>NC_091283.1:682785215-683085520 GCF_032444005.1 Ranitomeya imitator | reverse complement strand
GTCAAAAATAAAACTCTGATTAATAAGCAGACAAACTATAAGAGCAACAAATGTACCATATAGGAAATACGGCAGCTGTCAGTCACATGACCTGTCTATTATTTGTATGTGTGAGCTAATATATACTGCCAGGGGGAGGGCTTCCTGTTGGCTGGGGATTTATCAGGCTGCCAATTTAGCTTACAAATACTGAGGTAACAATACTGAGCAAATAACGTGTGAACGAGGTCTAATACAGGAGGAGATGACACACAAGTATATACTATATACAGGGGAGATGACACACAGATATATACTATATACAGGAGAGATGACACACAGGTATACACTATAAACAGGAGGAGATGACACAGGTATATACTATATACAAGAGGAGATGACATACAGGTATATACTATATACAGGAGCAGATGACCTACAGGTATATACTATATACAGTAGGAGATGACATACAGGTATATGCTATATATATAGAAGATGACATACAGGTATATACTATATACAGGAGGAGATGACACACAGATATATACTATATACAGGGGAGATGACACACAGGTATATACTATATACAGGAGGAGATGACATACAGGTATATACTATATATAGAAGGAGATGACATACAGGTATATACTATATATAGGAGGAGATGACATACAGGTATATACTATATACAGGGGAGATGACATACAGGTATAAACTATATACAGGAGATGACATACAGGTGTATACTATATATAAGGGAGATGACAAACATGTATATACTGAGGTGAAAATGAGAGGTGTGAGGTGAAAATGAAAAGATGTGAGTGCAAAATGAGAGGAGTGAGGGAAAATAGTGGAGTGATCGGAAAATGACAGATGTGAGGTCGAAATGACAAGTGTTAGGGGGGAATGAGAGGAGTGAGGGAGAAAATGAGAGATGTGAGGGGGAAAATGAAAGATGTGATTGGGAAAATGAGAGGCGTGATGGGAAAATGAAAGATGTGATTGGGAAAATGAGAGGCGTGATGGGAAAATAAGAGAAGTGAGGTGCTATAACTAACCACAGATATTTACTATGCCCATGCAACGCCGGGCTCTTCAGCTAGTAGTATAATATAATCCACCAATTATTGCCAACAGACGATCATAATTAACCGTCGGCTGGCAGCATAGTGAGATGTTAAAAATAGTCCAAAATTGAGAATACTTCAGCCTGAGTGGCCAGATGTTGATGGTAGTGTTATCCTCAGGGGCACCCACGATAGTCGTAGTAGTTTATGTCCACAAGGTACTCATGAAGGTAGATGTCAATCCTCATATGTGCAACAACAAATACTAAAAGGAAAAAGAAAAAGCATTAAAACCACATAAAATAAACAACATGCGGGTATCTACACAGAGACCGAAGGATAGAGCAACCGGCGGACTACAAAAATGGTGCAAACGAAATATTCTCATTTAAACCATCAGGCTGGACAGTCTGGAGACGCCATATCCACTGCGTCTCCAGCATCGCAAGCCTTTTAGAAAGTTGGCCACCCCTGATGTTGCTTATCCATCCTCATCAAGATGGTTGCGCTGTAATTTACATCCTGCACTCTAATAATATGGCTGCCATGTATCTTCTGTGCATGTTTTCTTAGTGCCGGCCGATATTATGCCTGTAGTGTTCTCTGTGCGCATGTCCGCCTCCAACAAAATGGCCGCGCTGTAATCTGTTAATATGCCTTCTACAACATGGCCGCGCCCTTACAACTGAGCATGCCCGTTTCCAACAAAATGGCCGCGCCGTAATTTGTTATTATGCCTTCTATAACATGGCCACGCCCTTACAACTGCGCATGCCCAAATCGGCACTTTCCGGCTGGATGTTTTTTAGCGTCTTTTCGGTGCTGTGTATCACGGTGTCGGCTCACCTGGGTCACATGGGGCCCCTGTGCTCTCAGGTGGTGGCGATCATGCGTGCCATGCACCGCAGATTGGATGGTACAGGTGTACATCATTTAGTCCGGCTTTATTCACCTATGAGTATACAGTGGGGCATATATGGGGTATACAGGTGTCTTTTTATACTGATAACAAGTTTAAACAGGTGCCATTACTACAGGTAATGAGTGGAGGAAAGAGGAGACTCTTAAAGAAGAAGTTACAGGTCTGTGAGAGCCAGAAATCTTGATTGTTTGTTTCTGACCAAATACTTATTTTCCACCATAATATGCAAATAAATTGTTAAAAAAAACAGACAATGTGATTTTCTGGATTTTTTTTTCTCAGTTTGTCTCCCATAGTTGAGGTCTACCTATGATGTAAATTACAGACGCCTCTCATCTTTTTAAGTGGTGGAACTTGCACTATTGCTGACTGACTAAATACTTTTTTGCCCCACTGTACATATAAGGGACCCAGCAGTTCATCCACATACCCCTTGAGAAAGGCATTTGCCGAAACATGCGTCGGGGGGGATGGGGGTGTTACGCCTACTCATCTCATCTTATCTATCTACATGGTTGACCGGTATGTACATGTTTACCTCGGCTGTTCTTACCGCTAAATATGTGCTGGGAGTTTGTGCCCTTGATTACTGATGTATGAACTGACCGGTATTTACTTACATTTTGTAATGTTATGTGCATCATGCAGGGTCATTCCATATAATATGCTATGCAATGTAAGGCTGCCCTCACCTGTCCCATTTTTGTGCGTGCTGTGGGTAGCACGGTGATCGTTTTTTACTGTTATTGAAATACCTGTTGTTTATCTTAATAAAGCTTTCTATATTCTGTATACATTGGACTTTTTGACTGTGGTTCTTCTTGTGGGTTGTTAGTATTTTATGCAATTGTGTCCTATATGGTCCTAATTTAGTCCCATTATCTCTCAATATGATATAAATAACCTTTTGATGGTTATTATGTGGGGGACTGTCTTGTATTCCACTATACTAGTTTTGCTAATACCAACATTGAAATATGACATCTGATCTAAAATACTAGATCCGTTTGATACATATTGCATTTAGGCTGCTGCGAATGTTGGATTTGTTTATGGGTATTTTTAATGTAGCCTTAAAATGAGGAAATATTCGATATTTCTTGCAATATCTGAACCTCAGGACACAAAAAATGTTCCCATAAGTGTCTGTGCACACGATGCGGATTTGGCTGCGGATCCACAGCAGATTTGATGCTGCGGATTCGCAGCAGTTTCCATGCGTTTTACAGTATCATGTAAACCTATAGAAAACCAAATCCGCAGTGCACATGCTATGGAAAATACCACACGGAAACGCTGTTGTTTATTTTCCACAGCATGTCAATTCTTTGTGCGGATTCCAGGGCGTTTTACACCTGTTCCATAATTGGAATCCGCAGGTGTGGAAACGCATATTAAATCCGCACAAAAACCATGGCAAAACTGCAGTAAATCTGCAGGTAATCCGCAGGTAAAACGCAGGGTGTTTTACCTGTGGATTTTTCAGAATCTGCGTGGAAAAATCTGCACACGAATCCGCAACATGTGCACATACCCTAGCACTGCATAAAAGCAGTATTCTGGGGAGATATTTATGATACTGTACCTGCCCTCATAAACTATAAAGATGAGATGTCCAGTGCACTTTTATTTCCCTTATGTCATGGTTTGTCTGGTTCGGTTCTTTTAGGGTTAACTCCTGTAGCCTCACACTGGTCCTGGGTGGACTTTTTATAGCCTGCTTCTGGGAGGTTGCTTTGTCAGTGATACTTCCGCCCTTGGCTAAGGCCGGCTTCACTCTTGCGAGTTTTATGGACGTAAGAGCGCAGAAACTACATCCGTAAAACTCGCAAAAAATACGGCACAATTATTCTCTATGCCCCTGCTCCTATCTACCGTATTTTACTGATCAGTATTATACGGCTTTCTACGGCCGTAGAAAATCGCAGCATGCTGCGTTTGTCACCGTATTGCGCAAATAAAACGTCAATGAAAGTCTATGGAAGCCCCAAAAATACGGATCACACACGGACCAGCAGTGTGACTTGCGAGAAATACGCAGCGGTGTTAGCGAGAAAAGCCGGTAATTCAGTGCGGTGTACAGTAAAATCACACTGACAGCTTCCAGTAGAATAGGTAGAATAAATGTGTACACATAGAATAGGTATATATATATATATATATATATATATATATATATATATATATATGTCAGTGAGACACACATATATATATATATATATATATATATATATATATATATATATATAGTGGCGTAACTACAAAGTTATGGGCCCCGGTGCGAACTTTCAAATGGGGCCCCCCACCATGCCAAAATGTTTTCCACCCAAATTCACATTTTCCCTATTAATGTTGCACACTATAGCTTTATTGCAAAGTTGTATAGTGTGACCTCAGTTGCATAACTATCCAGTGCCGCATCCTGGCATATATTTGTCCCCTGTACTGCCATTGTTATGTAATGTATAAAAGAAAATAAACCATTATACTCATCAGGGGCTAACATAGAAGTCATGGGGATCCATATAAGAAGTATAATGCACCCCCATAGTACTCCTTATAGTATAATACACTCCCCATAGTCCCCCATATAGTATTGTACACTCCTCAGTCCTCCATATAGTATAATACACTCCTCCGTATATTAAAACACACTCCTCATAGTGCTCAATATAGCATAATACACTGCTCAGTCCTCCATATAGTATAATACACTCCTCCGTATATTAAAATACACTCCTCATAGTGCTCCATATAGCATAATACAATCTTCGTAGTGCTCCGTATAGTATAATACACTGCTCATAGTGCTCCATATAGTATAATGCACCGCCATCGTCATCCATGTTGTACAATTCACTTCCCATAGTATGATGCACCATAGTTCTTCATATAGTATAATATATTCCCCATAGTCCTCGATTCAGTATAATGCAGCCCACATATAGTATAATACATCCACCCCACAGAGTATACTGCAGCCCTGCTATACAATACAATGTAACCCCCATAGAATATAATGCAGCCCTCCTCATAGTGTAATGCAGCCCCTCCATACAGGGGCAGTGAGAAAGACATGAGCAAATGGTGACTAGGGGGCAGGGGACAAGGACACAAGGGGGGTAGTGGAGACAGGCACAAGGGTAACATAGGGGGGCTAGGGAGCAAGGAAGACAGACACATGGGGGCTAGGAGGCAGGGGAGAAGGTTACAAGGGGACTAGTGGGCAAGGGAGACTGACACAAGGGGACAAAGGAGACTGGCACAAGGGGACACACAGGGACTAGTTGGCCAGGGAGACTGACAAGGGGACACACGGGGACTAGTGGACAAGGCAGATTGACACAAGGGGCACATGGGGACTAGATGGCCAGGGAGACTGACAAGGGGACACACAGGGACTAATGGTCAAGGGAAACTGGCACACGGGGACAAGGGACACAAGCATAAGGGGACAAGGGAGACAGGCGCAAGGGGACACACAGGGACTAGTGGGCAAGGGACACTGACAAGGCTACACACGGGGACAAGGGATAGAAGCACAAGGGGACTCATAGGGACTAGGAGGAAGGGGAGAAGGGCACAATGGGACACACGGGAACTAGGGTGCAAGGGAGACAGGCACAAGAGGACACAAGGGGACTCAGAGGGCAGAGTAGATAGGGACACAAGGGCTGCAAGGGGACAGAGGAAGACGGGGGGACTGGGGAGGAGGGAAGAAGGGGGCACAGGGATTACAAGGACAGGGTAGATGGAGAACACATGGTGAGAAAGGGGACAGGGGAGACTTGAGAGCAGGGCAGACGAGTCACACAGGGACAATGGGCAGGGAATGGTTGGGAGATGAGGAGCATTGGGAGACCAGGGGAGGAGGAACAAGGTGTGTACGGGGGGCCCGGAGGAGCACAATGACCTGAACCTGGGGACCTACTAGGACATGGGGCATCATAAACGCCGGTATAGTTCACTGCGGCGGGGGGAGTTGGGTGCGTCTGACCTGTTGGGCCCCTGACTTGCCAGACTGTGGTAGTTACGCCCCTGCCTCACACACACTACAGATAGCATACACACACACACGCACTTCAGATATCACACACACACTATAGATATCACACACGTTATATTAAAAATACCACTATTGATGTGTATATTCGTTATATAGGCCATACTGGTGTGTGTGTATATATACACACACACGTACATATATACACAGCAGTATCACCTATATATAACGTATATACACATCAGTAGTAGTATTGCCTATAGAACGTATATAGACTGCTGTATATACATTATATAGGTGATACTATCATTATATACAGAAGCAGCCAGTATCACTTATATATTGTATATACAGCAGTATATATACATTCTATAGGCAATACTACTACTGATGTGTATATACGTTATATATAGGTGACACTGCTGTGTATATATGTACATGTGTGTGTATATATATACACACACACCAGTATGGCCTATATAACGAATATACACATCAATAGTGGTATTTTCAATATAATGTATATAGACTGATATATATACACATTATATAGGTGATACTGCTGTATATAATCACTGTATCACCTATATAATGTATGTATAGCAGTCTATATACATTATATAGTGAATACTGCTACTGATGTGTATATACATTATATAGGTGATACTGCTGTGTATATATGTACGTGTGTGTGTGTGTATATATATATATATATATATATATATATATACATATACACATACACATACACACACACACCGCAGTGTCACCTATACAATCTATATACATCAGTAGCAGCATTCCCTATATAATGTATATAAACTGCTATACATACATTATATAGGTGGTACGGTGATTATATACAGCAGTATCACCTATATAATGTATATATAGCAGACTTTACACATTATATAGGTGCAACTGCTGTATATACACATTTAAAAAAAAATCATCTTGGGACTTACCCAGGTCCCTGAGATGGGGGGAGGTCGGTAGGATAAAGGGCTGAGGTGGGTCGGGTCCCAGCATCGGCAGTAGAGGATCCCAGGCAGGCTGGCAGCATTGGTGAGAGGCAGAGCAGTCTTCTCTGACGCTGGTTCAGGCCGGCCAGCCAGCGTCAGACACAGGTGGAGGTCCCAGCGTCGGCGGTACAGGATCCAGGCCGCAGCCAGGCAGCATTGGTGTACACCAGTCTTCTCTGACGCTGGTTCAGGCCAGCCAGCGTCAGACACAGGTGGAGGACCGTCCCAGCGTCGGTGGTAGAGGATCCCGGACCCGCAGGCAGCATTGGCGTGGCGAGCAGTCTTCTCTGACGCTGGTTCGGGCCGGCCAGCGTCAGACACAGGTGGAGGCGCGCGCCCTATTGCACGCAAGCTTTTTCAAATCACGGGGTCTCCTGCTTGCTCGCGCTCGCAAGGGCGGCAGCAGACGAGCACACGCAGGCGGCAGGATCAAGGACCGCGACCATGCTCATTGCTCCCGCGACCCGCACTGACGCCGGCCGCCGTGGGCGGCCCTTGTCAGTGCGGGCAACTTAACACAGGAACATTTAAAGGGCCGGCTGGAGGCCGGCCGGCGCTATGTAGTAAAATCGCTGCCGGTCTGACCTGCCGGGCGGCGGGCCCCTGACCTGCCGGGCCCCGTCGCAGTGGCGACCGCTGCGACCGCGGTAGTTACGCCACTATATATATATATATATGTATATATATATATATATATATACATTTATGTGTCTACTGACATATATATATATATATAGTATATATGTTTTTTTTTTTTTTTTTTTTACACATGGATCCCTTGTATAGCCGTATGTCGGTTTTGCAAGCCTGCGATAAAAACACGCAGTACGGATGACATACGGATTACATACGGAGGATGCCATGCGCAAAAAACGCTGAAATACCCTGCCTACGGAGGAGCTACGGACCACTATTTTCGGGACTTTTCAGAGTATTGCGGCCGTAATATACGGACCGTATTTTCATACGCTGAGTGTGAAGCCGGCCTAAGTGTATTGACCCCTGAGTGTGTTTTGTGCTGTGTGCTAGTTTGCTTGATCTCTTGGCTTTTTGACTCGGTCTGCTCTCTGGATATTGTTTATTGACTTCCCTATTTGTACCTTCTCTGTCCATTCGGTATTGACCTCTGCTTGGCCCCTACTATCCTTTCTGTCTTGTCCCTTGGTACTGTAACGTTATCCTGTGCTCTGACCCTGGCCTGATCTGTTTATGTCTCTGTCTGTGCCCCTTGGTAGCTTTGTTCTTTAGTTACCTTTCTTGGAGTTTTTTTTTCAGTTTCTAGTTCCCTGGAGCTTAGGCCACGCCCACCTGCAGTCAGGTGATTCAGGTCCTGTCAGGCCTGAAGCCAGTCTTGCTTGCTCTGCATTTCTGGGAGTCTGCGGCTCTCTCTGGATCCTGGCTTTCCAGGAATTAGCATCGGTGAGTGTCGCTCATGTCTCCCTCTCTGACATTATCACCGACCACTAAGTTATTTCTGTTTCACTGCTTAGTTTTGGACGTGTGTGGGGAGGGTTATGGATCCCATACAGTCTTTATCTGAACAGATGAAAAAACTGAGTCAGATGTTTCAGGCTTTAACCCAGGAGCAGCAGGCCCTTGCACGTTCTCAGCAGCAGGTCACTGAGACTGTGCAGGGAGCATTGTCTTCTGGTGTTCAGGGGGCTATGGCGAGTGATGTTGCGCTGGTGTCTCCAGAATCCCCTGTTAAATTGCCTGACTTTTTTTCTGGGAACAAAAAGGAGTTCATGGTTTTCAAAGAGGGTTGTAAACTCTTTTTCAGTTTGAGACCACGGTCCTCTGGCGATGAAAGTCAGAGGGTAGGGGTTGTCATGTCCCTGTTAAAGGGACACTGTCACCTGAATTTGAAGGGAACAATCTTCAGCCATGGAGGCGGGGTTTGGGGGATTTTGATTCACCCTTTCCTTACCCGCTGGCTGCATGCTGGCTGCAATATTGGATTGAAGTTCATTCTCTGTCCTCTGTAGTACATGCCTGCACAAGGCAATCTTGCCTTGCACAGGCGTGTACTATGGAGGACAGAGAATGAACTTCAATCCAATATTGCAGCCAGCGGGTAAGGAAAGGGTGAATCAAAAACCCAAAAACCCCGCCTCCATGGCTGAAGATTGTTCCCTCCAAATTCAGGTGACAGTGTCCCTTTAAGGGGGCCCCCGCAGACTAGGGCATTCTCCCTTTCTCCCACTGCTCCTAAGAGATTGTCAGAGAATGCATTCTTTGAGGCCCTCGGGCACATATATGATGAGCCTGAACGAGTGCGATTGGCAGAGGATATGGTGATGAGTGTCTGTCAGGGGAAGCACTCGGACAAATGGTTTTGTACGGAGTTCCGCCGCTGAGCCGTGGAGGTTTCTTGGAACGATGCCTCTCTCCGAGGACTTTTTCGTAGAGGTTTGTCAGAGCGGCTGCAGGATGCCCTGGCGTTACACCCTCCACCAAACACTCTTGAGGACGCCATGACTCAGGCCATCCGGATGGACCCCAGGTTGCAGGCCAGAGGGGCGATGCAGGTGGAGACTCCGTTGTTTCCCAGTGGAAAAGAGACTGTTTCTGAGCCCATGGAAGTAGGTGCTCTCAGCTTAACAGAAAAAGAGACAAAACGCGGCGAGAAAAGCAGTTATGTTTTTACTGTGGTGAAGCTGGACATTGGAAGAAGGAGTGTCCTTCCTGCCCATCATTGACTCGGTCGGTGGGAAACGACTAGGTCTGGGTAGTTATCGAGGAGACTACTCAGACCCTCAGGTACATTTGTCCTCATTTTCTAAGGTATTGCTTCATGTGAAACTATTAGTGGATGGTTGTTTTTCTTTCTCGACAGCATTTTTGGACTGTGGTTCATCTATCAATTTGATTGACTCCCAATTGGTTACACGTTGCAAGATAGGAACAGTTAGGCTCAAGTCTCTAATCAAAGTGGTGGCCATTGACTCCTCCCCCCTCACAAAAGAGGGAATTCTCTTTGTCTGATTTGTTTTCGCTCAGAGTGGGCGCTGCTCACAAGGAAAAATTAAGTTGTTTTGTTCTGGACAATCTGCCAGTGGGCTTGGTGTTGGGTATGCCCTGGTTACAACGCCATAATCCAGTTATTAATTGGAAAACGGGGGAGATTGTTCTAAGTTGTGTTATAAATCTGCATTGTTGGTTAAACCTGTCAAATCTGTGTCTGTATCATCTGTCGAGCTGGAAGGTATTCCGGAGTACCTGATAGACTTCGAAGATGTGTTCTCAGAAAGCGAGGCCGAGACGTTACCGCCACATAGAACTTTTGATTGCGCCATCAAGTTAGTCCCGGGGGCTAAACTACCTAAGGCCCGTCTGTTTAACTTATATGGCCCTGAGCGCTTGGCTATGAAAAGTTACATTGCTGAAAGTCTTCGCAAGGGACATATACGTCCTTCTGTCTCACCTGTGGCTGCAGGGTTCTTTTTTGTTAAAAAAAGATGGCGGTTTACGTCTGTGTCTCGACATTCTGGAACTTAATAAAATAACAGTTCAGAATACGCATCCTCTCCCGTTGATTCCTGATTTATGTAATCAACTATCGGGGGCTAAATGGTTCTCCAAACTGGATCTTCGGGGAGCATATAATTTGATAAGAGTCCGGGAGGGGGACGAATGGAAAACTGCATTCCTCACATCTGAGGGACTTTTTGAAAATTTAGTCATGCCATTTGGTCTTACCAACGCCCCTGCCATATTTCAGAATTTCATCAATGTTGTGTTTTGCTGATCTCATTGGTCATTTTGTTGTGATTTACTTGGATGATATTCTGATATACTCATCAGACAGTCAGTCTCATCTGATTCATGTACGAACCGTCCTCCAAAGACTTAGGGAAAATCATCTGTTTGCTAAATTAGAGAAATGTTTGTTTTTTGTTCAAGACTTATCTTTTTTGGGGTTGATTGTGTCCTGTGAGGGTTTTCGTATATGGACCCCAAGAAAGTGCAGGCCATTGCTGATTGGGTGCAACCCCGAGATCTTAAGGGGCTTCAGCGCTTCTTGGGGTTCGCCAATTATTACCTTAAATTTATTCGGGAGTTATCGCAGGTGGTCAAATCACTCACAGATTTAACACGCAAAGGTGCGGATGTGAAAAATTGGTCCTTGCCTGCTGAAGAAGCCTTTGCTGCTCTGAAGAAATGCTTTACTACCGCCCTGGTTTTGGTACAGCCAGATCCGTCCAAACCTTTTATTGTGGAGGTGGACGCCTCTGAGGTGGGGGTGGGTACTGTCTCAGGGGTCCATCACTCTGACCAACTTCAGGCCATGTGTTTTTTTTTTTTTTTTCAGGAAGTTCTCTGCTGCTGAAAGGAATTATGATGTAGGCAACAGAGAGCCTCTTGCAGTGAAATTGGTTTTTGAAGAGTGGAGGCACTTTTTGGAGGGGGCCAATCACCCGGTCACTGTAATTACCGATCATAAAAATTTCTTATATTGAGTCTGCTAAAAGGCTTACGCCCAGACAGGCCCATTGGTCACTTTTTTTTCTCTCGTTTTCAGTTTACTATAACGTTTTGGCCAGGGTAAAAAAATATCAAGGCTGATGCCTTGTCTCGTAGTCTTCATCCGGTGTCTCCACCTGAGCCACCATCCTCCATTCTTCACCCTGGGGTAGTGTTGGCAGGGGTCTCGTCTGAGTTGGAACGGGAGATTGAGGGGCCCAGTCTCTGGCTCCTGCTGCCAAGCCGAAGGGTAAGTTGTTTGTCCCGCTTCAGCTTCGACTTAAACTCCTGCAGGAATTTCATGAGTCCAAGCTTACAGCTCACCCTGGTATTTCGGCCACGCGCCTGGCGGTGGCTAAGATTTTTTTGGTGGCCTACTCTAAGTTCTGATGTTAAAAAATTCATTTCTGGTTGTGGGGTCTGCGCTCGTTCTAAAAACTCACACAGCCGGCAGGCTGGGGAACTGATGTCCTTGGCAGTTCCTGAAAGGCCATGTACTCACTTGTCCATGGACTTTATTACCTATCTTCCCCTGTCTAGGGGCAATAAAGTGGTATGGGTAGTGGTGGACAGGCTCTCGAAGCAGGCGGCTCATTTTGTACCTTTATAGTAAATGATAAGCACAGCCTGAAGGTGGAGGTGCCGAAGAAGTAGGTGCCCAGACCTTGTGATTACTATAGAATATACTTGGCACACTCCCGTGGGTCTGATGCAATAGGGTGTTTTATTACAATACATACACTATCACAATGTTCAAATATTTCGGTCAACAAAAGACCTTCATCAGTGTGCTCTATATAAGCGAAAAAAGGGTATATGACACAAACCCTTTGAGAGAGAATATTGCATCAAAAAATATGAACTGAGCAGGAAATCCTGAGATAAAAGGGCTGTAACCAGCCGATCAAGCCATGAGTGGGGCTGGAGAGGAGGAGACAGACGCGGTATCAGACTAGACCACGCCGGGACCACTCCTGGGTGAGTATAATCTAACTTGTTTTTCTTCTCTTTCAGGTTACATCGGGCGCTTATCTACAGAATTACAGAATGCTGCAGATAAGCCCCCTGATGCCGGTGGCCTTAGCTTATAGGCAAATTTTGGAGTGACAGATTCCCTTTAAAGCCATGTTCACCCGCTCAGTATTTGCTCACTATTTTATATCAGTATTTGTAAGCCAAAATCAGGAGTGGGTGATAAATACAGGAAGTGGTGTTCTATATTACTATTATACTTTTCCCTGATTGTTTCACTGCTGGTTTTGGCTTACAAATACTGACCAAATACTGAACATGGCCTAATAGGTACCCTCCTCAAGCTCCTAAAGCAGCAGTTCAATCCATAATAAAGAATCGGATTCAAGTTTCTTATTGGGGCAGGATTGGAAATCACATAAAATGCTTTAATTTGGGTATGGATATGGGTAACTCTGTAGTGTCTACACATAATGTTTTAGTATGCAGAAAAATTATTCTATTTTTCTTTCCTATAGCCAAAACTCACAAGTTATGTACACAAATTACAATCAGTACAAGTTCAGTGGAAAAGAATATTGAAAACTGTTCCTGACTGTATATTGTCTTTTTAAAATTGAAACCTAGCTTTATTTTAAGAGTGGCTATGTTGTACCCTTAGCTTGAATCAGAGAATAAGGCAATGTTCTAAGGGCATTGGAGGCTCAATGTCTCCCAGGCACTTTTGTACTATTGAATTAACATTTTTAATTAGCAGCAATTAATTTCAAGTGACATCGTCCTGAAATATCAAAGTAATAGGCACAGATAAACTTGAGCTGTATGCTTCAAACTCATTTAAGAGATTCAATTAATTAATGATTTCATCGTGCATGAAGCATTCCTTCTCTCCCTGGTCGTGGCAACCCTTCTACTCACAGCTACTTTGAAAAAAAACGTTAAAAATTGTGAAGATGCAGCCATACAATCTCAATTTATCTAATTTGATCTAAATAAAAATGGGCAACAATTTCATAGAGTAAACAAACATCCCCTTCAAAAATAAAGAAAAACTGCTTTGCATTGCCGACAGAAATGGACACACAAACAGACATCCTCAATAAGTTTTTTTACAGACATGTGCTAAAGCTATTAAAGCAGTTATAGTATGGGTGGAAAATAAATTAACCCCTTAGCGACCGACGATACGCCTTTTAACGGCGGCCGCTAAGGGTACTTAAACCACAGCGCCGTTAATTAACGGCGCTGTGGAAAAAGTAAATAGCGCCCCCCACAGGCCGATTTTCTCCGGGGTCTCGGCTGCCGGGGGTAGCCGAGACCCCAGAGAACATGATTCGGGGGGTTTTTAACCCACCCCGCATTTGCGATCGCCGGTAATTAACCGTTTACCGGCGATCGCAAAAAAAAAAAAAAGCGATCTCTTTTTAATTTCTCTGTCCTCCGATGTGATCGCACATCGGAGGACAGAGAAAAGGGGTCCCAGGTGGCCCCCCAATACTCACCTAGCTCCTCCGATGCTCCTCGTGTCTCCCGGTGAGCGCCGCCATCTTTAAAATGGCGGGCGCATGCGCAGTGCGCCCGCCGGCCGGCACCGGGAGAATCTTTGGGGTCTCGGCTGCCGGGGGTAGCCGAGACCCCAAAGAGCATGATCGGGGTCGGTTTTACCGACCCCTGTTTTGCGATCGCCGGTAATTAACTGTTTACCGGCGACCGCAAAAAAAAAAAAAAGTAAAGTGTAATTCTCTGTCCTCTGATGTGATCGCACATCAGAGGACAGAGAAATAGGGGGATTCGGGGACCCTACAATACTCACCTGTGTCCCTGGATCCTCTTGCTGCTCCTCCTGGCCGCCGGCAGAAGAACATGGCGGACGCATGCCCAGTGCGCCCGCCATCTGTCTCCATCTGCCGGCCGGCAGGAGAACAGCAGTTGGGGCTAAAATTAGGGTTAGGGGTAGGGTTAGGGGTAGGGTTAGGGGTAGGGTTAGGGTTAGGGTTAGGTTAGGGGTTAGGGTTAGGGGTAGGGTTAGGTTAGGGGTAGGGGTAGGGGTAGGGTTAGGTTAGGGGTAGGGTTAGGGTAGGGGTAGGGTTAGGTTAGGGTTAGGGCTAGGGTTGGGGCTAAATATAGGGTTTGGGTTGGGGCTAAATTTAGGGTTAGGGTTGGGGCTAAATTTAGGGTTAGGCTTCTTTCACACTTACGTCGGTACGGGGCCGTCGCAATGCGTCGGCCCGACATACCGATGCACGTTGTGAAAATTGTGCACAACGTGGGCAGCAGCTGTAGTTTTTCAACGCATCCGCTGCCCAATCTATGTCCTGGGGAGGAGGGGGCGGAGTTACGGCCATGCATGCGCGGTCAGAAATGGCGGATGCGACGTACAAAAAAACGTTTCATTGAACGTTTTTTTGTGCCGACGCTCCGCCAAAACACAACTGATCCAGTGCACGACGGACGCGACGTGTGGCCTTCCGTCACGATCCGTCGGCAAAAAACGCATCCTGCGGGCACATTTGCAGGATCCGTTTCTTGTCCAAAACGATGGATTGCGACGGAATGCCAAACGACGCAAGTGTAAAAGTAGCCTTAGGGCTAGGGTTAGGGTTGGGGCTAAAGTTAGGGTTAGAGCTGGGATTAGGGTTAGGGTTTGGATTAGGGTTGGTATTAGGGTTAGGGTTGGCATTAGGGTTACGCTTGGGATTAGGGTTAGGTTTGGGATTAGGGTTAAGGTTAGGGTTGTGATTAGGGGTGTATTGGGATTAGGGTTAGGTTTGAGGTTAGGGTTGAGATTAGGATTAGGGGTGTGTTGGATTTAGGGTTTTGATTAGGGTTATGGTTAGGGTTGACATTAGGGTTGTTTTGGGGTAAGGGTTGTGATTAGGATTATGGATCAGGTTGGGATTAGGGTTAGGGGTGTGTTGGGGTTAGGGTTGGAGCTAGAATTGGGGGGTTTCCACTGTTTAGGTACATCAGGGGGTCTCCAAACACGACAGCCAATTTTGCGCTCAAAAAGTCAAATGGTGCTCCCTCCCTTCTGAGCTCTGCCGTGCGCCCAAACAGTGGGTTACCCCCACATATGGGGCATCAGCGTACTCGGGATAAATTGGACAACAACTTCTGGGGTCCAATTTCTCTTGTTACCCTTGTGAAAATAAAAACTTGGGGGCTACAATATCTTTTTTGTGAAAAAAAAAATATATTTTTTATTTTCACGACTCTGCATTCTAAACTTCTGTGAAGCACTTGGGCATTCAAAGTTCTCACCACACATCTAGATAAGTTCCTTGGGGGGTCTAGTTTCCAAAATGGGGTCACTTGTGGAGGGTTTCTACTGGTTAGGTACATCAGGGGCTCTGCAAACGCAGCATAATACCCGCAGACCATTCTATCAAAGTCTGCATTCCAAAACGGCGCTCCTTCCTTCCGAGCTCTGCCGTGCGCCCAAACAGTGGTTAACCCCCACATATGGGGTACCAGCATACTCAGGACAAATTGGACAACAACTTTTGGGGTCCAATTTCTCTTGTTACCCTTGTGAAAATAAAAACTTGGGTTACAGATCTGCTGAGGGTAAGTATATTGTTGGTTTATTATGTTTTTTTCTTTCACAGAACGAGGGTCTTCAGTGACTGGATTGGGCGTAGAATAAAATACTCCAACAACCATTGTTTTTATTTCATTAAAATAATTTTAAATAATGTGTTTGTGTTTTATTTAACCCTTTACTACAATTGGATTAATAATGGATAGGTGTCATAATTGACGCCTCTCCATTATTAATTAGGCTTAATGTCACCTTACAATAGCAAGGTGACATTAACCCTTCATTACCCCATATCCCACCGCTACACGGGAATGGGAAGAGAGTGGCCAAGTGCCAGAATAGGCGCATCTTCCAGATGTGCCTTTTCTGGGGTGGCTGGGGCAGATATTTTTAGCCAGGGGGGGGCCAATAACCATGGACCCTCTCCAGGCTATTAATATCTGCCCTCAGTCACTGGCTTTACTACTCTGGCGGAGAAATTTGCGCGGGAGCCCACGCCAATTTTTTCCGCCATTTAACCCTTTATTTTAAGAGCTAGAACGGCCAAATTTTGCAGATACACTCTACTGACATTAGTAGTGTGAAATCTGCAAAAAAAATGGAGAGAAGACATGGTTTACTGTATGTAAACCATGTCTCAAATCATGTCGGGTTTTAGGAAGGAGAAAGAAAAAGCCGGTAATTGAATTACCGGCTTTCAAGCTGTATAGCGCTGGAAAAAATATTAATATATATACATATATGTGTCTAATGACATATATATATATATATATATATATATATATATATATATATATATATATATACAGTATATATATATATTTTTTTCTTTTTGGGACACATGGATCATTTCTATAGCGGTATGTTGGTTTTGCAAGCCTGTGAGAAAACCATGCAGTACGGATGCCATACGGATTACATACGGAGGATGCCATGCGCAAAAAACGCTGACACACCCTGCCTACGGAGGAGCTACGGACCACTATTTTCGGGACATTTCAGCGTATTACGGCCGTAATATACGGACCGTATTTTCATACGCTGAGTGTGAAGCCGGCCTTAAGGGGTCTAGTTTCCAAAATGGGGTCACTTGTGGGGGGTTTCCACTGTTTAGGCACATCAGAGGCTCTCCAAACACGACATGGCGTCCAATCTCAATTCCAGCCAATTCTACATTGAAAAAGTAAAACGGTGCTCCTTCACTTCCAAGCTCTACAGTGCGCCCAAACAGTGGTTTACCCTCACATATGGGGTATCGACGTATTCAGGAGAAATCGCACAACAACTTTTGTGGTCTAATTTCTCCTGTTACCCCTGTGAAAATAAGAATTTGTTGGCGAAAAGATCATTTTTGTGTAAACAAAAGCGATTTTTTATTTTCACGGCTCTACGTTATAAACTTCTGTGAAGCACTTGGGGGTTCAAAGTGCTCACCACACATCTAGATAAGTTCCTTAAGGGGTCTAGTTTCCAAAATGGTGTCACTTGTGGGGAGTTTCCACTGTTTAGGCACATCAGGGGCTCTCTAAACGTGACATGGCGTCCGATCTCAATTCCAGCCAATTCTGCATTGAAAAAGTCAAACGGCGCTCCTTCACTTCTAAGTTCTGCGGTGCGCCCAAAAAGTGGTTTACCCCCACATATGGGGTATTGGCGTATTCAGGAGAAATTGCGTAACAAAATTTATGGTTACATTTCTGTTTTTACACTTGTGAAAATAAAAAAAATGGTTCTGAATTAAGAGGTTTGCATAAAAAAAGTTAAATGTTCATTTTTTCCTTCCACATTGTTTCAGTTCCTGTGAAGCACGTAAAGGGTTAATAAACTTCTTGAATGTGGTTTTGAGAACGTTGAGGGGTGTAGTTTTTAGAATGGTGTCACACTTCATTATTTTCTATCATATAGACCCCTCAAAATGACTTCAAATGTGATGTGGTCCCTAAAAAAAAATGGTGTTGTAAAAATGAGAAATTGCTGGTCAACTTTTAACCCTTATAACTCCCTAACAAAAAAAAATGTTGTTTCCAAAATTGTGCTGATGTAAAGTAGACATGTGGGAAATGTTATTTATTAACTATTTTTTGTGACATATCTCTCTGATTTAAGGGTATAAAAATACAAAGTTTGAAAATTGCAAAATTTTAAAAATTTTCGCCATATTTCCATTTTTTTCATAAATAATCGCAAGTAATATCGAAGAAATGTTACCACTAACATGAAGTACAATATGTCACGAAAAAACAATCTCAGAATCAGCGGGATCCGTTGAAGCGTTCCAGAGTTATAACCTCATAAAGTGACAGTGGTCAGAATTGCAAAAATTGGCCTGGTCATTAAGTACCAAATTGGCTCTGTCACTAAGGGGTTAAAACTGCGAAATTGGAAAACAGTATACTAGTAACTGGAGGGGGAGGGGGGTGCAACATATTTGAGCATTAATGTACAAATGACCTATCATTTATGGCAGTAATAACATCATTTAATAATATAAAATTATGACATGCACTTGTTGTACAAACCTGGAAGCTAAACCCTCAGAATAACTTCCTCTGGATGGTACAATCTCCACCATGATATTGCAAACTTTGGAAAAATGCAAAACAATATTAGTGTTTCCCATTTATTTTGGTGTTAATTTTCAAGGTTGTATTGATTAATTAGCCTGTACATATAATTTCCCATACTCAATATAGCTTGCTTTCTCATAAACACAAGTTTAATGCAAATACATTTAATAAATTGCTGCCCTATACAAAAAATTCATGATGACTTAAGAATCTACTTGAAGGCTAACCCTGAACGTCTTCTTTCTGCAAGCTGTAAGGCTGCATTTTGCAGCTGTTCAAATATATCAGAGGACTGAGTGTGGTTATAATGTCTTTTGATGGGACATATTGGCAAGCTGCATTATTAGCTGGGTTACATCAAAGCACATTAATCTTTTGTTCAACTGCAAGTCCAAGTCTACATTAGTGCTTTCACCCAGTCATTATTAAGGCTCTAGCCCAGGGGTGTAATAAATGTTTTATGACATGCAAACCAAGGTAATGGAATGCAAATTCCACAATATATAACCATACATTTATTTTCTCACATAGGAAATCACGATGTAATTTATCCAGGGAAATCTCCAGAACGCTAATGTAAAACTATGCAAAGAAGTTAAAAAGTTTATAAGTAGTGATGGGCGAGCACTAAAATGCTGGGGTGCTCGTTGCACAGGTCGAGCATATTGGAATGCTCGGGTGCTCAACCCAAGAAACGAGCCCAGTGTAAGTCTATGGGAAACTCGAGCATTTTAACCGCAGCCCTCCGCCGGCGGTCTTTAAATGCACTAGAAATTGCAGGAATCTATAAGAACAGTGCTCAAATGACATGGGAACATCATGGGGAAGAGCCCTGGAAGCATTTCTGACTCCCAGGTCACTGTTGTGAACAATGTTGTCAGAGTCTTATGCCACTTTTACAGACTCAAGTTAAAACATACAAAAATGAAACCAAAATGGATTTTCCTGGGAAATATTGTAAGGAACATCCTTTCCAGGGTAATGATTTGTATATAAGGGAAAATAAATAACCAAAAACAAAAATGCTGCTCCACACCTTGGGCTTTGTTCACACGTAACGTTTTTAATGCATTTTTGATCTTTAGCATTACTTTCAACTAAGACAAATGTTTGATTTATGAAGGAGGGACACTGAAAGTCACAAATCCTATTTTTATAGGGCCATCAGGTGGCCTTTACTATTCATCCATTAGCTGGCTATGCTTTGTTGTTCCCATTATTAAACAGTGGGTCTCCTATACTGCTATTGCCTATGCAGTGAGTGGCAGGGCGGCCAAAAATTTAGGATGCACCTCAATACCCCTTTGAAGAGACATACCAGAGGGCCACCTGAAAGCAATGTTCCCATTATTAGGAAGTTGGTACTTCCATACTGCTTGCCTATGCATTGAATGCAAGGCCTGCCCTGTCCCAAATTTTGACACACCCCAATAACCCATTGAAGAGACATACAGGAGGGCCATCTGAAAGCAATGTTCCCATTATTAGAAAGCTTGTCCTCTCATACTGTTTGCCTACTCAATGAATTGCAGTGTTGAGGCTGAAAAACCGGCATTGGCGAATTGCAGTGTTGAGGCTGAAGAACCTGCAGTGGAGAATTGCAGTGTTGAGGCTGAAGAACCTGCAGGCGAGAATTGCAATATTGAAGCTGAAGAACCTTCAGTGAATTGCAGTGTTGAGGCTCAAGAACTGGCATTGGCGAATTACAGTGTTGGGCTGAAGAAACTGCATTGGAGAATTGCAATGTTGAGACTGAAGAACCTGCAGTGGAGAATTGCAAAATTGAAGCTGAAGAACCTGCAGTGAATTGCAGTTTTGAGGCTGAAGAAGCTGCAGTGGAGAAATGCAATATTGAGGCTGAAGAACCTGCAGTGGAGAATTGGAAAATCTAAGCTGAAGAAATGGTAGTGGAAAATTGCAGTGTTGAGGCTGAAGAACCCGCAGTGCAGAATTGCAGTGTTGGGTAGTGTTGAGCAATACCTTCTGAGATTGGATTGGATCAGACCGATACCCCAAAAATATTGGATATCGCCGATTCCGATACCGGAAACCAATGCAAGTCAATGGGACACAAATATCGGAATGAAAATAAACCCTTTCTTTCCTTGTAGGTTAATTCTACATTAAGGAAAACAACTAAGAATAATGTAGACGGTATTGGGGGAGGTGGAGGAGACATTAAAGGCATAGAGGTTTAGCCCAATCAAATGGAATAGCAGGAACTAATTTTTTTTAAGACGTTCGGAGATACAAAAATATTGACTTTAAGCTTTTTTTATATTTTGTCAGATATTTGTTTCACTACTTCCATGCTCTTCACCTTCTTTTTTACTTCTCCCACACTTTCTCCATCATCCTCAGCAGCATCTTTTTAATCAACTTATTCTTCACCTTATTCATCTTCTTCTTCCTATTCTTTTTTTTTTTTTTACATTCTTCATATTCTTCTTATTCAACTATTATTCTTCTTCATATTCTACTTTTTCATCTTCTTCACATTCTTCTTCTAAATCATATTCTTATTTGTGACAGGCATTCCTGTAGTTGTTATCTATAAAAGTTTGAAGATTACACCTTCCGTTCTGCCTGTCACAAAAGATTTACAACAGGATTTGTCCGCGTTCAGCAGCTGCAGGTATTTTCCAGGGGCATCACGAGGAGGAACGGACTCACCCCCACACACTGCTTAGTCTTCTTCTGCTTATAATTTAGATAATACCTTTTGCTCTGATTTTTTCTTTAGTCTTATGCTTAATGTTCTTCTGCTTTTTATTCTGCAGCTTCTTGTTCTTCTGCTTCTTGGTCTTCTGTCTCTTGTTCTTCTGTACCTTGGTGGTTATCTTCTTGTTCTTTGAACTTTTGGTCATCTTCTTCAGGGTCATCTTCTTGGTCTTCTTCGGGGGGGTCATCATCTTCTTTGTGGTGGTCTTCAGGGTCGTCGTCTTAAAGTTTGTCATCAGGGAGATCCAGAGTGATTACCAGAAACCATTTCAAAAAGCTTGAACTTGAAAATGGAGCAGAAGGTACAAGAAGGCTGAGGAACTGCCGAGAACCAGCTCACGGTACTGGAACCCGGATAGGTAGCCGAAGGTACAAGAGCCAATGGAACTACCGAGGACCAGCTGATGGTACTGCAACCCGGTTACTAAGCAGTAGGTACCTGTGCCAGAAAGCACTACCAAGGACCAGCAGACGTTGGTGGAACTCGGATACCGAGAAGGAGGCACCTAAGCCAAAGGCTCTGCCTGGAACCAGCTGACATTACTGGAACCCAGAGGGACATATTCAAGATTGACTTCCAAAGAACCAGCTAATGGTACTGGAACTCAGGCAGCAGAAGGTACACATAAAAAAAATGTTGCAAGTAGTGTTGAGCATTCCGATACCGCAAGTATCGGGTATCGGCCGATATTTGCGGTATCGGAATTCCGATACCGAATTCCGATACTTCCCGCGTATCGGATACCGGAATCGGAAGTTCCCAGAATTCAAACTGCACGCAGCAGCCAATGAGGAATGATTGGAAGTGTGGGCACATCCTGTTTAGCATGGTGGGCATGTAAGTACTGGCAAGGCTGTGATTGGCTGCTGAAATGATGTCACTCTGCACTATAAAAAACGCTGCCGCCATTTTGCGCTCACTCTGCTGTGATTTCAGTTAGGGACAGGACGCTGTGTTCTAACTGAGGGCCAGTTGAGCTAGCTAATTGCTTTATTTTCCTTTCCAAAGGCTAATTTAGCAAAACGCTGTGTGTTCTTCACTGTTCACCTTGCTCTTGCCTTGCAGCGCTGTTTTAACAGCGTTCTGCAAGGTCTCTGTGTGTGTGTGCAGCTCACTCTGTAGTCTGTGTGCAGCCATATACCCGGTTGTATTCAGCTCAGGGGGGGTTCACGCTGCCTCACACAGTTGTCCTTTTTTGCTCATAGTGCAGCCTGCTGCACATTTTTCTCAAATTTCCTATTAGTGTTTTTCCACCCGTCTCCAGCTAAATTGTGGAAAAACACTACATAGGATAACCTAGAGGGGGTTTATTGGGCCTTGCAGCGCCGTTTACGGCTGTCTGCACGGTCTCTGTGTGAGCGCAGCTCGCCCTGTAGTCTGTGTGCAGCTCTAGCCGGTTGGATTCAGCTCAGGGTGCGTTACTGCCTCATACCTTGAAAAACAATTTCCTTTTTTTTCAAATAGTGCAGCCTGTTTAAAATTTAAAAAAAAAATTCCTATTAGTGTCTTTCCACCCGTCTCCAGCTAAATAGTGGAAAAACACTACATAGGATAACCTAGAGGAGGGTTTTTTGGCCTTGCAGCGCCGTTTACGGCTGTCTGCATGGTCTCCGTGTGATTTAAACTAGCTCTGTAGCCCGATCTGCACAAAAAAAAAAGTAAAGTTCACCAAACACAACTTAACACTTGTGTAGGCCACATTTGAAAAATAATAAAGTTTAGTCCACACTTTACAACATTAGTGTTTCTTACACCTGTTAGGAGGAGCATTTCAGGAATAAGCACGCTAAGGCCTTAGTACTTTTCTGCTTATCTTTATCTGTCAACCAAGATGAAGAGGGCAGGGAGTAAGGCACGTGGGCGTGGGCGTGGAGCAGGGAGAGGAGCAGGGAGAGGACGTGGTGATTCTGTGCCTGCTGCGGGCGCCGGTGACTCGTCGTCACTCAGTTTCAGCAGGGAACAGTCCTTCATGCGCAGCTTTGTCGGAGAGCGCCGTGCACCGCTGCTGCGTGAAGACCAAATTGAAGCCGTTGTCGGGTGGATGGCAGCTAACGCCTCGGCATCGACTTCAGTTAGTGCCACATCCTCTCAGGCACAGAGCACTGGAGAGCAGCCATCTGCCTCTTCACCACCTGCCAAATTGGCCAGGCAGTCAGAGAGCCCAGGACAGGAGCCGTCTCTACTTCTGTTCTCTGAATCTCTTGACTTGGAAACAGGGGGCCAGCCAAGCAGCATTGGAGAAATGGAAGAAGAGGCAGTGTGCAGTGATGCCCAACAGCTTTTTCTCTCTGACTCTGAAGAGGCAGGTGGGCCAGTGCCTCCGGTGACCACAGCGCAGTACGCATCTGATGATGAAACTCAGGTGCCGCTTTCTGATGCGTACTGTGCTGCCGAGACTACCCAGGAGGAGCAGTTGGTGGCAGAGGGTAGTGGAGATGATGAGGTCCTTGACCCATCGTGGCGTGAGGAACAGGAAGGTGGTGGGAGCAGCTCTGAGGAAGAGCTTCCCCTTACGGACCAAAGAGGGAGAGGGAGGGGGAAGACTGCGGAGCCTGTAGCCTCCACTTTGGCACCCGTTAGGAGCCTGTCTCTTTCCAAAGCCAAAAAGGGCGCTCCCAAGACTTGCAGTGCCTGGTCCTTTTTTGACACAGTTGCAGATGACATTTGTTTTGTCAAATGCAAGCTGTGTCATCAGAAAGTCAAAAGAGGTAAAAGTGTCAGCAACCTCAATACCACAAATATGTGGAAACATGTGCGGACCAGGCACGCGGTGGAGTTACAGAAACACAGTGAAGACGTAGGCCAACCAACAGCGGCAGCTACCACCTCTTCATCTCGTGTTGCCTCTTCCTCCACTGTTGTCCAGAGACCTAGTGTAATTCCACCCACAGCACCACCTTCCCAGTCATCCTCACACTCCCAGTCTACTCTACAACTCTACAGCCATCGGTAGTACAGGCATGGGAGAAAAGGCGGGCATTCTCGGCCAACCACCCCCGAGCACAGGTTCTGAATGCAGGCATTGCCAAACTGTTGTCCCTGGAAATGCTCTCGTTCAGGCTGGTGGAGACTGACAGCTTCCGTGACTTGATGGCATTGGCAGTCCCACAGTACAAGGTGCCCAGCCGCTTTTACTTCAGCAGGCAGGCTGTCCCTGCCCTGCACAGGCATGTTGAGGCAAACATAAAACATGCGCTACTGAACTCCGTCAGTAGCAAGGTCCACCTCACCACCGATGCGTGGACCAGTCAGCATGGACAGGGGCGATATGTTTCCCTCACTGCCCATTGGGTTAATGTTGTTGAGCCAGGTACAGATCGTGCGAGTGGCGCAGGACGTGTCCTGCCCACTCCAAGGATTGCAGGAATCCAGTCTGTACGCATCGACTCCTCCTCTTACACCAGTTCCTCAGATTCCTCTCTGCAGGATCCGTCACAGTCCACCTCCACGTGGACCCGTGAACGTTTACCTATGACCGACATGAGCACAGCCGTGGCCAAACGTCAGCAGGCCGTCTTGAAACTAGTTTCATTGGGGCATCGAAGCCACACAGCGCAGGAGCTCTGGAATGCCATCAAGCAGGAGAGCGATGTGTGGTTACTGCCAGCCAATCTCCAGCCAGGCATGGTAGTGTGTGACAATGGCCGAAATCTGGTGGCAGCTTTGGCCCTTGGCAACCTCACTCACATCCCATGTCTGGCACATGTGCTCAATTTGGTTGTGCAGAGTTTTCTGAGGGACTATCCGGATCTTGATGCCCTGCTGCACAAGGTCCGCCTAGAGTGTGCTCACTTGCGGCGTTCCAGCTTGGCCAGATCCCGCATTGCTGCTCTGCAGCGCCGATTCCGCCTTCCGGAACACCGCATCATATGTGACCTACCTACCCGGTGGAATTCCACGTTAAATATGTTGGAGCGGTTGTGTGAGCAGCAGCAAGCAGTTATGGAGTACCAGCTGCATCAGGCGCAAAGAAGTCGCAGTCAGCGCCGATCAGACTTCACAACCACAGAGTGGGCCACTATGAAGGACGTCTGCAAGGTTTTGCGTCCTTTTGATTATTCCACGTGGATGGCAAGTGCAGATGATGCACTAGTCAGCATGACTGTCCCCCTTATCTGCCTGCTTCAGCAAACTTTGCAAGGGTTAAGGGATGATGTTGTGGAAGAGGTGGAGGATGAGGAGTCACCTTTTCCATCAGCTTCTGGAGAGTCAGCGCCACGTGGTTCCTCACAAAGGGGTACGCAGGGGCCAATTTGATAGGAGGATGAGGAGGAGTCAATGGAGGAGGAAGAGCTCCGTCCAGAGAAGGGAGCGACACAATTGTCCAGTGGTCAGTGTGTACAGCGAGGGTGGGGTGATGACGAGCGGGCAGAGATCATGTCTCAAGCAGGGGACAGCGTTTCTGGGCCAGTTGGCACTCTGCAGCACATGGTGGATTTCATGCTGCAGTGCCTGAGAAACGACCGCCGCATCGACCACATTCTCAACATGCCTGATTATTGGGTGTTCACCCTCCTCGATCCTCGCTACCGGGACAACGTCCAAAACCTCATCCCTGCGTTGACCCGGGAGCGTAAATTGCGGGAGTACCACGACACACTGGTGAATTCCATCATCTTCTCCTGTCCAACTGAGAGGAGTGCTGCTAGTGCTTTACAAAGCAGCTCAGTGCGTCGAGGCAGTGGGGGAGGCTCTGCCCAAAGAGGGAGCAGAAGCAGTGCCTCTGCCCAAGGCAAGCCCAGTATGGCACAACTCTGGCACACTTTTGTGTGCCCGCCCCAAATGTCTACACCATCACCGGCGGCTCCAGTCAGCAGGAGGCAACGGTTCCGTCAGATGGTGACAGACTACATGGCTTGCCCTCTTACTGTACTCCCAGACGGCTCTTCCCCGTTCAAGTTTTGGGTCTCTAAGCTGGATACATGGCCAGAGCCAAGCCAGTATGCATTGGAGGTGCAGGCTTGCCCTGCGGCTAGTGTCTTATCGGAACGTGTCTTTAGTGCCGCAGGTGGTGTACTAACAGACCGTTGCATGCGACTATCCTCCGATAACGTTGACCGGCTTACTTTCCTGAAAATGAACCAGGCCTGGATCTCGCAGGAATTTGCCACTCCTCTGCCTGATTAAGTAATTGGGTGTCATCCAGGTCTCCTGCTGTGTTCATCTTTCTACCACCTGAACTGCTATTCCTGGGCTCCAACACCGCCAGTTGCGGCTCAGAAGTGCAGGCTGCACAGTAAAAACATACGACCCAGTGTTATTGGGTTTCAGTAACGTCAGCTGATCCCCAGCTGTGTAGCCGGCAATGTGTCCTGCGACCGCCACACTGGCACAGCAACCTAAATGTTAGGGAACCTGTCCCCCCCCCCCGTCGTTTGTTACTGAAAGAGCCATCTTGTGCAGCAGTAATGCTGCACAAGGAAAAGGTAGCTCTTTTTTTTTTAGCTCCTTGCACACGCAGAACTTAACACTTATAAAATGTGTTCACTGATACCGTTATACTGTCCCGGAGCTGGGACTTTCCTTCGCAATGTGACGCAGCACAGCCGTCATTCCTACCCCCTTGGTGCCATGCGCTACCTCCTCAGCGTTGTTTTAAGCTGTCACGGAGCCTGCGCTGTTCTGTTATCCCTTGGGCATGCCCTATTTGCGCTGCCTGTCTTCTGACATAATTTGGTGTCAGGCTGGCTGCGCCTGTGCGGCCACACTGCCCGAGATCCCGCCTCGCTGTGTCTTCTGATTGAGTCACACTGCGGGCCTGGGATCCATGGGCATGCGCAGTGCATATCTTCCCCTCGGGCTCTCGCTCATTTCCCTCCGCCTTCTTTAGACTGTGCGCCGTCAGCTGATCCCTAATAGCATGCCACGGCCGTGACACCGCACAGTCTGAAGAAGAGGGAAGGAGGGGAGTGAGAGTCGAGGATATGCACTGTGCATGTCCATGGTTCCAAGGCCCGCAGCGGGATTACGTTGGACGAGACTGCGAGGTGGGATCTGGAGCAGCGTGGACGCACAGGCAGTGACAGCCTGACACCAAATTATGTCAGAAGACAGGCAGCGCTAATTGGGCATGGCCAAGGGCTAACAGAACAGCGCAGGCTCCGTGACAGCTTAAAACAACGCTGAGGAGGCAGCGCACGGCACCAAGGGGATAGGAATGACAGCTGTGCTGTGTCCCATTACGAAGGAAATTCGCACCTCCGGGACGGTTTAACGGTATAAGGGGACACATTTTTAGTGTTTACTTCGGTGTTTGCAAGGAGCATAATTAAAAGAACCACCTTTTCCTTTTGCATCGTTAGTGCTGCACAAGATGGCTCTTTCAGCTACAAACGTCTTGGGGGTGGTTAAAGGTAACCTTTCAACTTGCTACAATCAGGCTTCGGCCTACACTCTGTTCCTCTGCTCCTCCTGCTGTCCCTGGGCTCTAACACCGCCAGTTGGTGCCTGGAAGTGCTGTGTGCACAGTCAACAGTCGCTCCTCTGTTATTGGGGTTCAGTAACGTCAGCTGATCCCCAGCTGTGTATCCGGCAACGTGTCATGCGACCGCCACGCTGGCACAACTAAAATGTAAGGGGACCTGTCCCCCCCCCCCCAGGCGTTTGTTACTGAAAGAGCCACCATGTGCAGCACTAATACTGCACAAGGGAAAGGTCGCTCTTGAAATTATGCTCCTTGCAAACGCTGAACTACACACTCATGTAATGTGTCCCCTCACACCGTCCAACCGTCCCGGAGGTGGGACTTTCCTTTGTAATGTGACGCAGCACAGCCGTCATTGCTACCCCCTTGGCACCGTGCGCTGCCTCCTTAGCGTTGTTTGATTCCGTCATGGACCCTGCGCTGTTATGTTATCCCTTGGCCATGCACAGTTTGCGCTGCCCGTCCTCTGACATCATTTGTTGTCGTCCTGGCTGCGCCTGTGCGTCCACGCTGCCCGAAATCACACCTCACAGTGTCGTCTAATGTGATCCCACAGTGGGCCTGGTATCCATGGCCATGCGCAGTGCATCTACTAGCCTCTCACTCCCCTTCTTCACGCTTCTTCAGACTAGGCGGCGTCAGCTGATCCCTAATAGCATGCCACGGCCGTGACGCCGCACAGTCTGAAGAAGCAGGAAGGAGGTGAGTGAGAGGCGATGATATGCACTGCGCATGCCCATGGATCCCTGGCCCGCAGTGGGACTACATTAGATGACACTGCAAGGTTGGATCTCGGGCAGCTTGGACGCACAGGCACTGCCAGCCTAACACCTACATGATGTCAGAAGACGGCCACCGCTAACTGTGCATGGCCAAGGGATAACATTACAGCGCGGGCTCCGTGACAGAACCAAACAACGTTGAGGAGGTGGCGCCCGGCACCAAGGGGGTTGGAATGACGGCTGTGCTGTGTCACATTACAAAGGAAAGTCCCACTTCCGGGATGGTTTGACGGTGTGAGGGGACACATTATATGAGTGTGTACTTCAGCGTTTGCAAGGAGCATAATTTTCGGAGCCACCATTTTCCATGTGCAGTATTACTGCTGTACAAGATGGCTCTTTCAGCAACAAATGCCTGGGGGGGGGGTTAAAGGTTCCCTTTCAACTTGCTCCACTGCAGGCTTCGGCCTACACTCTGCTCCTCTTTGATTCCCTGGGTTTCAACACTGTCAGTTGCCACCTGGAAGTGTTGTCTACACAGAAAAAACACTAGGTAATGTGTCAGTGGGGTTCAGCACCGCCAGCTGTTCCCCTGCTGTGTAGTCGGCAACGTGTTCAGCACAAGCCACGCTGGCACAACAGAACAAAAGCTGCCACCAGTGCAGGCTTCGGCCTACTCTCTGCTCCTCTCCTCCTCCTGCTGACCCTGGGCTCAAACACCGCTAATTTTTGCCCGGAAGTGCTAGCTGCACAGAGAAAAACACCAGCCAATGTGTTAGTGGGGTTCAGCACCGCCAGCTGTTCCCCTGCTGTGTAGCCGGCAACGTGACCTGCAAACGCCACGCAGGCACATGAACTGAAATTAAAGGGAACCTGGCCCCACCCCCCCAGGTGTTTCTATGTATAACAGCCACCTAGTACAGCAGTACTGCTGCATTTGTACAAGGTGGCTGACTTTTTCTACTTGCCCACGTGGAACTCAACACGTACAAAATGTGTCTCATTGAGACCATTCCACTGTCCCTGAGGTGTGACTTTCCTTTCTAATGATACGCAGCACCCCCCTTGGTAGCGTTTCCCGTCTTTTGTCATCATGGTTAGCTGGCTGCGCCTGTGCATCCGCCCTGCTAGAAACAACGCCCCTCGTTGTCATATTTATTTTGTCAGCGAGGGTGTGGTTTATGGGCACGAGCAGTGCATATGTTCGCCTGTCTTAACTCATCTCCTTCCGCCTTCTTCAGACTGTGCGGCCTCCTGGCCGTGGTAGGCGATAAGGATCAGCTGAGGCCGCCCAGTCTGAAGCAGGTGTAAGGACATGTGTGAGCGGCAAACCTATTTACTGCACAAGGCCACGAATCCAAGCCACGCAGTGTGATTTTTTGAAAACACACTGTGGGTCTGGGATTCATGTCCATCGCTAACCGCAACGGCCGACATGAAATGAGGTCAGAAGACAGGAAGCACTCACAGCGCATGGCCAAGGGATCACAATAGCGCAGACTCCTGTACAGCAAATAACAACGCTCAGGAATCTGCGCCCAGCAGCTAGGTGTAAATTTTGACACCTGTGCTGCATCTCCTTAAAAAGACAAGTCACGCATCCACTACTGTTTGACAGTATAGTGGGCTAAATAGTGTACGTGTTTTATTCAGCATGTGCAAGGAGCAAATTAAATAGAGCAACCTTTTACTTGTGCAGCATTAATGCTGCACAAGGTGTGGCTCTTGTACCTTGCAACACCTGAGGGGGGGTTAAAGGTAACCTTTGAAATTGGTTCAACTAGGCTTCGGCCTACACTCTGCTCCTCTCCTGCTGACCCTGGGCTCAAACACCGCTAGTATTTCCCCGGAACTGCTAGCTGCACAGAAAAAAACACCAGTCAATGTGTTAGTGGGGTTCAGCACCGCCAGCTGTTCCCCTGCTGTGTAGTCGGCATCGTGTCCAGCACAAGCCACGCTGGCACAACTGACCAAAAGCTGCCACCAGTGCAGGCTTCGGCCTACACTCTGCTCCCCCTGCTTACCCTTTGCTCCAGCACCGCTAGTTGGGGCTCTAGGAAGACAATCTTTAATAGGCAACGCATCTGGGTTCCAGCACCGCCAGCTGGTTCTCGGCAGTGTTCTTGACACAGGTACTCCCTCGTGCCAAGCCTGGTTTCAGCACCGTCAGCTGTTTCCGGGTTGTGTCAAGCTCACTGAGACGCCTATGCTTGCCCCGTCGTGGTGCGGTCGGGTTAGCCAACTCCAGGGTGCCTCCAGTTTAGGAGCTTCCTATGTGGGCTGCGTGAACTGGTAGTCAAGGCTGGTTCTGTAGTGCCAGTAGGCCCAGCTCCCCCTGTAGGACTGTTGGGGTTCGGTAACTGCGGCTGCCTCGCGGCCTAGCTGTTCTCTCCTCTCCTGTGGGCCTTCGGGTCCACCACCTGGTTCCAGCACCGTCAGCTGGTTCCAGGCCGAGCCTTTGGCTTAGGTGCCTCCTCCTGGGTATCCGAGTTCCGCCAACGCCAGGCGGTCCTTGGTAGTGCTTTTAAGCGCGGGCACCTACAGCTTAGTAACCGGGTTCCAGCACCGCCAGCTGGTCCTCGGTCGTGCCATTGGCTCTTGCACACTGGGGCAACGCATCTGGGTTCCAGCACCGCCAGCTGGTTCTCGGCAGTGTTCTTGACACAGGTACTCCCTCGTGCCAAGCCTGGTTTCAGCACCGTCAGCTGTTTCCGGGTTGTGTCAAGCTCACTGAGACGCCTATGCTTGCCCCGTCGTGGTGCGGTCGGGTTAGCCAACTCCAGGGTGCCTCCAGTTTAGGAGCTTCCTATGTGGGCTGCGTGAACTGGTAGTCAAGGCTGGTTCTGTAGTGCCAGTAGGCCCAGCTCCCCCTGTAGGACTGTTGGGGTTCGGTAACTGTGGCTGCCTCGCGGCCTAGCTGTTCTCTCCTCTCCTGTGGGCCTTCGGGTCCACCACCTGGTTCCAGCACCGTCAGCTGGTTCCAGGCCGAGCCTTTGGCTTAGGTGCCTCCTCCTGGGTATCCGAGTTCCGCCAACGCCAGGCGGTCCTTGGTAGTGCTTTTAAGCGCGGGCACCTACAGCTTAGTAACCGGGTTCCAGCACCGCCAGCTGGTCCTCGGTCGTGCCATTGGCTCTTGCACACTGGGGCAACGCATCTGGGTTCCAGCACCGCCAGCTGGTTCTCGGCAGTGTTCTTGACACAGGTACTCCCTCGTGCCAAGCCTGGTTTCAGCACCGTCAGCTGTTTCCGGGTTGAGTCAAGCTCACTGAGACGCCTATGCTTGCCCCGTCGTGGTGCGGTCGGGTTAGCCAACTCCAGGGTGCCTCCAGTTTAGGAGCTTCCTATGTGGGCTGCGTGAACTGGTAGTCAAGGCTGGTTCTGTAGTGCCAGTAGGCCCAGCTCCCCCTGTAGGACTGTTGGGGTTCGGTAACTGCGGCTGCCTCGCGGCCTAGCTGTTCTCTCCTCTCCTGTGGGCCTTCGGGTCCACCACCTGGTTCCAGCACCGTCAGCTGGTTCCAGGCCGAGCCTTTGGCTTAGGTGCCTCCTCCTGGGTATCCGAGTTCCGCCAACGCCAGGCGGTCCTTGGTGGTGCTTTTAAGCGCGGGCACCTACAGCTTAGTAACCGGGTTCCAGCACCGCCAGCTGGTCCTCGGTGCCATTGGCTCTTGCACACTGGGGCAACGCATCCGGGTTTTAGCACCGCCAGCTGGTTCTCGGCAGTGTTCTTGTCACAGGTACTCCCTCGTGCCAAGCCTGGTTTCAGCACCGTCAGCTGTTTCCGGGTTGTGTCAAGTTCACTGAGACGCCTATGCTTGCCCCGTCGTGGTGCGGTCGGGTTAGCCAACTCCAGGGTGCCTCCAGTTTAGGAGCTTCCTATGTGGGCTGCGTGAACTGGTAGTCAAGGCTGGTTCTGTAGTGCCAGTAGGCCCAGCTCCCCCTGTAGGACTGTTGGGGTTCGGTAACTGCGGCTGCCTCGCGGCCTAGCTGTTCTCTCCTCTCCTGTGGACCTTCAGGTCCACCACCTGGTTCCAGCACTGTCAGATGGTTCCGGGCTGAGCCTTTGGCTTAGGTGCCTCCTCCTGGGTATCCGAGTTCCGCCAACGCCAGGCGGTCCTTGGTAGTGCTTTTACGCGCGGGCACCTACAGCTTAGTAACCGGGTTCCAGCACCGTCAGCTGGTCCTCGGTGCCATTGGCTCTTGCACACTGGGACAACGCATCCGGGTTCCAGCACCGCCAGCTGATTCTCGGCAGTGTTCTTGTCACAGGTACTCCCTCGTGCCAAGCCTGGTTTCAGCACCGTCAGCTGTTTCCGGGTTGTGTCAAGTTCACTGAGATGCCTATGCTTGCCCCGTCGTGGTGCGGTCGGGTTAGCCAACTCCAGGGTGCCTCCAGTTTAGGAGCTTCCTATGTGGGCTGCGTGAACTGGTAGTCAAGGCTGGTTCTGTAGTGCCAGTAGGCCCAGCTCCCCCTGTAGGACTGTTGGGGTTCGGTAACTGCGGCTGCCTTGCGGCCTAGCTGTTCTCTCCTCTCCTGTGGGCCTTCAGGTCCACCACCTGGTTCCAGCACCGTCAGCTGGTTCTCGGCAGTGTCTTTTGCTCTTGTACCTTCTGCTCCCCATCCTGGTTCCAGTACCGTCAGCTGGTTCCGGGCAGAGCCTTTGGCTTAGGTGCCTCCTTCTGGGTATCCAAGTTCCACCAACGTCAGGTGGTCCTTGGTAGTGCTTTCAGGCACGGGTACCTCCTGCTTAGTAACCGGGTTCCAGTAACGTCAGCTGGTCCTCGGTAGTTCCATTGGCTCTTGGACCTTCGGCTACCCATCCGGGTTCCAGTTCCATCAGCTGGTTCTTGGCATTTTCTCAGCCTTCTTGTACCTTCTGCTACATTTCCAAGTTGAAGACCCTAAAGTCGACGACCCGGAAGACCACCCCGATGACGACGACGACGACCCGGAAGACCACCCCGATGACGACGACGGCGGAGACGACGACGGCGGAGATGACGACGGCTGAGACGACGACGGCGGAGATGACACTGGAGACGACAACCCTGGAGACGACGACATGGAAGACCGAGAAGCAGAAGAACAAGAGGCTGCAGAACAAAGAGCAGAAGAACATTAAGCATAAGACTTAATATCAGAGCAAAAGATATTATCTAAATTATATGCAGAAGAAGACTAAGCAGTGTATGGGGGTGAGTCCGTTCCTCCTCGTGGTGCCCCTGGATGAAGCCTGATGCTGCAGGCCAAACTGAACGCGGACAAATGTAACTTTTGTGACTGGCAGAACGGAAGGTGTAATCTTCCAACTTTTATAGATAACAACTACGGGAATGCCTGTCACAAATGAGAATATGATGAAGAAGTAGAATGGGAAGAATAATAACAGTGGAATAAAAAGAATATGTAGAATAGGAAGAATAATAATAGTTGAATAAAATGAATATGATGAATGTAATCAAAAAAAAAAAAAAAAAAAGGTAAAGGATGAAGAAGAAGATGAATAAGGTGAAGAAGAAGTTGATGTCAAAGATGCTGATGATGATGAAGATGAAAGTGTGGGAAAAGAAAAAAAAAAAAAGAAAAAAAAAAAGGGGAAGGGCGTGGAATAGTGAAACATCAATATCTGACAAAATAAAAAAAAAATTTACATAGTCAATATCTTTGTCACTCCGAACGTCTTAAAAAAAAAACAAAAAACATGCTATTCTATTTGATTGGGATAAACCTCTATGACTTTAATGTCTCCGCCACCTCCCCAAATACATCCGGCATTATTCTTAGTTGTTTTCCTTCATGTAGAATGAACCTACAAGGCAAGAAAGGGTTTATTTTAATTCCGATATTTTGGTCCCATTGACTTGCATTGGGATCGGGTATCGGTATCGGCGATATCCGATATTTTTTGAATATCGGCCGATCCAATCCGATACCGATACTTTCCGATATCGGAAGGTATCGCTCAACACTAGTTGCAAGGTCACAAGCTGGCCGGAGTTACCGAAACCCACAGTCCTACAGGGGGTGCTTGTCCTATTGGCACTACAGAACCAGCCTTCATTGCCAGATCCCGCAGCCCACATAGGAAGCACCTAAACTGCAGGCACCATAGTCAGCTAACCCGACCACAACCCGATAGGACAACGTATTGGAGGCAAAGTGACGTTGGCACTACCCGGAAACAGCTGGCGTGCTGGAACCAGGCTGGGCAGGAGGGAGAACCCATGCCAAAGACACTGCCGAGAACCAGCTGACGGTACTGGAACCCGGATAGGTAGAAGACTGTACAAGATCCAATGGAACTACCGAGGACCAGCTGATGGTACTGGAACTCGGTTACTAAGCATGAGGTACCCATGCCAGAAAGCACTACCAAGGAACAGCAGACATTGGTGGAACCCTGATACCGAGAAAAAGGCACCTAAGCCAATGGCTCTGCCTGGAACCAGCTGACGTTACTGGAACCCAGGGGGACTTATTCAAGGTTGACTTCCAAAGAACCAGCTAATGGTACTGGAACTTAGATAGGCAGCAGAAGGTACACATGAAAAAAAAGTTGCAAGGCCGCGAGCCGGCCGGAGTTACCGAAACCCACAGTCCTACAGGGGGAGCTTGTGCTATTGGCACTGCGGAACCAGCCTTCATTGCCAGATCCCGCAGCCCACATAGGAAGCACCTAAACTGCAGGCACCATAGAGTCGGCTAACCCGACTGCAACCCGACAGGACAACGTATTGGAGGCAAAGTGACATTGACACTACCTGGAAACAGCTGCCGTGCTGGAACCAGGCTGGGCAGGAGGGAGTACCCATGCCAAAGACACTTCTGAGCAGCAACTGACAGTGTTGGAGCCCAGGGTAAATACTACAAACAGAGTGGAGGCAGAGGCGTAATTGGAGCAAATTTTAAAATCTGTAGTAGTGTTAGTGTGGATGGAGCAGGAGAAATTGCCGGACACACAGAAGGAGATCAGCTGATGTTACTGAAACTTAATAACAATGGAGCATGTGTTGACGGTGCAGACACACTTCTGAGCAGCAACTGGCGGTGTTGGAGCCCAAGGATTACAGAAGAAACACAGTGTAGCCTGAGGCATAATTGGAGCAAGTTTAATATCTGTAGTGTGAGTGTGGATGGAGCAGGAGAAATTGCCGGACACACAGCAGTGGATCAGCTGACGTTACTGAACCCCAATAACACGGCAGCAAATGTTGACTGTGCAGATGGCACTTCGGAGCTGTAACTGGTGGTGTTGGAGCCCAGGGTAAATACTAGAAACAGAGTGGAGGCAGAGGCGTAATTGGAGCAAGTTTAAAATCTGTAGTAGTGTGAATGTGGACGGAGGAGGAGAAATTGCCGGAGACACAACAGAAGATCAGCTGACGTTGCTGAAACTCAATAACAGTGGAGCATGTGTTGACTGTACAGACGGCACTTCTGAGTAGCAACTGGTGGTGTTGGAGCCCAGTGATTTTAGGAGAAACAGAGTGTAGCCAGAGGCCTAATTGGAGCAAGTTTAATATATGTAGTAGTGTGAATGTGGACGGAGCAGGAGAAATTGCCGGACACACAGCAGGGGATCAGCTGACGATACTAAACCCTAATAACACTGGAGCATATGTTGATTGTGCAGATGACACGTCTGAGCAGCAACTGGCGGTGTTGGAGCCCAAGGATTACAGGAGAAACAGAGTGTAGCCAGAGGCCTAATTGGAGCAAGTTTAATATCTGTAGTAGTGTGAATGTGGACGGAGCAGGAGAAATTGCTGGACACACAGCAGGGGATCAGCTGACGTTACTGAAACCCAATAACACTAGAGCATGTGTTGACTGTGCAGACGGCACTTATGAGCAGTAACTGGCGGTGTTGGAGCCCAGGGATTACAGATCAGGTTTTAGAAACATGAACACAACAGGAGACCTGGATACTGTTGACAACCAATTATTTAATCTGGAAGAGGACTTGCAAATTCCTGCGAGATCCAGGCCTTGTTCATTTTCAGAAAAGTAAGCCGGCCAATGTTATCGGAGGATAGTCGTATGCGACGGTCTGTTAGTACACCACCTTCGGCACTAAAGACGTGTTCCGATAATACACTAGCAGCAGGGGAGCAGCTGGCATTACTGAACCCCACTAACACATGAGCGAGTGTTTTTCTCTGTGCAGACAGCACTTCTGAGCGTAACTTGCGGTGTTGGAGCCCAAGGATTACAGTTCAAGTGGTAGAAACATGAACACAATAGGAGGCCTGGATACTGTTGCCAACCAATTATTTAATCTGGAAGAGGAGTGACAAATTCCTGCGAGATCCAGGCCTTGTTCATTTTCAGAAAAGTAAGTCGGTCAATGTTATCAGAGGATAGTCGCATGCGACTGTCTGTTAGTACACCACCTGCGGCACTAAAGACGCGTTCCAATAATACACTTGTCCTGCTGCTAGCCAGCACCTTCAATGCATACTGGCTAAGCTCTGGCTATGTATCCAGTAAGAGACCCAAAACTTGAAGGGGGAAGAGCCATGTGGGAGAACACTGAGAGGGCAAGACATGTAGTGTGTCACCATCTGACGGAAACGTTGCCGCCTGCTGACTGGAGCCGTCTGTGATGGTGTAGACATTTGTGGTGGGGACACAAAACTTTGCCACATTTGGGCCATGCTGGTCTTGCCTTGTGCTGAGGCGCTGCTTCTGCTTCCTCTTTGTGCAGGGCTTCCTCCACTGCCTCGACACACTGAGCTGCTTTGTTAAGCACTAGCCGCACTGCTCTCGGGTGGAATGGAGAACATGATGGAATGCACCAGTGTGTCTTGGTACTCCCGCATTTTATGCTCCCGGTTCAATGGTGTTATGAGGCTTTGTAAGTTGTCCCGGTAGCGAGGATCTAGGAGGGTGTATACCCAATAATCAGCTGTGTTGAGAATGTGGGCGATGCGGCGGTCGTTTCTCAGGCACTGCACAATGAAATCAACCATGTGCTGCAGACTGCCAACTGGCCAAGAAACGCTGTCCCCTGCTTGAGGCAGGCGTCATCTCTGCCTGCTATGCATCACCCCACCCTCACTCTACATACTGACTACTAGAGCATTGTGTACCTCCCTCCTCTGGACAGATGTCTTCCTCCTCCATTGACTCCTCCTCATCCTCCTCACAAAGTGTCCCCTGCCTAGGCCTTTGTGAGGAACCACATTGTTTAGAATGTCCAGAAGCAGATGGCATTTGTGAATCCTCTTCCACAACCTCCTCCTTTAGTGCTTGCAGTGTTTTTTTTCAAGCAGGCAGATAAGGGGGATACCAATGATTATAGAATGAACAGCGCTCCATCCGGGTGTAGAAATCTTGAAAAAAAGCTTTATTGTGCCATGATACAGCAACGTTTCGACCGACACTCGGTCTTTAGCAAGCATACAATACAGCCCAGGGAGCCATCTTAAGTAGTGTGGATGCCACACAGTGCACCAATCACCACCAGACGCCGCCCTCCCACATAGAACAATAAACAAATAACTCCTAAAGAAACAGACATCGGTATTACACATACAAGTGTCATAAATACATAACCTTATATCACATAAAAAACACACTTCGCCGTATGAGTAGAGAGATCTTATATTTATCCTGGATCCGTGAGCTGCTGCTTCCTGTGTCTCCGTCACCATGGGAACACTCGACCAATCCGCTACCTCCGGTCATTGCAGTGTCGAATCCCGGTGTATTACACAAAAAGGAAAAAACACCCAATCACACCCTCCAGTGCATATTATCCCACAAAGGTCACCCAATCAATGGTGCTCTTTATTCCAGGCAAAATCAATTCCCATATACCACTTCCGGGTCAATAGAGTCCATACACAGGACACATTGGGAAGCGCACAGGGCACAAAGTGAACCGCCACCCCACGCCCGCAGCCGGGGCCAACCCCCAAGACATACCGCGCATGCGCACCCATACGGACACCCAAACTTCAGGCGCCGCAGACGCACTACATCCGGGACGAGACACCGCCGCTGGCCCGAAGTGTCAGCTCACCCCCGCATCCCAACGTGCAGGCGCCATCTCTCAAGCCATATAGCGCACTGACAGCGGGCACACTGGGAACTACCACGGTGGCGCGCAGGCGCATCACAGCCAGGGTGAGATCCAAAGGAGCTCCTCCCATGAAACAGATCCGCAAACGCAACCTCCGTAGACATGACCCGTCTGCCCTCATCAGGCGCATAAGTCATAAAGAGAATTCCATCCCTAATAAATTTGGTAAAAACCATAAGAAAAACCAATGACCCTTATACACTATAGTAAGTAGCACAAACAGCAAACGGCAATGGAAGTGAGAACCAAACATACACCATATCTATAGTACAATGAGACAATCGGACAGCATAAATGGAGACAGATACATCAATAAACATCCATTCATTAATAAATTCTATAGGACAAAAAAATCCTTTTAGATAATAAAAAATCCATCTCCATCAGCCTCCGACCGTCCCAGTGTCTACAAGAAAAAAGATAAAAACATGACATTAAAGAAATATCAAAAATCCAATGTCCAATTAAAAACAAACACATACTGACGAATCAACTGACCTGCGGGGTAAAGACCATGTTAAACACATGATAACAAATTAAAATCCAAATTCAAACCCTTAGGTTGTAGCGACCCCAATGTGTAAATCCATCTCATCTCCTTTTTCTTGAGTATCTGCACCCTATCACCTCCTCTTCTCAACATGGGAACACTATCAATGACCCTGAAGCGAAGCTGGTTCACAGAATGCCTCATCTCCACAAAATGTTGCGGAACCGGTAAATCCGTCAAGCCCGTCCTTATCGTGCTTTTATGTTTGCTGATACGGATCTTTACTGCTGTCGTCGTCTCACCCACATAAGTCAAGCCACATGGGCACACAATCATGTACACCACGTAACTTGACAAGCAGGTGTATCTTTCCTTTAAGAAGATCTTCTTGCCAGTATGTGATCGTGGTGTACATGATTTACGTGGTGTACATGATTGTGTGCCCATGTGGCTTGACTTATGTGGGTGAGACGACGACAGCAGTAAAGATCCGTATCAGCAAACATAAAAGCACGATAAGGACGGGCTTGACGGATTTACCGGTTCCGCAACATTTTGTGGAGATGAGGTATTCTGTGAACCAGCTTCGCTTCAGGGTCATTGATAGTGTTCCCATGTTGAGAAGAGGAGGTGATAGGGTGCAGATACTCAAGAAAAAGGAGATGAGATGGATTTACACATTGGGGTCGCTACAACCTAAGGGTTTGAATTTGGATTTTAATTTGTTATCATGTGTTTAACATGGTCTTTACCCCGCAGGTCAGTTGATTCGTCAGTATGTGTTTGTTTTTAATTGGACATTGGATTTTTGATATTTCTTTAATGTCATGTTTTTATCTTTTTTCTTGTAGACACTGGGACGGTCGGAGGCTGATGGAGATGGATTTTTTATTATCTAAAAGGATTTTTTTGTCCTATAGAATTTATTAATGAATGGATGTTTATTGATGTATCTGTCTCCATTTATGCTGTCCGATTGTCTCATTGTACTATAGATATGGTGTATGTTTGGTTCTCACTTCCATTGCCGTTTGCTGTTTGTGCTACTTACTATAGTGTATAGGGGTCATTGGTTTTTCTTATGGTTTTTACCAAATTTATTAGGGATGGAATTCTCTATGACTTATGCGCCTGATGAGGGCAGACGGGTGATGTCTACGGAGGTTGCGTTTGCGGATCTGTGTCATGGGAGGAGCTCCTTTGGATCTCACCCTGGCTGTGATGCGCCTGCGCGCCACCGTGGTAGTTCCCAGTGTGCCCGCTGTCAGTGCGCTATATGGCTTGAGAGATGGCGCCTGCGCGTTGGGACGCGGGGGTGAGCTGACACTTCGGGCCATGTCATGATTCCAATGGAAGGGAATCACAATAGGACAAGCACCAACGAGCTCTAGGGTGATGGAACCTGAGCTGACCGCGACCCTAAACCTGAACACACAAATAACAATAGCCGGGGAACGTGCCTACGTTGATCCTAGACGTCTCGCACCAGCCGAAGATCTAACTTCCCCTATTAGAAGAAACACAGACCTCTCTTGCCTCCAGAGAAATACCCCACAGAAATAGCAGCCCCCCACATATAATGACGGTGAAATGAGAGGAAGGCACATACACAGTATGAAAACAGATTCAGCAAAATGAGGCCCGCTAAAACTAGATAGCAGAGGATACAAAAGTAAACTGCGCGGTCAGCAAAAAACCCTTCAAAAAACCATCCTGTAATTACTTGAACTCATGTTCCAACTCATGGAACATGAGGAGCAATTACAGCCGACTAAAGCAACCAGCAGCAAAGAGACAATTATATGCAAGCTGGACAAGACAAAAATAAAGCAAAACGTGGAACAAGAAAATCAAAACTTAGCTTGTCCTGAAGAATACTGAAGCCAGAAGCTGAGGTAACAAAACACTCTGATAACCTTGATAGCCGGCGGGGAAATGACAAGAAAGCCCGGTTAAATAGGAAACTCCCAAATCCTAATAGAACAGTTGGACACCAGAGACAGCAGAACACAAATCACCCAGTACCATCAGTAACCACCAGAGGGAGCCCAAAAACAGAACTCACAACAGGGCCAGCGGCGGTGTCTCGTCCCGGATGTAGTGCGCCTGCGCGCATCTGCGGCGCCTGAAGTTTGGGTGTCCGTATGGGTGCGCGTGCGCGGTATGTCTTGGGGGTTGGCCCCGGCTGCGGGCGTGGGGTGGCGGTTCACTTTGTGCCCTGTGCGCCTGCGCTTCCCAATGTGTCCTGTGTATGGACTCTAGTGACCCGGAAGTAGTATATGGGAATTGATTTTGTCTGGAATAAAGAGCACCATTGATTGGGTGACCTTTGTGGGATAATATGCACTGGAGGGTGTGATTGGGTGTTTTTTCCTTTTTGTGTAATACACCGGGATTCGACACTGCAATGACCAGAGGTAGCGGATTGGTCGAGTGTTCCCATGGTGACGGAGACACAGGAAGCAGCAGCTCACGGATCCAGGATAAATATAAGATCTCTCTACTCATACGGCGAAGTGTGTTTTTTATGTGATATAAGGTTATGTATTTATGACACTATTGTATGTGTAATACCGATGTCTGTTTCTTTAGGAGTTATTTGTTTATTGTTCTATGTGGGAGGGCGGCGTCTGGTGGTGATTGGTGCACTGTGTGGCATCCACACTACTTAAGATGGCTCCCTGGGCTGTATTGTATGCTTGATAAAGACCGAGTGTCGGTCGAAACGTTGCTGTATCATGGCACAATAAAGCTTTTTTTCAAGATTTCTACACCCGGATGGAGCGCTGTTCATTCTATATTCATTGGTGTGACTATATCCGGGACGGTTCCCTGGATGTTGAACGGGCGCCCCAGGACTGTGAGTGCTGTCAGCTTTTGCTTTCTGTATTAGATAAGGGGGATAGTCATGCTGACTAGTGCATCATCTGCACTCGCCATCCGCGTGGAATCATCGAAGGCACGCAAAAAGAGGCAGATATCTTTCATAGAGGCCCACTCAGTGGTGGTGAAGTGTGAATGGCGCGCAGTGCGACTTGTTTGTGCCTGATGCAGCTGGTACTCCATTACTGCTGCCTGCTGCTCACACAACCGCTCCAACATATGTAATGTTGAATTCCACCTGGTGGGTAGGTCACATATGATGTGATGTTCCGGAAGGAGGAATCGGTGCTGCAATGTGCAATCTTGCAATGCTGGAATGCCGCAAGTGAGCTCACTCTATGCGGACCTTGTGCAGCAGTGCGTCAAGATCTGGATAGTCCCTCAAAAAACTCTGCACAACCAAGTTGAGAACATGTGTTAGACATGGGATGTGAGTGAGGTTGCCTTGGCCCAGAGCTGCCACCAGATTTCGGCCATTGTCACACACTACCATGCCTGGCTGGAGATTCGCTGGCACAAACCACACGTCGCTCTCCTGCTTGATGGCATTCCAGAGCTCCTGTGCTGTGTGGCTGATTCCCCAAAGAAATTAATTTCAATACGGCCTGTTGACGTTTGGCCACGGCTGTGCTCATATCTGTCTTAACAGGTAAGCGTTCATGGGTCCATGTTGAGGTACACTGTGATGGCTCCTGCAGCGCTGATTCAGAGGAATTGGAGTACGGGGAGGAGTCAGTGTGTATAGACTGGATTCCTGCAATCCTTGGAGTTGGCAGAACACGTACAGTGCCACTCTCAAGATTTGTACCCGGCTCCATAACATTTACCCAATGGGCAGTGAGGGAAAGACATCGTCCCTGTCCATGGTTACTCGTCCACACATCAGTGGTCAGGTGGACCTTGCTACTGACGGCATTTAGTAGCGCATCTATATATAGAATTGTCTAAGGGTTTTTCCATCTGTCTGTCTTTCTGTCTGTCTGTCATGGAAATCCCGCGTCTCTGATTGGTCGAGGCCGCCAGGCCTCGACCAATCAGCGACGAGCACAGTATCGACGTAGATGTCATAATGGTTGCCATGGCGATGATGATGTCATAAAGGTTGCCTCGGCCAATCAGCGATGGGCACAGTCTGCCGCTAATTCTGGAATCCTCATTGTCCATATACTACGGGGACATGCATATTGTAGAATACCCGATGCGTTAGAATCGGGCCACAGTCTATCTATCTATATATATAATTGTCTAAGGGTTTTTCCGTCTGTCTGTCCTGGAAATCCCGCGTTTATGATTGGTCGAGGCCGCCAGGCCTCGACCAATCAGCGATGGGCACAGCATGGCGACGATAATGTCATAAAGGTTGCCTCGACCAATCAGCGACGGGCACAGTCTGCCGTGAATTCGCCTCGACCAATCAGCGACGGGCACAGTATTGACGTAGATGTCATAATGGTTGCCATGGCGACGATGATGTCATAAAGGTTGCTTCGGCCAATCAGCGATGGGCACAGTCTGCCGCGAATTCTGGAATCATCATTGTCCATATACTACGGGGACATGCATATTCTAGAATACCCGATGCATTAGAATCGGGCCACAATCTAGTGTTTAATATTTCCCTCCACATGCTTTTGCAGGGCAGGGACGGCTTGCCTGCTGAAATAAAAGAGGCAGGGCACGTTGTATTGTGGGACTGCCAATGCCATGAAGTTACGGAAGGTGTCAGTCTCCACCAGACTGAATGAGAGCATTTCAAGGGACAGTAGTTTCGCAATGCCAGCATTCAGAGCCTGTGCTTGGGGGTGGTTTGCCGACTATGGGCGCATTTTCTCCCATGCTTGTGCTACCGATGGCTGTAGACTGGCCTGGGAGTGTGAGGATGACAGGGAACGTGGTGCTGTGGGTGGAATGACACTGGGTGTTTGTACAATAGTGCCAGAGGTTCTTCCATGGCGATCCTGTGAGGAAGCCGAACCAGCTGTGTGTGAGCTGGAGGAAGAGGCTACAACACGAGCTAAAGAGTTGGTAGGTGGCGCTGTAGGTTGGCCTAGGTCTTCAGTGTGTCTTTGCAACGCCATCACGTGCTTGGTCCGTACATGTTTCCACATATTTGTGGTATTGAAGTAGCTGACACTTTTCCCTCTTTTCACTTTCTGATGAAACAGCTTACATTTGACAAAGCAAATGTCATCTGCAACTGTGTCAAAAAAGGACCAGGCACTTCAAGTCTTGAGAGCACCCGTTTTGGTTTTGGAAGAGGCATGCTCCTAAGGGGTGGAGAAGTGGAGGCTACAGGCAACAGAGTCTATAGTAACCACACAAAAAAGCAGACTTATATTCCATTAGCAGCAAGAAGAGATCCATATATAAAAACATGTTTCTTTATTTTCAAAATTAAAATCCACAAAGCAGAGAAAGACATCACAAAAACAGGGTGTGTAGAAGGACACAATATATGGCATTCCTTGTAAACATATGGCAGCACTCAAAGATATACCTTCACTTAGAGTGAAAAGATATCATGTACCGTTTAGATCTAATAATAAAGGTTAAATAACCATATCGGTACATCCACTAAATATAGTCTAGCATACAATATTTACTTTTTACTAGGTCCTCATATAGAAAAGTTATTTATGCAAACAGCGTATCCATTACAAGTAACATTAACATTGATTCCAGATTTTTATACCACTGCGATGCTATATACTAAGTATACATGAGGCCTGAAAAGTAACGCATAATGACTAGATCCTATATAAAATAGGCTGTTCCGGGTTCTGTGTAGGATATAATGATCGCATACAGATTAGCAAATACCTGAGATAAGTTGTAAACAGGGGAACCGGATACAGTGCGAGGTGCCAGCTGTGTGTGCCTTCTTAGTGCGCCCCGACGCGCGTTTTGCCCTAGCTTCTTATATGCTAGACTATATTTAGTTGATGTACCGATATGGTTATTTAACCTTTATTATTAGATCTAAATGGTACATGATATCTTTTCACTCTAAGTGAAGGTACAGTGGGGCAAAAAAGTATTTAGTCAGTCAGCAATAGTGCAAGTTCCACCACTTAAAAAGATGAGAGGCGTCTGTAATTTACATCATAGGTAGACCTCAACTATGGGAGACAAACTGAGAAAAAAAAATCCAGAAAATCACATTGTCTGTTTTTTTAACAATTTATTTGCATATTATGGTGGAAAATAAGTATTTGGTCAGAAACAAAATTTCATCTCAATACTTTGTAATATATCCTTTGTTGGCAATGACAGAGGTCAAACGTTTTCTGTAAGTCTTCACAAGGTTGCCACACACTGTTGTTGGTATGTTGGCCCATTCATCCATGCAGATCTCCTCTAGAGCAGTGATGTTTTTGGCTTTTCGCTTGGCAACATGGACTTTCAACTCCCTCCAAAGGTTTTCTATAGGGTTGAGATCTGGAGACTGGCTAGGCCACTCCAGGACCTTGAAATGCTTCTTACGAAGCCACTCCTTCGTTGCCCTGGCGGTGTGCTTTGGATCATTGTCATGTTGAAAGACCCAGCCACGTTTCATCTTCAATGCCCTTGCTGATGGAAGGAGGTTTGCCCTCAAAATCTCACGATACATGGCCCCATTCATTCTTTCATGTACCCGGATCAGTCGTCCTGGCCCCTTTGCAGAGAAACAGCCCCAAAGCATGATGTTTCCACCACCATGCTTTACAGTAGGTATGGTGTTTGATGGATGCAACTCTGTATTCTTTTTCCTCCAAACACGACAAGTTGTGTTTCTACCAAACAGTTCCAGTTTGGTTTCATCAGACCATAGGACATTCTCCCAAAACTCCTCTGGATCATCCAAATGCTCTCTAGCAAACTTCAGACGGGCCCGGACATGTACTGGCTTAAGCAGTGGGACACGTCTGGCACTGCAGGATCTGAGTCCATGGTGGCGTAGTGTGTTACTTATGGTAGGCCTTGTTACATTGGTCCCAGCTCTCTGCAGTTCATTCACTAGGTCCCCCCGCGTGGTTCTGGGATTTTTTGCTCACCGTTCTTGTGATCATTCTGACCCCACAGGGTGGGATTTTGCGTGGAGCCCCAGATCAAGGGAGATTATCAGTGGTCTTGTATGTCTTCCATTTTCTAATTATTGCTCCCACTGTTGATTTCTTCACTCCAAGCTGGTTGGCTATTGCAGATTCAGTCTTCCCAGCCTGGTGCAGGGCTACAATTTTGTTTCTGGTGTCCTTTGACAGCTCTTTGGTCTTCACCATAGTGGAGTTTGGAGTCAGACTGTTTGAGGGTGTGCACAAGTGTCTTTTTATACTGATAACAAGTTTAAACAGGTGCCATTACTACAGGTAATGAGTGGAGGAAAGAGCAGACTCTTAAAGAAGAAGTTACAGGTCTGTGAGAGCCAGAAATCTTGATTGTTTGTTTCTGACCAAATACTTATTTTCCACCATGATATGCAAATAAATTGTTAAAAAAACAGACAATGTGATTTTCTGGATTTTTTTTTCTCAGTTTGTCTCCCATAGTTGACGTCTACCTATGATGTAAATTACAGGCGCCTCTCATCTTTTTAAGTGGTGGAACTTGCACTATTGCTGACTGACTAAATACTTTTTTGCCCCACTGTATATCTTTGAGTGCTGCCATTTGTTTACAAGGAATGCCATATATTGTGTCCTTCTACACACTCTGTTTTTGTGATGTCTTTCTCTGCTTTGTGGATTTTAATTTTGAAAATAAAGAAACGTGTTTTTATATATGGATCTCTTCTTGCGGCTAATGGAATATAAGTCCGCTTTTTTGTGTGGTTACTAAAGGCTTGAAGTGCCATAGAATTGGATTAAGACGAGACACTAAGGGTTTTTTTGAATAGGCAACAGAGTCTGCCCCCTCCCTCTCCCTCCTTTTTTGGCCGTTCAGGGAATCTCTTCCTCAGAGCTGCTCCCACCACCTTCCTGTACCTCACGCAATAATGGGTCAAGACCTCATCATCTACACTATACTTTTCCAACAACTGCTTCTCCTGGGTAGTCTCGACAGCACAGTATGCACCAGAAAGTGGCACCTGAGTCTCATCATCAGATGCTTACTGAGGTTTGCTCACCGTAGGCACTGGCCCACCCGCCTCTTCAGATTGAGAGAGACAAAGCTGTTGCGCATCACTGCATACTACCTCCTCTTCAAATTCTCGAATGCTGCTTGGCTGGCCCCCTCTTTCCAAGCCAAGAGATTCAGAGAACAGAAGTAGAGATGGCTCCTGTCCAGGGCTCTCTGACTGCCTGGGCAATTTGGCAGGTGGTGAAGAGACATATGGGTGCTCTTCAGTGCTCTGTGCCTGAGAGGATCTGGAACTAATTGAAGTCAATGCATTAGCTGCCATCCATCTGACAACGGCTTCAATTTGTTCATCCTGCAGCAGTGGGGTATGGCGAGCTCCTACAAAGCTGTGTATAATGACTGTTCCCTGGTAAAACTGGGGGATGCTGAGTCACTGGTGCCCACAGCAGGCACAGAATCCCCACGTCCTCTCCCTGCAGAAACTCCACACCCAAGACCACATGCATTACTGATGCATCACCGTGTCCCTGTAAAAAAAAAATAATTAAAATAAAAAATAGTTATATACTCACCCCTGGGATCCAACGAAGCTCCGCCGAGCCGCTATCGCCTGCCGTCATCTTCCGTTCCCAGGATGCATTGCAAAATTACCCAGAAGACTTTGCGGTCTCGCGAGACCGCTAAGTCTTCTATTTAATTTCGCAATGCATCGCTGGGAATGGAAGATGGCGGCAGGCGTGAGCAGCTCGGCGGACTACGCAGGGTGCGTATAGCAGGTTTTTTGTTTTTTTTTTATTTTTAACATTATATTTTTTTACTATTGATGCCTCATAGGCAGCATCAATAGTAAAAAGTTGGGGACACACAGGGTTAATAGCGGCGGTAACGGAATGCGTTACCTATGGCATAATGCGGTCCGTTACCGCCGGCATTAACCGTGTGTGAGCAGTGACCGGAGGGGAGTATGCAGGCGCCAGGCAGTGATTGTGGGGAGTAAGGAGCGGCCATTTTCTTCTGGACTGTGCCCGTTGCTGATTGGTTGCAGCAAAACGGCCACAACCAATAAGCAACTTGGATTTCCATGACAGACAGAGGCCGCGACCAATGAAGATCTGTGACAGACAGACAGACGGAAGTGACCCTTAGACAATTATATAGTAGATTATTATTATTTATTTTTTATAGCACCATTTTTTCCATGGCACTATACATGTGAGGAAGTGTATGCATAACAAAAAAGTACAGTAATCTTAACCCCTTAATGACCGCCGATACGCCTTTTAATGGCGGTAATTAAGGGTACTTAAACTACAGCGCCGTTAATTAACGGTGCTGTGGAAAGTGTATAGCGCCCCCTGAGTCTGATTTTCCCCAGAGATCATGACTAACCATTTAATGGCGACCGTAAAAAAAACCAAAACAAAACGCAATTTGCCAGAGAAATAGGGTCTCCGATCGCCCTTTAATACTTATCAGTGTCTACCAGTGTCCCTGAGTCCTCCTGCTTCTTCCCATGGCCGTTGGCATCTTCTTCTGGTAAGAAAATGGCGGGTGCATGCGTAGTGCGCCCGCCGAGATCTGCTGTCCGGCACCTGGCAACAATAGGAAGATTTTTCCCATTGGTTCATTTTGTTCACTGTAATAGATCCTATCACAGTAATCAGAATAAAAAAATAGTAAATAACCCCCTCTCATTATCACCCCCTTAGATAGGGAAAAATAATAAAATAAAGAAAATGCATTTATTTTCATCTTCCCATTAGGGTTACAGTTGGGCTAAAGTGAGTTGGGCTAAAGTTAGGGTTGGGGCTAAAATTAGGGTTAGGGTATGTTTCCACGTTAAGGATTCGTTCAGGATTTGCTGCAGATTGGATGCTGTGTACAGCCACAGCGTGCAATCCACAGCATCCAGATGTTACAGCATAGTGCTGTATAAAATCCCGTTTCCACTATGCGTGCATGGCCGCATTCGGCGGCCCTGCGTAACCGAACATGCAGCGCTTCATTCCAGACCGCAGCATGTCTATTTATTATTGTGTCTCCGCAAGATAAATAACACAGTCTATGAATACGATGCGGTGAACACATCCGGAATCAACGTGCGTACAACTGGGGGCAGCGCTTTGGGCAGAGCGGGTTATCTGCTGCCCCTTGGAAACATGCCCTTAGGGTTGGGGCTAAAGTTAGGGTTAGAGTTGGGATGAGGGTTAGGGTTGGGATTAGGGTTTGGATTAGGGTTACAGTTGACATTAGGGTTAGGGTTGGTATTAGTGGGATTAGAGTTAGGGTTAGGTTTGGGATTATGGTTAGGGGTGTGTTGGGATTAGGGATGGGATTAGGGTTAGGGTTGGGATTAGGGTTAGGGGTAGTGATAAGCGAATATACTCATTACTCGAGAGTAGGGTTGAGTGACTTTTACTTTTTTAGGGTCGCGAAACCCGACTATCTCAAAAGTCGAGTCGAGTGAAATCGGCCGATTATGGCGAAAAGTCGAGGCGAACCGAAACACGAAACCCAATGCAAAGTCTCTTTCTCTCTCTCTCTCTCTCGATGGCGATAGGCGTCCACGCCCATAAGACCTATGTCATCACTCTGCCCACGCTCCTTCATTGGCTGAAAAAATGGCGCCAAACGCATCATACGAAATGCAACTTTGGCGCAAAGATCGCCGACCGCATGGCCGATGCCACACTAGGGTCGGGTTTCATGAAACCCGACTTTGCCAAAAGTCGGCGACTTTTGAATTTGTCTGACCCGTTTCGCTCAAGCCTACTCGAGAGTTCCCGAGCATGCTGGGGTGACCTCCGAGTATATTTTAGTGCTCGGAGATTTAGTTTTCATAGCCGCGGCTGAATGATTTACAGCTATTAGCCAGCATAAGTACATATGAGGGTTGCCTGGGTGCTAGGGAATCCCCATATGTAATCAAGCTGGCTAACAGATGTAAATCATTCAGCTGAAGAGATAAAAACTTAATCTCCGAGCACTAAAAAATACTCGGAGGTCACCCGAGCGTGCTTGGGAAATCTCAATTAACGAATATATTCGCTCATCACTAGTTAGGGGTGTGTTGGGGTTAGGGTTATGGTTAGGGTCAGGATTAGGGTTAGGGGTGTGTTGGGGTTAGGGTTAGAGATAGAATTGGGGAGGATTCCACTGTTTAGGTACATCAGGGGGTCTCCAAACGCGACACGGCACCACCATTGATTCCAGCCAATTTTGTGTTCAAAAAGTCAAATGGTGTTCATTCCCTTCTGAGCTCTGCTGTGCGTACAAACTCCCACATATGGGGCATCAGCGTACTCAGGACAAATTGGACAACAACTTTTGGGGTCCTATTTCTCCTGTTACCTTTGGGAAAATAAAAAAATCATTTTTGTGAAAATAAATAATTTTTATTTTCATGGCTCTGCATTATAAACTTCTGTAAAGCACTTGGGCATTCAAAGTGCTCACCACATATCTAGATAAGCTCCATGGGGAGTCTAGTTTCCAAAATGGGGTTATTTGTGGGAGGTTTTTACTTTTAAGCACATTAAGAGTTCTGCAAACCCAACATGACGCCCACAGACCATTCCATCAAAGTCTGCATTCCAAAACATCACTACTTCCCTTCCGAGCCCCGACGTGTGCCCAAACAGTAGTTTTCTCCCACATATGGTATATCTGTGTGCTCATGACAAATTGGACAACAACATTTGGGGTCCAATTTCTCCTGTTACCCTTGGGAATATAAAAAAAAGCGGTCTAAAAAAAATCATTTTGTGGAAAAAAAATGATTTTTTTTATTTTCACGACTCTGTGTTATAAACTTTAGTGAAACACTTGGGGGTTCATAGTGCTCACCATACATCTGGATATGTTCCTTGGGGGGGTCTAGTTTCCAAAATGGGGCCAATTGTGGGGGTTTGTACTGTTTAGGCACATCAGGGATCTGCAAACACAACATGACCCCCGCAGAACTATTCTATCAAAGTCTGCATTTTAGAACGGCGCTCCTTCTCTTCAGAGCTCTGCCATGCACCCAAACAGTTGTCCCCCCACATATGAGGTATCGGCGTACGCAGGACAAACTGGACAGCAATTTTTGGGGTCAAATTTTTCCTGTTACCATTGTGAAAATTAATTGCGGGCTAAAAAATAATTTTTGAGGAAAAAATGATTTTTTATTTTCACGGCTCTATGTTATAAATTTATGTGAAGCACTTGCGGGTTTAAAGTGCTCACCACACATCTAGATAATTTCCTTAAGGGGTCTAGTTTCCAAAATGGTGTCACTTGTGGGGCTTTCTACTGTTTAAGCACATCAGGGGCTTTCTAAACACGACATGGTGTCCGATCTCCATTCCAGCCAATTCTGCATTGAAAAATTCAAACGGCGCTCCTTCCCTTCCAAGCTCTGCTGTGCGCCCAAACAGAGGTTTACCCCCTCGTAAGGGTACCAGTATACTCAGGAAAAATTGCATAACAGCTTTGGAGATCTAATTTCTCCTGTTACCCTTGTGAAAATAAAAATTTGGGGGAGAAAAGATCTTTTTTTTTGTGGAAAAAATATGATTTTTTATTTTCACGGCTCAACGATATAAACTTCTGCTCACCACACATCTAGAAAGTTCCACTAAGGGGTCTAGTTTCCAAAATAGGGTCACATGTGGGGAGTTTCCACTGTTTAGACACATTAGGGGCTCTCCATACTCGACATGGCATCCGATCTCAATTTCAGCCATTTCTGCATTGAAAACGTCAAATGGCATTCCTTTTCTAAGCTCTGCCGTGCGCCCAAACAGTGGTTTACCCCCACATATAGGGTATTGGCATAATCAGGAGAAATTGTACAACACATTTTTTGTGGTTAATTTTCTCTATTTACACTTGAGGAAATAAAAAAAATTCATTCTGAAGTAAAGTGTTTGTAAAAAAAAAAGTTGTTATTTTTTTTTTCCTTCCGCTTTGCTTCCGTTCCTGTGAAGCACGTAAAGAGCGAATAAACTTCTTAAATGTGGTTTTCAGCACTTTGAGGAGTGCAGTTTTTAGATTGGTTTCACTTTTGGGTATTTTCTGTCATGTACACCCATCAAAGTGACTTTAAATATGAGATGGTCCCTAAAAAAAATGGTTTTGTGAATTTTGTTGTAAAAATGAGAAATCGCTGGTCAACTCCTATAACTTCCTAACAAAATGAAATTTTGTTTCCAAAATTGTGCTGATCTAAAGTAGACATGTGGGAAAAGTTTTTTGACTATTTTGTGTGACATATCTCTCTGATTTAAGGGAATAAAAATTCAAAGTTTGAAAATTGCAAAATTTTAAACATTTTCACCATAATATCATTTTACACAAGTAATATCGAAGAAATTTTACCACTGACATGAAGTACAGTATGCTGTATATCGAAAAAATATTCTCAATCAGTGGGATCCGTTAACGCGTTCCAGATTTATAACCTCACAAAATGACAGTGGTCAGAATTGTAAAAACTGGCCTAGTCATTAAGCTGCAAATTAGCTCTGTAACTAAGGGGTTAAACAATACAAGTCAGAACTGGTACAGGAGAGAGGACCCTGCCCATGAGTACTCACAATCTACAAAGGATGTGTGAGAATACAGTAGGCGAGGGTAGAGCTGGCCGTGCAATGGCTTAGTCTATTGGTGGTTGCTGCAGGTTGTAGGCTTGTCGTAAGAGGTAGGTCTTCAGGTTCATTTTGAAGGTTTCCATGGTAGGCGAGAATCTGATATGTTGTGGTAGAGAGTTCCAGAGTAGAGGTGATGCATGGGAGAAAACTTGTATGCGATTGTGGGAAGAGGAGATAAGAGGGGAGTAGAGAAGGAGATCTTGTGAGATCGGAGGTTACATGTAGGTAAGTACCGGTGTCGAGGTCACAGATGTTGAGGCTGAAAAATCTACAATGCAATGAAGAATTGCAATGTTGATGTTTTCCTGACTGTGTTTGAAAGGGTCGCCAAGAGGAAGGAACTCCTGCCAGAGCAGTGGGCTCAAGTAGTGGTGCCATACTTGACGGTAGAACCCCAGAAAGCATACTATGATTTAGCTTTGCATGATGCTAAAGAGTATGGCAAGCTAAAAACAGAGATTCTTGCATGCTTGGGGGTAACAATGACTCTCAGGGCCTATCGGGGTGTATCATCAGAACAAATCAGGGCCAATGGTAAATTGGATGTATCATTGGGACAAACCACCGTGCTGCCAAATGTTTGACGTGTTGCACCTGGACCAGAAGTGGCTGCAGCCAGAGTCCTCTACACCTGTGCAGATGGTAGAACGGGTGGTGATGAACCGGTTTCTGCACTCCCTGCTGAGGCTCGTACAGACTTGGGTTGCCCAGGGTGATCCCCGGAATGCAGATGGACTGGTCGAAAGATACCAGGGGATGGAAGGTTCCGTGGGAAAGCAGCTCACTCTATACTGGGGGTCCCAACAGGGGGTGGAGGCCCAAAAGGGGGTGGGGCACCCATACTTTTTGCTTTTGTAGAGAATGCAAGAGCCTCCACAAATTTTGACGAACTCCAATACTCGTTGGTAGAGATGTGTGCAATGGCTGCCAAAAATTTGGATGCACCCCAATACTCCTTTGACGAGACGAACAGGAGGGCCTAATGAAAACAAAGTTACCATTATTAGGAAGTGCATCTACCATAGTGTTGCTGACTATGCAGTGAATGCAAGGGCTGCCAAAAATTCGGGTGCACCCAAATACCCCTTTTAAGAGACATGGAGGAGGGCCTCATAAAAAAAGTTCCCATTAGAAAGCGGGTCTCCTATACTTGTAATGCCCATACACTAAGTGTATGGGCGGACAAACAGTTACCCCTGCGGCGTATACATGAACGTACTGTATAACCATTTTTTTTTTTTTTTGGTACAGGCATCATAAATACCCTTTTAAAAAATTATGTGGGTGTTGCATCACAGACCACAGTCACCCTGGTGATCTGGTAGTGTAGGAGGAGGATGAGGAGAAGGAGGGGGACAACAGCAAATAGCCAAAATCCGGAAGCGTATACCAATATGTGGGTGTGAAGAGGTGCATGGGAATAGACCTCCCAAAAAAGACACTGGATTTGAATTAGCCTGTCAGCATTTTCAGTTGTCAGGAGGATGCGCTTAACAGTTTTAATTCCACCAGTGGCACTAAAAACATGCTCTGACAAAATGCCAGCGGCAGGGCAGGCCAGGACCTCCAAGTCATAGAGAGCCAGTTCATGCCACATGTCCAGCTTGGATACCCAACAATTATAAGGCATAGTGGAATCACGGAGGACATTGGTACGATCAGCAAGGAACACCCTTAGCATCTTCCAAAACTTTGCACTCCTTGTGAGAGTACCTCAGGACCAGTGCAATGGGAGGGTCTGAGAAAACTCTCCCAAAACTTTGCCAGTGTTTCCATGCCTCTGCTGGATTGAAGTTGTGTCTCTCTCTCGCCTGTAGGCTTTGGTTGTCCAACGAACTGTAACCTCTGCCACCAGCGTTTTCAGATGGAATTTTTTTTAAGATTTCCTCAACAAGGGCACTCTGGTACTGCCCCATTTTAGTAGACCTGTCTGCCTCTGGAATAAGAGATAAAAAGTTCTCCTTGTAGAGTGGGTCTAGGAGTGTCGCCAACCAGTAGTCACTGTCACCCAAAATTTTGAGAACGCGATGGTTACAGGAAAGCAGCATATCATAAACTCAGCCATGTGTACCAGACTGCTAACAGGCAAGACTTTCTTGTCCTCACCAAGAGGACGACTGACCATGTCCTCAGGCCATCCACACTGAACACACGGTATGAGAGTTGTGCTTGTAGTACCGTCCATAGCGCATGAAAGTAGCTCCTGTTCTTCCTCCTCCTCCTCTTCCTCATTGTCACCCAAATCCTCTTTGGGATGAGACGAGGCTGGGCTGTGTGTAATCACCCTGTATGGTTCCTTGCTCCATCTCATCGTGCTCCGTCTGCAATGCATCCTCTTTGATTGTGAGCAGACCTGACTGAGAGGTCTCCACAGAAGATCTGGTTGCATGAACGTTGAAAGACTCAGGAGAGATGTTTAAGGTTTCCATCTTGGTAGTCAGGGACTGCAACTGCAGCGACAACTTCTCCTGTATGCTTTTCTGTCGATAGAGCTCTTGGTACATGGCCTGAATTGATGGGATCCAGCAGGGTCCATGACCTGAGCAAACGGTCACGATTGTGGTTTGTGGAACCACTGTTCTACAGACCGCAGAGAACCTGGATGGGTGTGACTAAGCGATGACCTGATTATTCACTAGAGCCTCTGATGGTGAGGTTAGTCTTGGCTCCCAATGAATGCCAGGTGCCACTCCAAGATAGACCAACTATCCTGCAGCAGCTTAGCCAAAGGACAGACTGGATGGAGCAGCTGGCAGAGCTTGCGTCAGAGTGCAGATGACCAAGTTCATGTCAAAGTGCAGCAGACAGAATTTGTGTCAGAGACAGAGTTTGTGTCAGAGTGCAGTAGACAGGATTTGCTTCAGAGTGCAGCAGGCAGAATTTGCTTCAGAGTGCAGCAGACAGGATTTGCTTCAGAGTGCAGCAGGCAGAATTTGCTTCAGAGTGCAGCAGACAGGATTTGCTTCAGAGTGCAGCAGGCAGAAGTTGTACTTGGAGTACAGCAGGCAGGACTTGCACTGATATGCGATCTTACACAATATAGACTGAAACAGGAAGGCAACATTTCAAGTGCAAACAGTCAAGAAATGTGTGAATTTAGTAGTGTGGCCTGTGGGGCATTGGCTGCGTATTTGAGCTTGCATTCCAATGACTGAGGTATGGACAACTGAACGCTTTTCTGGGACAAGGATATGGACGTGCTTGCTGATAGTGTTAGTTGAGTGGGTGCAATGACAGATAGGGGATTGACTTGCAAGCACAACAGTGGAAAAAGCACTGGTGTCACCTGCACACACTGTTCTTGGAGCCTGGGGTTCGGTCCACAAAGTCTGGTGCTTTGCTGCCATGTGCCTGATCATGCTGGTGGTGGTCAGGCTGGTAATTTTGCTACCCCTGTTGATGCTTGCCTGGCAGGTGGTGCAAATGGCCTTTTTGGTGTTATCGGCAGAGTCTTTAAAACACAACCAGACTCTGGAAGACCTAACAGCTGTACTGGCAACTTCAGTCATGTTGGTGTTACGAAAAACGGTTGTCCCCTTCTGTCTGCGGCCACTACACTGCTTCTTCCTGCCTGCTGTGGTGCTACGCCTCCCTCCCCCTGTGTGCTGCTGTCCTTGCTCTGCACATCCTCCTGCCAACTTGGGTCAGTTACTATATCATCCATGACCTCGTCCTCCACTTCTGCACCCTGGACTTCCTCCTGACTTTCTGGCAATTGTGTCTCATCATCATCCACCTCTTGTGACACTTTCCCACCGCCACCTTCTTGTGACAGTGGCTGCTCGAATTTTTGGGCATCGCTACATGCGATCTCCCCTTGCCCCTCTTCAAATGGACTGGGCGAGAGGCCCGAATCTATAAATGGAACAGCTATTCAGACTGTCCAAGCATGGGATCAGTTGTCTCCAGGCACTCTGCATGGTGGGAGTAAGGAGGATCAGGGTGAGAAATATGTGGTCCTGACTCACGGCTACTCAGACTTGACTGTGTGTAAGACCGGGTGATGATGGTGGTGGCAGCAAAGTGACTGGAAGCATTATCTGCTATCCAGCCAACAAACTTTTGATACTGCTCTGGGTTCAAAAGTGGTGTGCTGCTTTGGTCCCCTAGTAATTGGGACAGGAAAGTCGGGCGAGAAGATGTGAGTGTTTGTGGCACAATTTCAGCTTGCCCACAGCCTCTGCATGCACCATCATCATCATGTCCACTTTCCTGTGCCTTGCCATGTGCCTTGCCCATGTTAAATGGAGTACAATATTTACAACATTCACTACAAATGACTGAATTTGGAGCAAATTTATATGTGATCCATGTGAGGGAAAGCCCCAGTGTAATGCATCTGGCCTGTATGTAACTATTATTTTTTTCAGTAAACTGGTGCCAATAACTTGCCTAAGACAGTGCAACAAAATTTAAATTGAGGCCTGAAATGGCACAATTTTGACCACACTGATAGGCGATCCAAGTGGCGGACAAACCCCAGTGTAAAATATCTGTCCTGTAGGTAAATATTTTTTTTCAGCAAACTGGTGTCAATAACTTGCCTAAGACAGTGCAGCAAAATTTAAATTGATGCCTGAAATGGCACAATTTTAACCGCATTGATAGACGATCCGTGTGGCGGACAAACCCCACTGTAAAATATCTGGCCTGTAGGTAACTATTTTTTTTTCCCAGCAAACTGGTGTCTTATCTAAGACCCTACAACAAAATTTAACAGTAGGCCACAAATGGCAGAATTTTCAATGTACTGAGATATGATTCCTGTGAGGGCCAAACCCCTGTTTAAAATAGATGGATTTTTACGCTGTAATATAGAAAGGATATGGCTGTTTTCTGCAGTGCCAACAAGCAAATAGAGCAGAAAATCGGTGTGCTCTGGATTGCTTTTAGAGAAAATGATCAGGATTAAGATCTTTAAAAATTATTCCTGGCCCCTGATACCTGGGACTATGTATATAAATATCTGTAATATAAAGCAGCAGCAGCAGACAGTACTGGAATGGACCCTCTTGCTATATGCAATGAAGTCTGCCACATACACTGCCTGCCTGCCTAGCACTGAAACCTATATACCCACATACACTGCCTGCCTAGCACTGAAATCTATATACCCACATACACTGCCTGCCTGCCTAGCACTGAAATCTATATACAGTACACCTTGATTAGTCCTCAGAAGAACTGTTGGTTGAGATGGATTTGTGTATTACAGATGGAAAATGTGGCACCCCAGGTGTCCGGTTGCCACCGTGGCATTGCCTCCCTCACAGGGGGTGATGCCATGCCTGGAAGCAAAAAGGGATTCCCTTTGCAGGAATGCTGGCATACATCACCTTTCCTGACTCCAGATCAGAAGGGGGAGCGCCAAACCTAGTTTCAGTGTAGCTTTCCTATAAGTTCTGGCCTGGAGGCAGGGTTAGGGAGTTGCGTGTGAGACAATGAAGGGAGAGGAAGCATGTGAAGAGAGCCAGGGAGTGGAGCTGCAACTGAACTCCCCCGAGGATTGAGCACAACAGCGGGGACACCAAAGTCCATGGTTGTGTGGGGACTATAGGCCCCGCAGCCAAATTCAGAGGACAGGAGATTGCAGGTCTCCTGGCCACAACTGACACCCGAAGGCACAGACCAGAGCCCGGAGTCACCACGAGGGAGTGACACCTGGAACAGGCTCAAGCTGCCATGCGGGTAGTGTTTCACTAAGGCCGGTTGCACATTTGCGGTTGTGTCCGCAGCATTTCTTCCGCAATTGTCCGCATGCATTGTGTATTCCTATATTTAACATTAGAGACGCACGCAGGGCCGGATGGGAACTAAAATTCAGCCCTGGCATTTGAAGGTGCTCAGGCCCACTTGTCACATGGTGACTGTATAATATCTTATTGCACTTGTAGGTTACAAGGCGTGGGGTGAGTGCAACATGACTATATAACATATCGTCACAGATGGCCCAGTATTACAGCTCAGAATAAAATATTGCTCTAAGGACAGAGTCATACACTTGGCATATATTGGACTGCACTGGTATGATATCCGACTGCTGAGCATTGTCACTCACACCCTTAGACCTGTATGGAGGTGCGAGTGAGCCAAGTCTTGCTGCCAATCACAGTATGCTGCCATTGTTCTCTTATGCCGATTCAATATGAGAAAACAATCGCTGAACTGCTCTGCCCCATAGAATAACACTGGGCCAAGTGCTATCCAATACATCACATAGCACCACACCCCAGACAAACTGCGCTTTATCCACACTCCGCAGATCCAGTGTCTACAGTTCTCATGTCACGTCATTAATAGGGTTTAGCGAAACGGATCGGAAAAATTCAAAAATCGCCGACTTTCGGCAAAGTCAGGCTTCATGAAACCTGACCCGATCCTAGTGTGGGATCGGCCATGAGGTTGGCGAGCTTCGCGCCAAAGTCGCATTTCATATGACGCTTTCAGCGCCATTTTCCAGCCAATGAAGGAGGACACAGAGTGTGGGCAGCGTGATGACATAGGTCTCGGTTCCCACCATCTTAGAGAAGGGCATGACAGTGATTGGCTTGCTTTCTGCGGCGTCACAGGGGCTATAAAGGGGCGTGAACGCCGACCGCCATCTTACTTCTGCCGATCGTAGCATAGGGAGAGGTTGCCGCAGCTTCATCAGAAGAAGGGATATAGTTAGGGAGGGAAGATTAACCCCCAAACTGCTTGTGCTGTAGCGATTTCCATTGTCCAACACCACCATTTGTTTGCAGGGACAGTGGAGGCTATATTTTGTGCATCAGCTCTGTAGCTTATTAGGCTGCCTTATAAGACTCCCTGATAGCTGCATTGCTGTTTGCACGCCGCTGTGCAAACCAACTGCTTTTTTAAAAGCAAAAATCCTGTTGCTCCTTTCTGCACAGTTATCTTGTTTATTTGTCCACACTTTTGTGTGCAGCAGTCCTTTTTATTGCTGCCATACTTTTCCTGAGATCATTGTAGGGAGATTGAAATTGTACTACAGTTTTTTCATATATCTTCAAGCCACTTTCTGCCACTTACATTGTGTTGCTTTAGGGTATGTGTCCACGTTCAGGATTGCATCAGGATTTGGTCAGGATTTTCCATCAGTTTTTGTAAGCCAAAACCAGGAGTGGAACAATTAGAGGAAAAGTATAATAGAAACATATGCACCACTTCTGTATTTATCACCCACTCCTGGTTTTGGCTTACAAATACTGATGGAAAATCCTGACCAAATCCTGATGCAATCCTGAACGTGGACACATACCCTTATACACTGAGCCTGAGTTTTGGTTCAGTCTCCCCCCCCCCCAAAAAAAAAGTGAGATTCAAATTCTCACAAAGTGGAAATACTTCTGTCCTGTTAGTTTGTCGTATATCAGCCAGCCACTTTCTGTCACTTAGATTGCTTTGTTATATACACTGGGCCTAAGTAGTGGTTCAGTCTCCCAAAAAAAAGGGAGATTCAAATTCTCACAAAGTGGATATACTTCTGTCCTGTTAGTTTGTCGTATATCAGCCAGCCACTTTCTGCCACTTAGATTGCGTTGTTATATACACTGGGCCTAAAGGTACCGTCACACTGAACAATATCGCTAGCGATCCGTGACGTTGCAGCGTCCTGGCTAGCGATATCGTTCAGTTTGACACGCAGCAGCGATCAGGATCCTGCTGTGATGTCGTTGGTCGCTGCAGAAAGTCCAGCACTTTATTTCGTTGCTGGACTCCCTGCAGACATCGCTGAATCGGCGTGTGTGACGGCGATTCAGCGACGTCTTCACTGGTAACCAGGGTAAACATCGGGTTACTAAGCACAGGGCCGCGCTTAGTAACCCGATGTTTACCCTGGTTACCAGCGTAAAAGTTAAAAAAAACAAACACTACATACTTACCTTCCGCTGTCTGTCCTCGGCGCTGTGCTTCTCTGCACTGGCTGTGAGCGCCGGCCAGCCGGAAAGCACAGCGGTGACGTCACCGCTCTGCTTTCCGGCCGCTGTGCTCAGTCAGTGCAGGAAAGCACAGCGCCGGGGACAGACAGCGGAAGGTAAGTATGTAGTGTTTGTTTTTTTACTTTTACGATGGTAACCAGGGTAAACATCGGGTTACTAAGCACGGCCCTGCGCTTAGTAACCCGATGTTTACCCTGGTTACCGGCATCATTGGTCGCTGGAGAGCTGTCTGTGTGACAGCTCTCCAGCGACCAAACAGCGACGCTGCAGCGATTGACATCGTTGTCGGTATCGCTGCAGCATCGCTGAGTGTGAAGGTACCTTAAGTTGTGGTTCAGTCTCCCCCCCAAAAAAGGGGAGATTCAAATTGTCACAAAGTGGTTATACTTCTGTCCTGTTAGTTTGTCGTATATCAGCCAGCCACTTTCTGCCACTTAGATTGCGTTGTTATATACTAGGGTTGAGCGAAACGGATCGTTCACTTTCATAAGTCGCCGACTTTGGGCAAAGTCGGGTTTCATGAACACCGACCCGATCCCTGTGTGTGGTCGACCATGCGGTACGCGACTTTCACGCCAAAGTCGAGTTTCAATGACGCGAAAAGCGCCATTTCTCAGCCAATGAAGGTGGACGCAGAGTGTGGGCAGCGTGATGACATAGGTCTCAGTCCCCACCATCTTAGAGAAGAGCATTGCAGTGATTGGCTTGCTGGCTGCGGCGTCACAGGGGCTATAAAGGGGCGTTCCCACCGACCGCCATCTTACTGCTGCTGATCTGAGCATAGGGAGAGGTTGCTGCCGCTTCGTCAGAAGCAGGGATAGCGTTAGGCAGGGTACATTAACCCCGAAACCGCTTGTGCTGTAGCGATTTCCACTGTCCAACACCACCTTTTGTTTGCAGGGACAGTGAAAGCTACATTTTTTTTCCTCAGCGCTGTAGCTCATTGGGCTGCCCTAGAAGGCTCCCTGATAGCTGCATTGCTGTGTGTACACTGCTGTGCAAGCCAACTGTTTTTTTCAAAGCACAAATCCTGTTGTTCCTTCCTTTCTGCACAGCTATCTTGTTTGTTTGTCCACACTTTTAATTTAATTTGTGCAGCAGTCCACTCCTTGTTATTGCTGCCTGCCATATCTTGCTGAGATTACTGCAGGGAGATAGTAATTGTAGGACAGTCCCTTTTTTTTTTTTTCCGTTACATCTCTTCAAGCCACTTTCTGCCACAGAAAATATACTCTAATACAGTGGCCCACATTTATTCACTAGTCTCCCTGAATAAAAAAAAAAAAGGGTGCAGATTAAAATTGGCAAATCTGCATCAGTGGCAGTCCTGTGTGTGGCATCTGTGTCTCATTTTCTGGCACAGAAAACATACAGTCTAAGGCCGGCTTCACACTCGCGAGTTTTACGGATGTAAGAGAGGTGCAGAAAATACGGATTGCACAAGGTACAATGCATCTCTATGGTCAAGCTTCTATCTGCCGTATTTTACGGATCCGTATTATACGGCCTTCTACGCATGCTGCGTTTGTCACCGTATTGCGCAAAAAAAATCGCCAATGAAAGTCTATCGGGGCGAGAAATATACGGATTACACACGGACCAACAGTGTGACTTGCGTAAAATACGCCAGACATCTCCAGACATCGCCAGGTGCAAGGAATTGAGCCAAGCCCTCAATCATGAAACTCAGACATGCCAATTGGCTCAAAAAGCCACGCAGACATCCCGGAAGTCTGGTGCTCGCCTCCACAGAGTTCCAAGCAGCATGGCAAACATCATCAATGTTGATATGCTCCTCATCCTGGTCCAAGAAAGGCCTGAAATATGGGACCAGCGGGATCCTAACTATTCTAACCGGGCCAGGAAAGAGGCAGCTTGGAGGGCCATCTGTGGGCTACTATTCCCTGATTATGCCCAACGGCCACGTGCGGAGCAGACAAGTCTATGTAAGTACACTCATGTATTCACAAGATTTTACTTTAAAAGATGCTTTCCCTACATGATTACTTGAGCAATCATTTTTATCTTTATATGTCATTTATGGCCTTATTTGTCATTTTCTAAAGCTGAGTAACATGCCAAAGTGTTTCTGGATATAGTTCATGTTCATCTTGCCCTGCTAAATATTTTTCTTGGCCTCATACTCCGTCCAGAGGGTTGTTGTCCCTTGTCTTATTTTTAGATAATTTTGAGCATTATTCTCATTATAGCACAAGTCATTTTCCTTTCCTATCCTAGCATATCTTACCTAATGTATGTTTGCAAGAACAGGGTTCTCTCCCCTCTCTACCAGTCTGATACTGTCAAGTTATTACCTTTTGGCGATATATAGCCCTCTGCATGTAACCCCTTTATCATCTGACTCACCATGGAAATTATTGTGCTATAGCCACTTTTTGCTTTAACAATACAAATCTGTCTGACAACTGGACTAAGCTATGTTCAGAATGATATAGAACATTATTTGTGCCCTTGTAATTGCAGTGGATGATGTTATGACAAGATGGCGCAGTATCCGGGACCAATACCGGCGGGAAAGACAGCAGCGGGCTAGGAGTGGGTCAGCAGCCCCACTGAAGAAGAGGAAGTATATATATTACGACCGTCTTTCCTTTTTGGATGCCAGTATGGATCTTAGGCAGTAAGTACAAACCACTCTAGACATTTGTAATTAAACTAAATCTTATTTTTTTTGTGGATTAGGGTTATGACATTGCAAGTTCCATGTAAGGATGTGTCAATATAGTGCCAACAATAATGTAAACAAGCATAAATTCCCAAAGGGTCCTGGAGGAGAGAGGACCATGGCCGCCAAGCATCCCAAGATTCAACAAGGGATGGGTGAGAATGTAGTATGCGAGTTTAGAGATGTTCAGGCAGTGTTTTGTGGTATGGGTTGTTACTGCATGTTATCTTATTGTTTGAAGAGGTGGTTGTGCCTGGTTTTTGTGTAGCTTGAAATGGTATGCCACATTATGATGTGTCGTGATAGTGTTTGTTACATTTGTGGGGCTCTCCCAGACAAATCTTGGATATTCTTGTGTGAATATGAGATAATAGGGGAGTAGAGAAGGAGATGTTGTGCTGCTGTTTTTTGTTTGTTTTATTTTAATATTGCACACCGATGTCTAATTAAACAATGTCAAAATACTAATTTCATTTTATTGTTTTCTTTACAGAACACAGTCAAACCTCACAGAGAGGGAAACCGGATCAGAATCAGACCCTATCATTGATCCTGTAAGTGTGGAGGAAGAGGTTGCAGGACCATCTGTGGCTGCATCAGGATCCATCATTGAGGACCCATCAGCATCATCATCACTGCAGGCAGCAGCAAGTGATGAAGATGCTGCACCACCACCCTCAGCAGCACATGTACCAAGGCCTGTGGAACATGGGCACAGCAGCAGCCCTACAGGCCCACTGGTGTCATCCCCACAGGCAGCTGGGCCTTTACGGAGATCCCGGCGAAGGAGAGAGCTTGAAGGCAGAAGAAGTGAAGTTGATGCTGGGGTACTCAACTATTTGGCCAGGGCAGCCACAGATGATGGTGAGGAGGCCTTTGCCCGCAGCCTTGCCCGATACCTTAGACACCTTCCCCGTGAGGTGAGGCTACGTGTGAGAGGGTGTATGCAAATCCTGATTGATTTAAGCACCCCTCCAAATAACCCCTATGAGGTTTTTGAATACCTGGAGCGAAGGCAGCTTGGCCAAACAAACCTCTTGCGCCTTCAATTCCCTCAACAGGAGCCAAATCAATCAGGATTTGCTGCACCTACTCCACGTATGCCTCCCCTTCAACCACTCCCATCCCAAAATCTACAAAGGCCATTAGAGTACCAAATGGCAGGCTTCAACCCCCAATCCCAATATGGCCACTTCTCCAGACACAGTGATGTTGGCTGGTCCCAACCTGGGTTTGGACAACATGGCCATTTTGGGTTGGGGTATGATGCAAGGCAATCTGTACCTCAGCATGATGCCCAGAGCCAAATGGCTTTTGGTCAACACACATCTGGCCAATATGGACAAGGCCAGTATTCTGGGCCGCAAGCCACTGCATCCTCACAGAATGAACTGCCATCGGCCCAACAAAGGCCACCAGACCAGGACCCAGAGCTGCCAACATCTCCCCCACCAACTTACAGGGATCTGTAATTTAGTTTTGTTTTTTGTTTTGGTAGCTGGCTACCATGTTAACGTTGTGTTTTCAAAACATTTCCACTTTGTTGTGGATCCTTGGTATAAAGCAACCCATAAAAAAGGCTTATAAAAACCATATGGCAAAAATATGGGGTTAACAACCAAAAAAAAAGGGTTGCAAAGTTAGTAAAAATTTACAAAAAAGCCAATTGATGTTTGTAGACTAATCATTTTTGCATCACACACATATTCAGAAAACAGAAACATATGGTCATTAAGTAAAAAAACACACACAGTACGTTTTCAGTGGTTGATAATAATATATTACAAAAACATATCTTTAAAATAACAAAAATCACAACTGAGAAACAGCATAATCTTGCCAGGGAGTAGAACCCTGAGGAGAAACAAAATAATTGGTCAATACATCCCTAACTTTGATACCAGAAAGGGGACGGCGCGGAGGTGGGCCATGTGGTGTTGGACTAATGACACTACGCAACATGTGTTCATCATTACCATCTGAGAAGCAATCATGTATGCGGGTATAGTTGTGCAAAATTACTGATGCTTTGATTACTTCATTGACTGTAGCCTCACTGAGCTGCATGGCAGTCTGTAGGACACGCCATTTGGCCACCAGAATACCAAAGGCGCACTCCACCAGTCTGCGTGCCCTAGAAAGGCGCAAATTAATTATCCTCCGACGGTGGTCCAGGTTGCGCCGGGGATAAGGCCTCATGACGTGTCTGGTGAGTTGGAAGGCCTCATCTCCAACCAAAAAAAAAGGCAGTGCTTCTGCAGTGGAGCCTGGGAGTTGTTGTAGTGGTGGGAGGTCTAACTGGTTTTCACGTAGCCGCCGACCCATTACAGACGAATTGAAGACCCTAGAGTCTCCAGTTCGTCCATAGGCCCCAATGTCTACAATTATAAACCTGTAGTTACTGTCAACTACAGCTAACAGAACTACAGAGAAAAACTGCTTATAGTTGTAGAATTGGGAGCAAGGGTTCGGCGGCTTACGTACCCTAATATGTTTCCCATCCACCGCTCCAATGCAGTTTGGGAAGTCACAATTGACCTTGAACCCACGGGCTATTTTGAGCCAATCAGCCTGTTTGGGCTCAGGCATCACAAGGTCCTTAAGTCTATCCCATATTTGGCGACAGGTTAACCGCACAATGCCAGAAATGGTGGAGCGGCCAATCAAAAATTCAAGGTGGAGATCCGCAAAGGACAATCCAGTGGACAGAAATCTGTAAGTGAAACAAACACAATAAATTAGGTTTGTATCAAGAGTGCACACAAAACATGAATAAGCACGATCATATTTGCATTTGTGGGCTACTAAATTAACACTGAAATGGGAAATATGGCCTTAAGGGGCTGAAATATAACAGATACGTCACGTTGTCACATCTGCTTTGGCCTTAATGTACACATATTATGGGTAAAAATTTAAAAAAGAAGAAACATTTAGAAAAAAGATCATCAACATACAGTATGTGAGGATGGAGAATACATACCGTAACGTGAGGAGAAGACGCTCCTCAGCAGAGATGGCTTTGCGCAGCCTTGTGTCCTGAAATGTTATTCCTGGGCGTAAGATCTCCAACAATCTGTCAAAGGTTTGTATAGACATGCGACAGTACAGATAAAACTTGTCTGGATGTTCCCGCAGAGCTGTATATAGCCGATGAAAATGGCCTTTAGTGAGGCGTTTAGTCAGAAGAGGATGCACCCACATTCTTCTGCTCCTCCTTCGCGGATCCACAATCACAGGGTATGGGTGCCCAAACCGACGAGACAATAGCCAGTTAAACAAAACACGCTGCGTTGGGGTGAACTGCAGGTGGTCAGACATGGTCAAAATGTTACAACAACACTCCAACAGTTGCAAAACCACAAAATGACCATATGGGAGTGAGACACCTGTTGTAGAGGCCTTAAATAGGGTTGATGAGGGTAATTTAAATCAATTTCATCCGCCAAAACCGTTATATGTCCATTTTGTCAGGTTGCGTGAAAAATACGCATTACGGTTGGCATACGGATTACATACGCAACATTACATGCGCAAAATATGCGACCACACCTTGCCTACGGAGTTCTTACGGACCACCGTATTTCTAATTTTGGAGCGTATTACGGCCGTAAAATACGGACCGTATTTTTCAACGCTGAGTGTGAGGCCGGCCTAACAGTGGACCTAATATCTTGCAAATTCTCCCAGAAATAAAAAAAAAAAAATAGTGGGAGATTAATATTGGCATTTGTGCTTGAGTGACAGTCCTGCGTGTGTGGCATCTCTCTCATTTTATGCCACAGAAAACCTAGTGTGTAACATTGTGCTTGATTTTCCTTGCAGTCTCACCTACCTATAAAGGGATATCTAAATCTTACAGAAGTTAGAGTTCACCTTGTAAGTTGTTTTACAGTAACAAATACCGTTACTTTGGTTACGTTTTGCAAACAATGAGGAAGTCTGGTGGAAGAGGTCGTGGCCGTGGGCGGTCATTGCCAGCTGGTAATGATGGTAGTGGTGGTGGAGCATCAGGTGGTCGTGGGAAAAGCAATATAGCACCTAAGTCTCGAGTTGTGGAGCCAGGTTCGTCGTCTGGCTACACAAGGCCTTGAACGCTCCCTTTTCTGGGAGTAGGAAAACCGCTTTTAAAGCCGGAGCAGCAAGAGCAAGTTTTGGCTTTCCTTGCTGACTCAGCCTCTAGCTCTTTTGCCTCCTCTTCTGAAACTGGTAAATGTAAAAGCAGCGCGTCGTTAGTGGATGTTCACGGTCAGGGACAAGTCGCTTCCTTGTCCTCTAAAGCAAAAACCACAACAGAGAAGGATGCGTCAGGCGACACAACGGGTTACTCCATGGAGCTCTTTACACATACCGTTCCTGGGTTAGAAAGTGAAACAGTTAACAGGCCATGCCCATTACAAGTTGAATCGGACATGGAGTGCACAGATGCACAGCCACAGCCAGATTACTATGCTGTTCCTTTGACGCAGACCACAACATTGCCCTCGCAGTGTACTGATCCAGGATCAGACCCTGATGAGACTATGGTGCCCCGTCACGAACGCTATACCACCGGCTTACACGGTGACACAGACGAAGTTGCACACGAGATAGAAGAGGAGGTCATAGATGACCCAGTTGTTGACCCCGATTGGCAGCCATTGGGGGAACAGGGTGCAGGCGGCAGTAGTTCTGAAGCGGAGGAGGAGGGGCTGCAGCAGGCATCAACATCGCAACAGGTTCCATCTGCCGTGCCCGTATCTGGCCCAAAATGCGTGGCAAAGCCAAAACCAGTTGGAGGACAGCGTGGCCATCTGGTTAAAGAAGCTCAGTCTGCAATGCCTGAAAAGGTATCCGATGGTAGAAAGAGTGCAGTCTGGCATTTTTTTAAACAACATCCAAATGATCAGCGCAAAGTCATCTGTCAAAAATGTTCAACTACCTTAAGCAGAGGTCAGAATCTGAAAAGTCTAAATACAAGTTGCATGCGTAGACATTTAACCACCATGCATTTGCAAGCCTGGACTAACTACCAAACGTCCCTTAAGGTTGTAGCACCCTCGGCCAATGAAGCTAGTCAGCAACGCTACATCCCTTCCGTCACTGTAAGCCCACCATTTCCAGAAACCACCTGCAGTATCTGTGCAGGTTTCGTTGCCAGGCCAAAGCAGTCAGGGTCAGGAAATAACCAGTTTCGTAGTAGGAAACACTGCATGTAGGGCACCGGCAAGAATACCGTCTCCAACCGTCTCTCAGTCTGCCATGTCCACCGGCACCCCCGCTAGTTCCACGATCTCCAGCTCTCCAGTCCAGCTCACCCTACATGAGACTCTCGTTAGAAAAAGGAAGTACTCATCCTCGCATCCGCGTATACAGGGTTTGAACGCCCACATTGCTAGACTAATCTCGTTAGAGATGATGCCCTACCGGTTAGTTGAAAGCGAAGCTTTCAAAGCCCTGATGGAGTACGCTGTACCATGCTACGAGCTACCCAGTCGACACTTCTTTTCGAGAAAAGCCATCCCAGCCCTCCACCAGCATGTTAAAGAGCGCATCGTCCATGCACTCAAGCAATCTGTGAGTACAAAGGTGCACCTGACAACAGATGCATGGACCAGTAGGCATGGCCAGGGACATTACGTGTCCATCACGGCACACTGGGTGAATGTGGTGGATGCAGGGTCCACAGGGGACAGCAATATTGGGACAGTTCTGCCTAGCCCACGGTCTAGGAAACAGTTGGCTGTAGTCGTTCGCCCCCCCTCTTCCTCCTCCTCGTCCTCCTGCAGAAGCGAGAGCTCGTCCACAGACCGCAGTCGCACAACCACTCCATCCGCAGCTGCCACTGTTGCACACCAGGTGTCTCATTATGGGGCAGCTACTGGCAAGCATCAGCAGGCTGTATTGGCAATGAAGTGTTTGGGCGACAACAGACACACCGCGGAAGTTCTGTCCGAGTTCTTGCAGAAAGAAACACAGTCATGGCTGGGCACTGTACATCTTGAGGCAGGCAAAGTAGTGAGTGATAACGGAAGGAATTTCATGGCTGCCATAGCCCTTTCCCAATTGAAATACATTCCTTGCCTGGCTCACACCTTAAACCTGGTGGTGCAGTGCTTCCTGAAAAGTTATCCGGGGTTATCCGACCTGCTCCTCAAAGTGCGCAGACTTTGCTCGCATATCCGCCGTTCGCCCGTACACTCCAGCCGTATGCAGTGGTCTTTGAACCTTCCCCAGCATCGCCTAATCATCGACGTAACAAGGTGGAACTCAACACTGCACATGCTTCAGAGACTGTGCGACCAGAGGCGTGCTGTTATGTATTTGTGGGAGGATACACATACACGGGCAGGCAGTTGGATGGCAGACATGGAGTTGTCAGGTGTGCAATGGTCGAAGGTACAAGACATGTGTCAAGTCCTTTAGTGTTTTGAGGAATGCACACGGCTGGTTAGTTCAGACAACGCCATAATAAGCATGAGCATCCCCTTAATGCGTCTGCTGATGCAAAGTTTGACGCACATAAAGGAGCAGGCGTATGCAGCAGAGGAAGAGGAAAGCCTTGATGACAGTCAGCCATTGTCTGGTCAAGGCAGTGTACAGGATGAGGTAGCGGGCGAACAGGAGGAGGAGGATGATGGGGATGAGCATTTTTTTAATGAGGAAGCTTCTCCGGGGCCAATGGAAATTGGTGGCTTGGCAAGGCCGGGTTCTGGTTTTTTGAGGGACACAAGTGACGTAGATTTGCCTGTAACTGCCCCTCAACCCAGCACAACCGCAGATTTGACAACTGGAACTTTGGCCCACATGGCGGATTATGCCTTACGTATCCTCAAAAGGGACCCACGCATTATTAAAATGATGACCGATGACGATTACTGGTTGGCCTGCCTCCTTGATCCTCGCTATAAAGGCAAATTGCAAAATATTATGCCACATGAGAACCTGGAACAAATATTGGCAACCAAACAATCAACTCTTGTTGACCGTTTGATTCAGTCATTCCCAGCACACAGCGCCGGTGATGGTTCTCACACGAGCTGCAGGGGGCAGCAGACCAGAGGTGTTAGAGGTGCACAAATCAGAAGTGGCGTTGGACAGAGGGGTTTTCTGACCAGGTTGTGGAGTGATTTTGCTATGACCGCATACAGGACAGGTACTGCAGCATCAATTCAAAGTGACAGGAGACAACATTTGTCCAGTATGGTTACTAACTGTTTTCCATCCCTTATCGATGTTCTCCCTCAACCGTCATTCCCATTTGATTACTGGGCAACCAAATTAGAAACATGGCCAGAATTGGCAGAATATGCATTGCAGGAGCTTGGTTGCCCAGCAGCTAGTGTGCTATCAGAAAGAATATTCAGTGCTGCTGGTTCAATATTAACCGAAAAAAGGACTTGTCTGGCTACCCAAAATGTTGATGATCTAACCTTCATTAAAATGAACCACTCCTGGATTTCGAATTATTTTGCCTCACCTTTCCCGGCTGACACCTAGCTTTCCTATGAAAAGGTCTTGCTTGTAGACTGGTCTGGCTGAGTTTTCCAATCTCGTAATTTGCAGCAGCTGTTTGTCCAGCATACGACATGTTTACACCTCCCTAAATGGGCAAACTCCCCCCACGGGGCCGTGGTCTCGCCACTTGGTGCAAGCACCCGTGAGAGTGCCGTTAGTCTGAAGAGGTGGGTGTGCACGCTTTTGGTCGACAGCACTGCCACTGGGTCCCTCACAGTACAATAAAGTGTCTCTGGCGGTGGTGGTGCGCAACCAACGTCAGACACACCGTTGTAACATGAGGAGCCCTGGGCCTGTACCGCCGGCCACAAGACAGTTCCCCCCCAGCTCAAACAGTGCTCTATCACTTGCAAAGTTATCTCTCACAGTTCCACCAATATTTAGTCTATGCGCTGACATCCTTCAATGCCTGGCACTGACAATACCAATGTGTTGACATGTATGATGCTACTTAAAATAGTCAGGGGCAGTGTCCTATATTTACACCAGTAAATACTTAGCGCCAAATTACTAGGTCTGAAACTCAGCAGAGGAGCCCACCCTTGTACCGAAGTGTGCCACCCTTTTGTTTTTTGGTTTTGTTGTATTGCGAGACATTAACATCTATTTATTTTTTGGGAGTACTAACTGTCAGACACTCCTTACAATCGGCCTCCGCTGACAACACCAATGCTGCCTGTGTACCCCTGCAAGATAATTCCAAGTGCATAGAGCCTACTTTTGTTATGTTAGGCCTACTAAGTCTGTCTGCGGTCCATAATAGAAATTGTCCTTCACTGACCACACCACTGCTGCCCGTGTACCCCTGGAACCTATTTTAAAGTGCCTACAGCCTACTTTTCTTATGTTAGGCCTACTAAGCCTGTCTGCGGTCCCTCCTTCCAATAGTCCTCCACTGACCAGACCAATGCTGGCCGTGTACCCCGGAACCTATTTTAAATTGCATAGAGCATCCTTTTTTTAATTGTAGGCGTACTAAGTCTGTCTACGGTCTATAATTGAAATTGTCCTCCACTGACCAGACCAATGCTGGCCGTGTACCCCTGAAACCTAGTTGAAAGTGCATAGAGCCTACTTTTTTTCTTTATTTTATATTTATAAAACCCAGATGAACTACGCTGTACCACGGTACGAGCTACCCAGTCGACACTTCTTTTGCGAGAAAAGCCATCCCAGCCCTCCACCAGCATGTAAAAGTCCGCATTGTCCATGCACTCAGGCAATCTAAGAGTAGAAAGGTGCACCTGACAACAGATGCATGGACCAGTAGGCATGTCAACGGAAGGTTACGTGTCCATTACGGCGCACTGGGTTAATGTGGTGGATGCATGGTCCACAGGGGACAGCCTACTAAGTCTGTCTGCAGTCCCTAATTCAAATTGTCCTCCGCTGACCACACCAATGCTGCCTGTGTACCCCTGTAACATTATTAAACTGCATTGAGCCAAATTTTTTGTTTAAGGCCTACTACCTGTGTCTGTCTGAGCCACTCAATACAGCTGTCCTCCTCTGAAAAAAGCTGAGCGTCAACTGTCTGGTTTTCAGCCTATAGGAATTTGAAAACTGCATTGGGGCTACTACTTCGGTAGGGCCTACTAACGGTGTCTGCCGCTCCAAGGTGTTCTCCTGGTAGCATTTCCTGAGCTTCAATTTTCAGGCTCTCGTTGAAGAGTTTTTTAATTTAAAAACTGCAGTGGGCCTACTTGTTTGGTTGGGTTCTAGAAACAGTGTCTGCCGCTCCAAGGTGTTCTCCAGGTTGCCTTTCCTTAGCTTCAATTTTGAGGCTCTCGTTAAATTTTGTAATATAACAATGCATTTGGCCTACTTGTTTTGTTGGCCCTACTAACGGTGTCTGCCGCTCCTTGCTGTTCTCCACTGAACAAACCAGTGCCGCCTGTTTACTTCTGTTTCCAATTTTGAACTGCATTTAGCCTACTTACTGATTTGGGCCTACTCACTGTGTCAGCCTCTCAATACAGTTGTCCTCCACTGAACAAAGCAATGCCCCCTGGTTAGTCCTGTTACCAATTTTGAACTGCATTTAGTCCACTTTATTATTTGGGCCTATATCTGTGTTTCCTCCTCATCCTGCCCATTGCCCAGCCAGTGATAGATGAGTCTGCTGGTACATTGCCCCAGACCACTACTTTCCCCTTGCACGCTACACAGCCAGAATCTGACCCTGCTGAAATTCAGGTTTCCCTTCCCGCATACTATACCACCTTACACGGGGACAAAGAGGAAGGTGAAGATGAAAGTGCAGGTTCCTTCATCAGGTGGGGGAGCATACTCGTTGGCGACGTCACTGGCACAGGGCCCCTCATAGTACGCAAAAGTGTCTCTGGCAGTGGGAGGCGCCACCCGCCGTCAAACACACCGCCGTACTATGAGGGGCCCTGTGCCAGTGCCAAGTGCCAACGAGTGGGCCCTCCCCATGCTTGCTCAGGATCACAGCACTTGCAAAGTTGAAATACTTACCTCTCCGTGCTCCACCGCCGTGACGTATTCAGTGTTTCCTGGGCCCACAAAAATCTTGAGCCAGCCCTACCCCCCCCACATCTTTAGCCAAATGACCCCCTGTTTTCAATGCCTAACTATTATTATAAAGTAAATTAAGATTGACAAGCTTAAGTAATAAGAATTGATGTTTTTGGCATTAAAATGGGCACTGTAGGTGTTTTCCTGTCCTCCACTCACTGTGTTTCGGTCGGCCCCCGACTCTTCGAAATAATCGGCCGATTTCACCCGACCCGACTTTTGACAAAGTCGGGTTTCGCGAAACCCGACTCGATCCTAAAAAAGTAATAGTCGCTCAACTCTATTCATTAATGCTGCAGCCAGTCAGGAGCTCAGAAGCTAATTCTCTGTAGCGCTATTGCCATGATGTCAGAAATGCAGACAATAACAGACGAAGGGTGCAGCAGTGTGTATTCTTTTACAACAAACTGCTGAGGAGGAACAGGCATAAGTCTTCAATTGTATATATGTATGTACACCTAAAATTTAGTTTTTTTTTTAAGCTCACTGAAGTAAAATTAAAAGTTAACTTAATTCTGGCTCTTGATATGATTACAAAGATATAATTTTTTTTTTTTTTCATTTTTCTTTTCCACAAAATAAATCATTGACCACTAACAGTAATTTTTCTGCTTGGAGTTGTTATTGTTATACAGTTTGATTAAAGGGATTCTCCGCAGGGCCGGATTTAAGTGGTGGGTGGCCCGGGGCCCATTTTGGAAGGAAGCCCATTTTTCAAGGTGCTCCAATATGTAATGCAAAAACACAAAATGAAACGAACGCAAGTTTATTTACAAAAATCATTTACGCAGAGTAATTTAAGTAAAAACATTCATTTTTTAGACACCAGGCACTTTCCTTGATTTGTGTGCTGCAAAATCACTAATGAAGTCACTAAAGTCCAATTCACGCAGTATATCTGACCTTGTCAACCCTTGAAGTCCTGAAAGGGAGTTAAAGATTAAAATATGTACATATGCATGTATGTATATTGTAGAAATTTGAGCTGTCTATATCAAAGACTGCTGCTGGGCTCTATATGTCTGTGGCTTCTGCTGGGCTGAATATCTATGATAGGCTTCTGCTGGGCTGTATATATATGAGGGGCTTGTGCTGGGCTGTATATATATATATATATATATATATATATATATACAGTGGGGCAAAAAAGTATTTAGTCAGTCAGCAATAGTGCAAGTTCCACCACTTAAAAAGATGAGAGGCGTCGGTAATTTACATCATAGGTAGACCTCAACTATGGGAGACAAACTGAGAAAAAAAAATCCAGAAAATCACATTGTCTGTTTTTTTTATCATTTTTTTGGCATATTATGGTGGAAAATAAGTATTTGGTCAGAAACAAACAATCAAGATTTCTGTCTCTCTCAGGCCTGTAACTTCTTCTTTAAGAGTCTCCTCTTTCCTCCACTCATTACCTGTAGTAATGGCACCTGTTTAAACTTGTTATCAGTATAAAAAGACACCTGTGCACACCCTCAAACAGTCTGACTCCAAACTCCACTATGGTGAAGACCAAAGAGCTGTCAAAGGACACCAGAAACAAAATTGTAGCCCTGCACCAGGCTGGGAAGACTGAATCTGCAATAGCCAACCAGCTTGGAGTGAAGAAATCAACAGTGGGAGCAAAAATTAGAAAATGGAAGACATACAAGACCACTGATAATCTCCCTCGATCTGGGGCTCCACGCAAAATCCCACCCCGTGGGGTCAGAATGATCACAAGAACGGTGAGCAAAAATCCCAGAACCACGTGGGGGGACCTAGTGAATGAACTGCAGAGAGCTGGGACCAATGTAACAAGGCCTACCATAAGTAACACACTACGCCACCATGGACTCAGATCCTGCAGTGCCAGACGTGTCCCACTGCTTAAGCCAGTACATGTCCGGGCCCGTCTGAAGATTGCTATAGAGCATTTGGATGATCCAGAGGAGTTTTGGGAGAATGTCCTATGGTCTGATGAAACCAAACTGGAACTGTTTGGTAGAAACACAACTTGTCGTGTTTGGAGGAAAAAGAATACTGAGTTGCATCCATCAAACACCATACCTACTGTAAAGCATGGTGGTGGAAACATCATGCTTTGGGGCTGTTTCTCTGCAAAGGGGCCAGGACGACTGATCCGGGTACATGAAAGAATGAATGAGGCCATGTATCGTGAGATTTTGAGTGCAAACCTCCTTCCATCAGCAAGGGCATTGAAGATGAAACGTGGCTGGGTCTTTCAACATGACAATGATCCAAAGCACACTGCCAGGACAACGAAGGAGTGGCTTCGTAAGAAGCATTTCAAGGTCCTGGAGTGGCCTAGCCAGTCTCCAGATCTCAACCCTATAGAAAACTGTTGGAGGGAGTTGAAAGTCCGTGTTGCCAAGCAAAAAGCCAAAAACATCACTGCTCTAGAGGAGATTTGCATGGAGGAATGGGCCAACATACCAACAACAGTGTGTGGCAACCTTGTGAAGACTTACAGAAAACGTTTGACCTCTGTCATTGCCAACAAAGGATATATTACAAAGTATTGAGATGAAATTTTGTTTCTGACCAAATACTTATTTTCCACCATAATGTGCAAATAAAATGTTAAAAATACAGACAATGTGATTTTCTGGATTTTTTTTTTCTCAGTTTGTCTCCCATAGTTGAGGTCTACCTATGATGTAAATTACAGACGCCTCTCATCTTTTTAAGTGGTGGAACTTGCACTATTGCTGACTGACTAAATACTTTTTTGCCCCACTGTATGTACTAGCTATTGAACCCGTTCTACGCCTGGGTGGCGAGCATCTATATTGGTATATGGTCTCCATCCTGGTATGTGCTGCTCCATCCTGCGTCCCCATCCTGTCATGAGCTGCTCCATCCTGCGTCCCCATCCTGTCATGTGCTGCACCCATCCTGCACCCCCATCCTGCCATGTGTTGCACCCATCTTGCGCCCCCATTCTGTCATGTGTTGCACCCATCCTGCGCCCCCATTCTGTCATGTGCTGCTCCCATCCTGCGCCCCCATTGTGACATGTGCTGCTCCCATCCTGCACCCCCATTCTGACATGTGCTGCACCCATCCTGCGCCTCCATTCTGACATGTTTTGCACCCATCCTGAGCCTCCATTCCGTCATTTGCTGCTCCCATCCTGCGGCCCCATCCTGTCATGTGCTGCTCCCGTTCTGTTTTGTGCTGCTCCCATCCTGTGCCCCTGTTCTGTCATGTGCTGCTCCCATCCTGCGCCCGTTCTGTCATGTGCTGCTTCCATCCTGCACCCCCGTTCTGTCATGTGCTGCCCTATTCTGTCATGTGCTGCTCCCATCCTGCGCCCCTGTTCTGTCATGTGCTGCTCCCATCCTGCGCCACCATTCTTTAATTTGCTTCTCCCATCCATATGCCCCATAAGCTGCTCCATTATGGTTGATGGCCCCCATAAGATGCTCCATAGTATATGCCCCGTACACTGCTCCATTATGGTTTATGGCCCCCATAAGATGCTCCATAGTGTATGCCCCCGTACACTGCTCCATAAAGGTTTATGGCCCCCATGAGATGCTCCATAGTGTATGCCCCCCGTACACTGCTCCATAAAGGTTGATGGCCCCCATAAGATGCTCCATAGTGTATGCCTCCGTACACTGCTCCATAAAGGTTTATGGCCCCCATAAGACGCTCCAGTGTGTATGCCCCCGTACACTACTCCATAATGGTTTATGGCCCCCATAAGATGCTCCATAATATATGCCCTCGTACACTGCTCCATTATGGTTGATGGCCCCATAAGATGCTCCATTGTATTATATGCCCCCCATAAGATGCTCCATTGTATTATATGCCCCCCATAAGATGCTCCATTGTATTATATGCCCCCCATAAGATGCTCCATTGTATTATATGCCCCCCATAAGATGCTCCATAGTGTATGCCCCATATGCTGCTGCCATATATATAAAAAAAAAAAAATACCATACTCACCTATGGTCGCTGGGCGCCGAGTGCTGGGGGGCCTGGGCAGGCGGGGACACCGGCGCGCTGTGGGGGTCAGGTGCCGGTATCACCACTAGCTCAGGCCCCCAGCACTGGCTATACTCACCTGTCTGTCCCGTTCCACCGCTGCGTGCCGCCATTTTCCGGCTCCTCTGGCTGTGACTGTTCAGTCAGAGGGCGGCCCTCTGAACTGTGAACGTCACAGCAGAGGACCCGGGAGACGGAGCCGCACGCAGCGCTGGAACGGGGGACAGGTAAATATACTTACCCTCCTGGCGGTCCCTGACTCTCTGGTGGAGATTGCAGTGTGCGTTCAGTGTTTATGCATACCGCGATCTCCTGGGAGCATCACTCTGTGTGTGCCAGACTGCGCCGGCGCTTGCGCAGTCTATAAAGGCTTCGGACAGAGTGATGCTCCCAGCGTTATATTATAGATGAGGGGCTTCTGCTGGGCTGTATATGTATGAGACAAGCAGTGGATACCGAGTCTGGAGGACAAGTCCCTTGCTCTTTATCGGCTTTTACAGCCCCTATATGCTAAAAGGCTACGTGTGGTCACCGCCACACCCCTACAGCATTCACTTCAAGTTATATCAAATACTTCATTCTATTATCTCTGCCATATAACGTGGCGGCTAGTGTTGAGCATTCCGATACCGCAAGTATCGGGTATCGGCCGATATTTGCGGTATCGTAATTCCGATACCGAGTTCCGATATTTACCGCATATCGGATACCGGAATCGGAAGTTCCCAGAATTCAAACTGCACAAATTCAGTCAATGAGGAATGATTGCAAGTGTGGGCACATCCTGTTTAGCATGGTGGGCATGTAACTACTGGCAAGGCTGTGATTGGCTGCTGAAATGATGTCATGATGCACTATAAAAAACGCTGCCGCCATTTTGCGCTCACTCTGCTGTGAATTCAGTTAGGGACAGTGCAGCGCCCCAGAGACCTGGTCGTTGCAGTATGGCACTCTGCCGCTAAGGGGAGTAGCGGTACGTCTGATGGCACTAAGGAGTTCTCCTGACCAGGTATCACCAGAACACATTACACTTCACACTCCGGCCACTAGGGGGAGAAAAAGGCTTTATTTATTGGGCCACTTCTCACACTGGTAAAACTAGGGGCTGGGGAGGAAGTTAGTCAGAAGCTGACTGGGTTGGATTCAGGCAACATCCCGTGGCAGGGGGTGTTGCAGGGATAAGGCACAGGGGGGCCCCTGTTGGGCGTGGGAACCTGGCAGGTGCCTAGCGAACAGAAGAGAACGTAACAGAACCGCGCATGCACACCCTCTGGCGGTATCCAAAGAAAGAGACACGAAGGGAAGGATATTGTGGAACCGTGTAAACGAGATCAATTACAAAGGAGAGCCAGTAAGAGTCGTGCCGAGAGAGAGAGAGGCAACATCTTACTGAGGCGCGTAGTCGGTGGCCGGAACACCGTAGGAGTAACTGACTTCAGGCCTTACTTCAAACTCTGCTGGACAGTTAGTCATAGGTTGGCTGTCTACCTTACTACACCTACGAAGACATAGGGGGCAACATTGGGAGAGGGGCGTCTCTAGGGTCCCGGAAGACCTCCAAGCCTTCCCGTCATACGGGTGGCGTCCTAGCCATAATATACCTGGGGGACATTAGAAACTAGTAACATCTGGAACCAAAGAACGAGAGAGAGAGCTGTAGAGAACGAAAGAACGAGAACAGCAGTTGTGAGGACTATTCCGAATGCTCAGCAGGATAGGACTACAACACACAGGCGCTATTGGTAGGCAACGATTTCCATCTGTGAAGGAAACTCTGGATGTGCCCATCGGACCGGCCGGTCTCTGAGAGCCCTGTTAAACGTACTCTGGATAGAGGATCCTGAAGCCTTCAGTAAAGAGGTAAAGAGACTGCAACCTTGTGTCCTCATTATTGACTGTACCTCACACCATCACCATCCACCTTGCTGGGAAGCCCTGGGGACATACTTCACCTGTGGGAAGGTATACCATCCAGCTGCCATTCCATCACCCCAGTGGACCCCATAGCAGCGTCGGTCACCCTGACCGAACACCACAGGTGGCGTCACGAACCCCTGACAGACTGCTTCTTTGCTTCCATTGGACGCCCCTTAGCAGGGTCGCGGACCGGGTCTAGCCACCGTGACAGCCTCAGAACCGAACCAGAGAGGCCCAGTACCGAAACGCGTGGCCCTGTGTCTGGGGGCGATCCAACTGGACGCTGTGTTCTGACTGAGGGCCAGTTGAGATAGCGAATTGCTTCATTGCGCTTTTCCCGGGCTAATTTAGCAACCTCTGTGTGTTCACCTTGCTTTTGCCTTGCAGCGCTGTTTTAACAGCGTTCTGCAAGGTCTCTGTGTGTGTGTGCAGCTCACTCTGTAGTCTGTGTGCAGCCATAGCCGGTTGTATTCAGCTCAGGGGGGTTCACACTGCCTCATACTGTTCTATCCATTGTCCTTTTTTGCTAATAGTGCAGCCTGCTGCACATTTTTTCAAAAATTTCCTATTAGTGGCTTTCCACCCGTATCCAGCTAAATTGTGGAAAAACACTACATAGGATAACATAGAGGAGGTTTTTGTTCCTTGCAGCGCCATTTACGGCTGTCTGCACGGTCTCCGTGTGAGTGCAGCTCGCCCTGCAGTCTGTGTGCAGCCACAGCCGGTTGTATTCATCTCGGGGTCCGTTACTAACTCATACCGTAAAATACTTTGTCCTTTTTTGCTAATATAGACAAAAAAGGAAGAAAAAAGGACGCTGCTACAAATTGCACACCACCCAGTATATAAACATTGTGAGGTTCCAAGGGGAGAAGTGCTAGAAAACAGATATGTTTCTCCCCGTTTCATTTCATATGTATCACGGTATTGATTGTGAAGCTGTTTATTTCACCGTAATCCGGTCCTGGTTTTCTTTAGTGATCAGCCTAAAAGGACTGGTGCTTCCCTTCCACACATTCAATCCAGCTTTTGACTCCTGACTGATTCAGCTGATATAATCAAGGAACTGCTGGGATCTCAGTCTCTCATCTGCTGGTCTGGGAAGCTGACACAGTAAGGTTGCACAAACCTCTTTCTTGTTGTGTAGGTTTATTTTGCAGTTAGTATCTTGTTGTTAGTTAGTGGCCAGACGGCCTTAGACATTTTATTTCATGTTTGGCACGTGTAACGTTGTACAGCAAATGTGTACAATAAATACACCTGACACATACCTGTGTGGAACTCGCTAGCCTGCTATTGTTCGTTGTGACTCCATAGCCACCTGCTTGGGCCAAAGCAAAGATCCCTGATGAGCTATATCTCCACAAATGGTGGAGAATGCGGGCATAGTGGCTGTTGGACTGTGACTGCAGATAAAGTGCTCTGTGTATGTCCTGGCTGAAAGCTCCGGTGCTTTTGAAGAGCCAAGAGTCCAGTAATATGGAGGAACTAGTGAAACAGTTATTGCAGGCAAATGTTCAACAACAGCAGACCAATACTTACTTCCAGCAAGCCCTGGACCAGCAAAACCAGATTCAGCAAGAGCAGTTGAATGCAATAAAGCAGGCTTTGATTCGGCAACCCCAAGATGAGAGGGATCATGCAAAAAGTGTTGCTGGTGCACGGAAAGCCGTACAAAAAACCCTGCTTAAAATGACTGCTGACGATGATGTAGAAGCGTATCTCACCATATTTGAACGTATTGCAGAACGTGAGCATTTACCGGTGGACATGTGGGCTGAAGTGGTTGCGCCATTTTTGAGCGGGGACTCACAAAAGGCCTATTACAATCTAAGTGGAGTGGATGCTATGGACTATACCAAATTAAAAGGTGAAATCCTTTCAAGGCTGGGAGTAAACACATATGTACGAGCACAGAGGGTACATTTATGGACTTTTGTGGAAGATCAGCCAGCCCGCTCACAAATGCATGATCTTATCCATTTAGTAAAAAAATGGCTGCAACCAGAGATTTTGACATCTGCAGAGATGGTGGAACGTGTTGTTCTAGACAAGTACCTGCGGTCCTTGCCCCCTAAGATACAGAGATGGGTTGGACAAGGTGACCCATATACAGCCGACCAGTTGGTGAATATGGTCGAACGCTACCATGCTTCCGAAAGCCTACTCCAAGGGACGTTATCACCTCGCTGGGCTCCCAAGAAATCGCCAGAAAATAGTGCGAAACCTACTTCATCTTCAAAAGAAGAGAACGTTGCAATAAAGGGTAGCAGACCCACAAAGCACTATGGAGGCGGTACAGTCTCACAGCAATTCAGCAGACCCTATCAGGCGTCTCCGGCGAGGAAGCAAGGACCTATACAATGTTGGCAATGTCACGGGCTTGGCCATGTAGCAGCTAACTGCCCAATGACTACAGAGCCAATGGACTGTAACGCTATGAGACGCCTTTCGTTATACAGTATGTACAGTCGGCCTGTGTTGCAGAGGTCCTCACAGGAAATGAACGACACGTGTGTTGCCTCGAGGTCAAACGGCCATAGTGTGAATGCCGTCTTGGATTCCGGCAGTCAAGTAACCTCTGGTACATGCCAGTTTGGTGGACCTTAGAGCCCTAACGAACTCAACCCTGGGCATTAGTTGCATCCATGGCGATATAAAAAACTACCCCACTGCCTGGGTCACCCTTGCCACGCCAGTAGGAACCAAAAGACATCAAGCGGCAGTCCTAAAGTCTATGGGACATGATGTAATATTGGGGAGAGACTTTCCCTTATTTTGGGACTTGTGGAGCCTTAAAAATGGCATGAGCACTTTAGTTGAGGAGGGTGCCGTGGGGCTAACCCCTGAGCTATTGCAGCAAGAGGGGGGGGAGTCCATCTCAGAGGTAACTCCAGGATCTGTAGACTCACCTCTGGCTGTATATGCAGGCGACGCAACTGAAGTAGAGGAGGCTATAGAAATGACAGGTCTTGAGGTGGCCCGTGGTAAGTTCGGGACCGCTCAACACCAGGACCCTACTCTGGCAAGGGCATGGGAAAATGTAAAGGTCTCTGAGGGAAGACCATTGTACACAGGGGCTCAAAATGAGTTCCCACATCTAGCTGTGCAACAGGGTATGCTGTATCACATAGACAAAGTGCGAGGGGTGGCGGTAGAGCAACTAGTTGTGCCCAAGTCCTTTCGCCAGGTAGTTTTGGAACTGGCACATAAACATCCCTTGGGGGGACACCTGGCCGGAGAAAAAACAAAACACCGTATTCTGCAGCGTTTCTTTTGGTCGGGTCTAGGGGGGGGACGTGACCCGGTATTGTCAGTCCTGTCCTACGTGTCAATTGACCACACCTATGTCATATTTTAGAAGCCCCCTTGTGCCCTTACCAATAATAGAGGTGTCCTTCGAAAGGATAGCAATGGATATAGTGGGTCCATTAGTTAAATCTGCCAGGGGACATCAGTACATTTTGTTAGTACTAGATTATGCCACTCGTTACCCTGAAGCAGTGCCTCTGCGGAATGCCAATGCGAAAGCAATTTCAAAGGAGCTTGTTAATGTTTTCTCGCACCGGCATTCCAAAAGAAATACTAACAGATCAGGGAACCCCCTTTATGTCTCGAATACTTAAGGACTTGTGTAAGCTACTAAAAATCTCCCACTTGCGTACTTCAGTATATCACCCTCAGACTGACGGGTTGGTGGAGCGATTTAATAAAACCCTGAAGGGAATGTTGAAAAGGGTAGTAGATAAGGACGGGAGGGATTGGGATGCTCTCCTACCATATCTCCTGTTCGCTATACGGGAAGTACCCCAATCCTCCACAGGCTTTTCGCCTTTTGAGTTAGTTTACGGGCGATGTCCTAGAGGCCTGTTAGATATTGCTAAAGAGACTTGGGAACAAGAGGTGACTCCTTATCGCAGTGTAATTGAACACGTAATGCTTATGCAAGATAGAATTGAGGCGGTCATGCCAATAGTTAACCCCTTCCCGACCTTTGACGCCACGTAGGCGTCATGAAAGTCGGTGCCAATCCGACCCATGACGCCTATGTGGCGTCATGGAAAGATCGCGTCCCTGCAGGCCGGGTGAAAGGGTTAACTCCCATTTCACCCGATCTGCAGGGACAGGGGGAGTGGTAGTTTAGCCCAGGGGGGGTGGCTTCACCCCCTCGTGGCTAAGATCGCTCTGATTGGCTGTTGAAAGTGAAACTGCCAATCAGAACAATTTGTAATATTTCACCTATTATAACGGGTGAAATATTACAATCCAGCCATGGCCGATGCTGCAATATCATCGGCCATGGCTGGAAATACTAATGTGCCCCCACCCCACCCCACCGATCGCCCCCCCAGCTCTGTCCGGTACACTGCTCCGGCTCCCCTCTGTCCTGTGCTCCGCTCCCCCCGTGCTCTTGTCCGCTCCCCCCATGCTTCAATCACCCCCCCGTGCTCCGATCACCCCCCCTGCACTCCGATCCACCCCCCTCCGTGCTCCGTTCCACCCCCCGTGCTCCGTTCCACCCCCCCCATGCTCCGTTCTACCCCCCGTGCTCCGTTCCACCCCTCCCGCGCTCCGATTCACCCCCCCATGCTCCGATCCCCCCCCCGTGCTCCCCCCCCACCCTATCATACTTACCGATCCTGCAGGGGTCCGTCCGTCTTCTCCCCGGGCGCCGCCATCTTCCAAAATGGCGGGCGCATGCGCAGTGCGCCCGCCGAATCTGCCGGCCGGCAGATTCGTTCCAAAGTGCATTTTGATCACTGAGATAGATTATATCTCAGTGATCAAAATAAAAAAATAATAAATGACCCCCCCCCTTTGTCACCCCCATAGGTAGAGACAATAAAAAAAATAAAGAATTTTTTTTTTCCACTAATGTTAGAATAGGGTTAGGGTTAGGGGTAGGGTTAGGGCTAGGGTTAGGGGTAGGGTTAGGGGCAGAGGTTAGGGCTAGGGGTAGGGTTAGGGTTAGGGGTAGGGTTAGGGCTAGGGTTAGGGCTAGGGTTAGGGCTAGGGTTAGGGTTTCGGTATGTGCACACGTATTCTGGTCCTCTGCGGATTTTTCCGCTAAACCGCTGCGGATTTATGGCGGATTTACCGCGTTTTTTCTGCGCATTTCACTGCGGTTTTACAACTGCGATTTTCTATTTGAGCAGTTGTAAAACCGCTGCGGAATCCGCACAAAGAAGTGACATGCTGCGGAATGTAAACCGCTGCGTTTCCATGCAGTTTTTCCGCAGCGTGTGTACAGCGATTTTTGTTTCCCATAGGTTTACATTGAACTGTAAACTCATGGGAAACTGCAGCGTTTTCCGCAGCGTGTGCACATACCTTTAGAATTAGGCTATGTGCACACGGTGCGGATTTGGCTGCAGATCCGCAGTGGATTGGCCGCTGCGGATTCGCAGCAGTGTTCCATCAGGTGTACAGTACCATGTAAACATATGGAAACCAAATCCGCTGTGCCCATGGTGCGGAAAATACCACGCGGGAACGCTGCGTTGTATTTTCCGCAGCATGTCAATTCTTTGTGCGGATTCCGCAGCGTTTTACACCTGTTCCTCAATAGGAATCCGCAGGTGAAATCCGCACAAAAAACACTGGAAATCCGCGGGAAATCCGCGGAAAATCCGTAGGTAAAACACAGTGCCTTTTACCCGCGGATTTTTCAAAAATGATGCTGAAAAATCTCACACGAATCCGCAACGTGGGCACATAACCTTAGGGTTAGGGTTGGAATTAGGGTTGTAGTTAGGGGTGTGTTGTGGTTAGGGTTGTGATTAGGGTTATGGCTACAGTTGGGATTAGGGTTAGGGGTGTGTTGGGGTTAGGGTTAGGGCTGTGATTAGGGTTATGGCTACAGTTGGGATTAGAGTTAGGGATGTGTTGGGGTTAGGGTTAGGGCTGTGATTAGGGTTATGGCTACAGTTGGAATTAGGGTTGTGGTTAGGGGTGTGTTGGGGTTAGGGTTGTGGTTAGGGGTGTGTTGGGGTTAGGGTTGTGATTAGGGTTATGGCTACAGTTGGGATTAGGGTTAGGGATGTGGGGGGTTAGTGTTGGAGGTAGAATTGAGGGGTTTCCACTGTTTAGGCACATCAGGGGTCTCCAAACGCAACATGGCGCCACCATTGATTCCAGCCAATATCGTATTCAAAAAGTCAAATGGTGCTCCCTCAATTCCGAGCCCTGACGTGTGCCCAAACAGTGGTTTACCCCCACATATGGGGTACCAGCATACTCAGGATAAACTGCGCAACAATTACTGGGGTCCAATTTCTCCTGTTACCCTTGTGAAAATAAAAAAATGCTTGCTAAAACATCATTTTTGAGGAAAGAAAAATTATTTATTATTTTCACGGCTCTACGTTGTAAACGTCTGTGAAGCACTTGGGGGTTCAAAGTGCTCACCACATATCTAGATAATTTCCTTGGGGGGTCTAGTTTCTAAAATAGGGTCACTTGTGGGGGGTTTCTACTGTTTAGGCACACCAGGGGCTCTGCAAACGCAACGTGACGCCCGCAGACCATTCCATCAAAGTCTGCATTTCAAAAGTCACTACTTCCCTTCTGAGCCCCGACGTGTGCCCAAACAGTGGTTTACCCCCACACATGGGGTATCAGCATACTCAGGAGAAACTGAACAACAACTTTTGGGGTCCAATTTCTCCTGTAACCATTGGGAAAATAAAAAATTCTGGGCTAAATAATTATTTTTGAGGAAAGAAAATGTATTTATTATTTTCACGGCTCTGCATTATATACAGTGGGGCAAAAAAGTATTTAGTCAGTCAGCAATAGTGCAAGTTCCACCACTTAAAAAGATGAGAGGCGTCGGTAATTTACATCATAGGTAGACCTCAACTATGGGAGACAAACTGAGAAAAAAAAATCCAGAAAATCACATTGTCTGTTTTTTTATCATTTTTTTGGCATATTATGGTGGAAAATAAGTATTTGGTCAGAAACAAACAATCAAGATTTCTGTCTCTCTCAGACCTGTAACATCTTCTTTAAGAGTCTCCTCTTTCCTCCACTCATTACCTGTAGTAATGGCACCTGTTTAAACTTGTTATCAGTATAAAAAGACACCTGTGCACACCCTCAAACAGTCTGACTCCAAACTCCACTATGGTGAAGACCAAAGAGCTGTCAAAGGACACCAGAAACAAAATTGTAGCCCTGCACCAGGCTGGGAAGACTGAATCTGCAATAGCCAACCAGCTTGGAGTGAAGAAATCAACAGTGGGAGCAAAAATTAGAAAATGGAAGACATACAAGACCACTGATAATCTCCCTCGATCTGGGGCTCCACGCAAAATCCCACCCCGTGGGGTCAGAATGATCACAAGAACGGTGAGCAAAAATCCCAGAACCACGTGGGGGGACCTAGTGAATGAACTGCAGAGAGCTGGGACCAATGTAACAAGGCCTACCATAAGTAACACACTACGCCACCATGGACTCAGATCCTGCAGTGCCAGACGTGTCCCACTGCTTAAGCCAGTACATGTCCGGGCCCGTCTGAAGATTGCTAGAGAGCATTTGGATGATCCAGAGGAGTTTTGGGAGAATGTCCTATGGTCTGATGAAACCAAACTGGAACTGTTTGGTAGAAACACAACTTGTCGTGTTTGGAGGAAAAAGAATACTGAGTTGCATCCATCAAACACCATACCTACTGTAAAGCATGGTGGTGGAAACATCATGCTTTGGGGCTGTTTCTCTGCAAAGGGGCCAGGACGACTGATCCGGGTACATGAAAGAATGAATGGGGCCATGTATCGTGAGATTTTGAGTGCAAACCTCCTTCCATCAGCAAGGGCATTGAAGATGAAACGTGGCTGGGTCTTTCAACATGACAATGATCCAAAGCACACTGCCAGGACAACGAAGGAGTGGCTTCGTAAGAAGCATTTCAAGGTCCTGGAGTGGCCTAGCCAGTCTCCAGATCTCAACCCTATAGAAAACCGTTGGAGGGAGTTGAAAGTCCGTGTTGCCAAGCGAAAAGCCAAAAACATCACTGCTCTAGAGGAGATTTGCATGGAGGAATGGGCCAACATACCAACAACAGTGTGTGGCAACCTTGTGAAGACTTACAGAAAACGTTTGACCTCTGTCATTGCCAACAAAGGATATATTACAAAGTATTGAGATGAAATTTTGTTTCTGACCAAATACTTATTTTCCACCATAATGTGCAAATAAAATGTTAAAAATACAGACAATGTGATTTTCTGGATTTTTTTTTCTCAGTTTGTCTCCCATAGTTGAGGTCTACCTATGATGTAAATTACAGACGCCTCTCATCTTTTTAAGTGGTGGAACTTGCACTATTGCTGACTGACTAAATACTTTTTTGCCCCACTGTACTTCTATGAAGCACTTGGGGGTTCAAAGTGCTCACCACACATCTAGATAAGTTCCTTTCGGGGTCTAGTTTCCAAAATGGGGTCACTTGTGGGGGGTTTCTACTGTTTAGCCACATCAGGGGCTCTGCAAACGCAACGTGACGCCCGCAGAGCATTCCATCAAAGTCTGCATTTCAAAACGTCACTACTTCAATTCCGAGCCTCGGCATGTGCCCAAACAGTAGTTTACCCCCACATATGGGGTATCACCGTACTCAGGAGAAACTGGACAACAACTTTTGGGGTCAAATTTCTCCTGATACCCTTGGGAAAATAAAAAATTGCAGGCTAAAAGATCATTTTTGAGAAAATAATTTTTTTTTTTTTATTTTCATGGCTCTGCGTTATAAACTTCTGTGAAGCACTTGGGGGTTCAAAGTCCTCACCACACATCTAGATTAGTTCCTTTGGTGGACTATTTTCCAAAATGGGGTCATTTCTGGGGGATCTCCAATGTTTAGGCACACAGGGTCTCTCCAAACGTGACATGGTGTCCGCTAATGATTGGAGCTAATTTTCCATTTAAAAAGCCAAATGGCGTGCCTTCCCTTCCGAGCCCTGCCGTGCGCCCAAACAGTGGTTTACCCCCACATATGGGGTATCAGCGTACTTAGGACAAACTGGACAACAACATTTGGGGTCCAATTTCTCCTATTACCCTTGGCAAAATAGGAAATTCCAGGCTAAAAAATCATTTTTGAGGAAAGAAAAATTATTTTTTATTTTCATGGCTCTGCGTTATAAACTTCTGTGAAGCACCTGGGGGTTTAAAGTGCTCAATATGCATCTAGATAAGTTCCTTGGGGGGTCTAGTTTGCAAAATGGGGTCACTTGTGGGGGAGCGCCAATGTTTAGCCACACAGGAGCTTTCCAAACGCGACATGGTGTCCGCTAACGATGGAGATAATTTTTCATTCAAAAAGTCAAATGGCGCTCCTTCCCTTCCGAGCCTTACCATGTGCCCAAACAGTGGTTTACCCCCACATATGAGGTATCATTGTACTCAGGAGAAATTTCCCAACAAATTTTAGGATCCATTTTATCCTGTTGCCCATGTGAAAATGAAAAAATTGAGGCTAAAAGAATTTTTTGTGAAAAAAAAGTACTTTTTCATTTTTACGGATCAATTTGTGAAGCACCTGGGGGTTCAAAGTGCTCACTATGCATCTAGATAAGTTCCCTGGGGCGTCTAGTTTCCAAAATGGGGTCACTTGTGAGGGAGCTCCAATTTTTAGGCACACGGGGGCTCTCCAAACGTGACATGGTGTCCGCTAAAGAGTGGAGCCAATTTTTGATTCAAAAAGTCAAATGGCGCTCCTTCCCTTCCAAGCCCTGCCGTGCGCCCAAACAGTGGTTTACCCCCACATATGAGGTATCAGCGTACTCAGGACAAATTGGACAACAACTTTCGTGGTTCAGTTTCTCCTTTTACCATTGGGAAAATAAAAAAATTGTTGCTAAAAGATAATTTTTGTGACTAAAAAGTTAAATGTTCATTTTTTCCTTCCATGTTGCTTCTGCTGCTGTGAAGCACCTGAAGGGTTAATAAACTTCTGGAATGTGGTTTTGAGTACCTTGAGGGGTGCAGTTTTTAGAATGGTGTCACTTTTGGGTATTTTCAGCCATATAGACCCCTCAAACTGACTTCAAATGTGAGGTGTTCCCTAAAAAAATGGTTTTGTAAATTTCGTTGTAAAAATGAGAAATCGCTGGTCAAATTTTAACCCTTATAACTTCCTAGCAAAAAAAAATTTTGTTTCCAAAATTGTGCTGATGTAAAGTAAACATGTGGGAAATGTTATTTATTAACTATTTTGTGTCACATAACTCTCTGGTTTAACAGAATAAAAATTCAAAATGTGAAAATTGCGAAATTTTCAAAATTTTCGCCAAATTTCTGTTTTTATCACAAATAAACGCATAATTTATTGACCTATATTTACCACTAACATGAAGCCCAATATGTCACGAAAAAACAATCTCAGAACCGCTAGGATCCGTTGAAGCGTTCCTGAGTTATTACCTCATAAAGGGACACTGGTCAGAATTGCAAAAAACGGCAAGGTCTTTAAGGTCAAAATAGGCTGGGTCATGAAGGGGTTAAAGAATGTTTAGAACGTGCGCAACAGGCCCAAAGCACGGTATATAACCGAGCGGCTAAAACACGAGTCTTTCAACCTGGAGACAGGGTGTTAGTATTAGTACCTACTGTAGAAAATAAATTTCTTGCGAAGTGGCAGGGCCCATACGAGGTGTTGGAGAGAATAGGTGAAGTGAATTATAAGATATATCAACCAGACAAGAGGAAAACCGAACAAATCCATATAAACTTGCTTAAGGCCTGGCGGGATAGGGAGAGTCTAATGACAAAAGCCACCCTTAATGATGGACCTCATAGGGCACCCCCATCTGTGGTAAATGACCCCCAGGTAGCGATGCCAGAGGTGGGTATTGCAGAGACACTATCCGAAAGTCAAAAACAAGAGACCAAGGAATTTATACAGAAAAACGCAGAGGTTTTTTCAGAGCTTCCTGGTCGTACTCACTTAATTAAACACGACATTGTTACTGATCCACAGGCCCGTGTACGACTAAAACCATATCGAATTCCGGAGGCTCGGAGACAAGCCATTGCCAAGGAAGTCGAGAAAATGTTAGAACTTGGAGTCATTGAAGAGTCCCGGAGTGATTGGGCTAGCCCAATCGTGCTGGTGCCCAAACCCGATGGGACTATTCGATTTTGTAATGATTTTCGGAAATTAAATGAGGTATCGAAATTTGATGCCTACCCGATGCCGAGAGTTGATGAACTTATAGAGAGACTGGGTTCGGCCAGGTACATATCCACTATCGACTTAACGAAAGGTTATTGGCAGATTCCCCTCACGGATTCAGCCAAAGAGAAAACGGCCTTTGTAACACCCCAGGGACTGTTCCAGTACCGTGATATGCCATTTGGGTTACATGGTGCTGCAGCCACCTTCCAACGTCTAATGGATATTGTCCTAAAACCTCACGTCCAGTATGCGTCCGCATACTTGGACGATATCATTGTCTTTAGTGATGACTGGGACACACATTTGTCAAAAGTACAAGCCGTCTTGGACTCAATAAAAGCTGCTGGGTTAACTGCCAATCCTAAGAAATGTACTTTAGGATTGGAAGAAGCTCGCTATCTGGGATATAGCATAGGGCGAGGAGTCGTAAAGCCACAGACCAATAAGGTGGACGCTATTCAGAATTGGCCACGACCAGTCACCAAAAAGCAAGTCGGAGCCTTTTTGGGGATCGTTGGTTATTATAGGCGGTTCATCAAATATTTTGCCACCATCGCGGCCCCTCTCACAGATCTTACTAAGGGCTCGAAATCTATCACAATAAAGTGGAACACAGAAGCAGAGAAGGCCTTTCAGTATTTAAAAACGGTCCTCTGTGACCAACCAGTGTTGGTTGCCCCTGACTTTAAACGGGAGTTTATTGTCCAAACGGACGCCTCTGGTGTCGGCCTCGGTGCAGTATTATCACAGGAAGTGAATGGTGAGAAACACCCAGTGGTCTATCTAAGCAGAAAGCTTACTAGGGCAGAAAAGAATTATAGCGTGGTTGAGCGGGAAGCCCTGGCTATAAAATGGGCCCTATACACCTTACGCTATTATTTACTAGGTCACCAATTTAGGCTAGTAACGGACCATTCACCCCTAACATGGATGTCCCGTGCAAAAGAGGGCAATGCGAGGGTGACACGCTGGTTCTTGGCATTACAACCTTTTAACTTTTCCGTTGAGCACAGGGCAGGCGCAGCGCACGGGAATGCAGATGCATTGTCTAGGACACATTGCTTGGCAGCTCGTTGTGTCCAATCCCACGGGCTCGAACAGATGAAGGGGGTATGTGAGGTTCCAAGGGGAGAAGTACTAGAAAACAGATATGTTTCTCCCCGTTTCATTTCATATGTATCACGGTATTGATTGTGAAGCTGTTTATTTCACTGTAATCCGGTCCTGGTTTTCTTTAGTGATCAGCCTAAAAGGACTGGTGCTTCCCTTCCACACATTCAATCCAGCTTTTGACTCCTGACTAATTCAGCTGATATAATCAAGGAACTGCTGGGATCCCAGTCTCTCATCTGCTGGTCTGGGAAGCTGACACAGTAAGGTTGCACAAACTTCTTTCTTGCTGTGTAGGTTTATTTTGCAGTTAGTATCTTGTTGTTAGTTAGTGGCCAGACGGCCTTAGACATTTCATTTCATGTTTGGCACGTGTAACATTGTACAGCAAATGTGTACAATAAATACACCTGACACATACCTGTGTGGAACTCGCTAGCCTGCTATTGTTCGTTGTGACTCCATAGCCACCTGCTTGGGCCAAAGCAAAGATCCCTGATGAGCTATATCTCCACAACATACAAAACAAACACTTTATTGGCATAAACCATAAAAACAATTAAAATCACTACGCCACTTTAAACCACCTGGATACATAATGGGCATGCATATATACAAACAATGACTGTCCAGCTTATCAATATGTCCAAGACAAATATAAAGACATATCTATGGCAGTAACATCCTACCTAACGGCTCATGGGGGATCTAAAACATATACATAATGACCCGCAGAACCCGAAATGGAAAAATGGGCCAAATGAGCACAAAAACTCCCATATATAATGGGGAGTAAGCCTAAGTCATAGGGGCAAAATATCCCCAATAAGGACGCATACCAACCTATGAACCGATAAGCTGGAGCATCCAGGGGTTAGTGGACCATAGCCCCACGCGTATCGCCTCCTCAATGAGGCTTCGTCAGGGGAAGTATGTAGTTCGATAATGCCCAAGTGCTTATATAGACCCATAATAATTGCTTCAAACACCTACCGGTGTGTGTAGGATCTTGTCATAGGAGCAGAGCCAGTGTGTCGCCCCAGACCGGAAATGACATGCCTCAGAGTACTAGAAGATCCGGCATGTAACGCACCTACGCCCATCCAGGAGGGTGATAGCATGTGCGTGGACCCATCCAGGGACACGGAGCCAAGAGCCATACAGTGCCTGCGCCCAACAAGGAGGGTAATCGCAAGTGCGCATGCGTGGACCCAAATGGGGACTTGGAGCCAGAAACCTTACTGCGCCTGTGTAGACGCCGGCACTACTATTAAGTGCGCATGTGTGGACCCAAACGGGGACACGGAGCCAGAAGCCATACTGCGCCTGTGTGGATGTCGGCACTACTGTAAATATAACAAGCAGCCACACCAAGGATGCATAAAGTACGCATATGCGCAGACGGACCCGAGAGAAACAATAATAACGTGCCGAACCATACCTGTGTGGATATCAGTGCCACTATCCAGCAGTCGCCTCAACAGCAGTGCGCCGCTAGAGATAAAGCTGGGCCTAGAAGCCCAGTCAGCGTAACCAAATAGTGGCAAAGAGGAGGGGTGCACACAAGAAAGCCAGCGCGCGTCCGCGACTGTGCCAAGAGGACCCAATAAACCATACGCCCATATAAATAGATCAGAAAAGGCCATCCCACTTTGCACGCCCGGGAAATAATCCAGAGCGAAGCACAGAGCGGGGGCCCATATAAGGGGGGAGTTTAATGAAAAGGCCCATAAAAAAGGGGGGGGGGAAGCATGAGAGGGGAAGGAAAAACAAAACAAAGTAACAAAAACATGGTCAGGGGATGAACAATGGGTGTACAAAATAGTACAATCCCCAATTGTAAAAAGATCCCTATAGATGAAAAAGGTGTAATGGAGGGATAATGTGTTAAAAGGGGCCAATGTATTAATGCATATAAATAGATCAGAAAAGGGCACCCCACTGTGCACGCCCCGGAAATAATCCCGAGCGAAGCACAGAGCGGGGGCCCATATAAGGGGGGAGTTTAATGAAAAGGCCCATAAAAAAGGGGGGGGGGAAGCAGGAGAGGGGAAGGAAAAACAAAACAAAGTAACAAGAACATGGTCAGGGGATGAACAATGGGTGTACAAAATAGTACAATCCCCAATTGTAAAAAGATCACTATAGATGAAAAAGGTGTAATGGAGGGATAATGTGTTAAAAGGGGCCAATGTATTGCCTCCATTACACCTTTTTCATCTATAGGTATCTTGTTACAGTTGGGGATTGTACTATTTTGTACACCCATTGTTCATCCCCTGACCATGTTTTTGTTACTTTGTTTTGTTTTTCCTTCCCCTCTCCTGCTTCCCCCCCCCCTTTTTTATGGGCCTTTTCATTAAACTCCCCCCTTATAGGGGCCCCCGCTCTGTGCTTCGCTCAGGATTATTTCCCGGGCGTGCACAGTGGGGTGGCCTTTTGTGATCTATTTATATGGGCGTATGGTTTATTGGGTCCCCTTGGCACAGTCGTGGATGCGCGCTGGCCTTCTTGTGTGCGCCCCTCCTCTTTGCCACTTTATTTGGTTACGCTGACTGGGCTTCTAGGCCCAGCTTTATCTCTAGCGGCGCACTGCTGTTGAGGCGACTGCTGGATAGTGGCACTGATATCCACACAGGTATGGTTCGGCCCGTTATTATTATTGTTTCTCTCGGGTCCGTCTGCGCATGCGCGTAGTTTATGCAGCCTTGGTGTGGCTGCTTGTTATATTTACAGTAGCGCCGGCATCCACACAGGCGCAGTATGGCTTCTGGCTCCGTGTCCCCGTTTGGGTCCACGCATGCGCAATTTATAGTAGTGCCCGGCGTCTACACAGGCGCAGTACGGTTTCTGGCTCCAAGTCCCCGATTGGGTCCACGCATGCGCACTTGCGATTATCCTCCTTGTTGGGCGCAGGCGCTGTATGGCTCTTGACTCCGTGTCCCTGGATGGGTCCACGCACGCGCACATGCTATCACCCTCCTGGATGGGCGCAGGTGCGTTACATGCCGGATCTTCTAGTACTCTGAGGCATGTCATTTCCGGTCTGGGGGTGACACACTGGCTCTGCTCCTATGACAAGATCCTACACACACCGGTAGGTGTTTGAAGCAATTATTATGGGTCTATATAAGCACTTGGGCATTATCGGACTACATACTTTCCCTGACGAAGCCTCATTGAGGAGGCGATACGCGTGGGGCTATGGTCCACTGCCCCCCTGGATGCTCCAGCTTATCGGTTCATAGGTTGGTATGCGTCCTTATTGGGGATATTTTGCCCCTATGACTTAGGCTTACTCCCCTTTATATATGGGAGTTTTTGTGGTCATTTGGCCCATTTTTCCCTTTTGGGTTCTGCGGGTCATTATGTATATGTTTTAGATCCCCCATGAGCCGTTAGGTAGGATGTTACTACCATATATATGTCTTTATATTTGTCTTGGACATATTGATAAGCTGGACAGTCATTGTTTGTATATATGTATGCACATTATGTATCCAGGTGGTTTACAGTGGCGTAGTGATTTTAATTGTTTTTATTGTTTATGCCAATAAAGTGTTTGTTTTGTATGTTTATATACTGGGTGGTGTGCAATTTGTAGCAGCGTCCTTTTTTCTTCCTTTTGTTGTCTATGCTATTATGCCGCTGCTTGCACCCCCTATTTATATTGATTTTCACGGCTGTGCGCCAGCTTTCTGGTATTTTTGCTAATATAGTGCATCCTGGTGCACATTTTTCAAAATTTTTCTATTAGTGGCTTTCCACCCGTATCCAGCAAAATAGTGGAAAAACACTACATAGGATAACATAGAGGAGGTTTTTTGGGCCTTGCAGCGCCGTTTACGGCTGTCTGCACGGTCTCCGTGTGAGTGAAACTCGCTCTGTAGTCAGATCTGCCCCCCCCCAAAAAAAAAGTAAAGTTCACCAAACACACCACTGTACAGTTGTGTAGGCCACATTAGCTCATGATAAAGTCTAGTCCACACTTTAGAAAATTAGTGTTTCTTATACCTGTTAGGAGGAGCTGTTCAGGAATAAGCACACTAAGCCTTTAGTACTTTTCTGCTTTTCTTTATCTGTCAACCAAGATGAAGAGGGCAGGGAGTAAAGGTACCGTCACACTGAACGATACCGTTAGCGATCCGTGAGGTTGCAGCGTCCTGGCTAGTGATATCGTTCAGCTTGACAGGCAGCAGCGATCAGGATCCAGCTGTGCCATCGTTGGTCGGAGCAGAAAGTCCAGGGCTTTATTTCGTCGCTGGACTTCCCGCAGACATTGCTGAATCGGCGTGTGTGATGCCGATTCAGCGATGTCTTCACTGGTAACCAGGGTAAACATCGGGTTACTAAGCGCAGAGCCGCGCTTAGTAACCCGATGTTTACCCTGGTTACCAGCGTAAACGTAAAAAAAAAAAAAACACTACATACTTATAGGGTTGAGCGACCTTGACTTTTTTAGAGTCGAGTCGGGTTTCGCGAAACCCGACTATCTCAAAAGTCGAGTCGAGTGGAATCGGCCGATTATCGCGAAAAGTCGGGGGTCGACCGAAACACAAAACCCAATGCAAGTCAATGGGGGAGCATAGTCGGCAATGAGTGGAGGCCAGGAAAACATGTACAGAGCCCATTTTAATGGCAAACACATCCATTCTTGTCACTGAAGCTTGTCAATCTTAATTTAGCTTATAATAATAGTAAGGCATTTGAAATTGGGTGTCATTTGGCTAAAGTTGTGGGGGGTAGGGCTGGTTCAAGTAATTAGTGGGCCCAGTAAATCTGAACCACGTCACGGCAGTGGAGCAGGGAGAGATAAGTATTTCAACTTTGCAAGTGCTGTGATCCTGAGCAAGCAGGGGGGGCCCACTCGTTGGCATTGGCACTGGCACAGGGCCCCTCAAAGTACAGCGGTGTGTTTGCACGGCGGGGGCGCCTTCCACCGGCAGCAACACTTTTGCGTACTATGAGGGGCCCTGTGCCAGTGACGTCGCCAATGAGTATTCCTCCCCCCACCTGATGAAGGAACCTGCACCTTCATCTGCACCTTCCTCTTTGTCCCCGTGTAAGGTGGTATGGTATGCGGGAAGGGGGACCTGACTTTCAGCAGGGTCACAATCTTGCAGTGTAGCGTGCACGGGGAATGTTGCGTTATGGGTCAATGTACCAGCAGACTCATCTATCACTGGCTGGGCAATGGGCAGGATGAGGGGGAAACAGATATGGGCCCAAAGAATAAAGTGGGCTAAATGCAGTTCAAAATTGGTAACAGGACTAACCAGGGGGCATTGTTTTGTTCAGTAGAGGACAACTGGAATGAGAGGCTGACACAGAGAGTAGGCCCAAATCAGTAAGTAGTCTAAATGCAGTTCAAAATTGGCAAGAGTAGTAAACAGGCGGCACAGCTTTGTTCACTGTAGGACATCAGCAAGGAGCGGCAGACACAGATAGAAGGCCCCAACCCAACTAGTAGGCCCACTGCAGTTTTAAAATTCCGATAGGCTGAAAACTAGATAATTGTAGGTCATTTTTTGTAAAGAGGACAGCTGTATTGAGTGGCGCAGCCAGACACTACAAGTAGGCCTTAAACCACAAAGTTGGCTCGACGCTGGCTTAAAAAAGGTTACATGGGTACACGTTCTGCATTGTTGTGCTTAGTGGAGGACAATTGGAAGGAGGGACCGCAGAAAGACTTTGTAGGCGTAAAATTACAAAATAGGCTCTATGCAGCTTCGATTATGTGGCAACCTGGAGAACACCTTGGAGCGGCAGACACCGTCTCTACAACCCCAGACCCAACTTGTAGGCCTCATGCAGTGTTGTTTTCAACAACTACTTAAGAAGAGCTAGAAGATCGAAGCAATGGAGAGGCAACCTGGGGAACACCTTGGAGTGGAATACACCGTCTCTACACCCCAGACCAAACTTGTAGGCCGAATGCAGTGTTGTTTTCAACAACTACTTAAGAAGAGCTAGAAGATCGAAGCAATGGAGAGGAAACCTGGAGAACACCTTGGAGTGGAAGACACCGTCTCTACAACCCAGACCCAACTTGTAGGCCTAATGCAGTGTTGTTTTCAACAACTACTTAAGAAGAGCTAGAAGATCGAAGCAATGGAGAGGAAACCTGGGGAACACCTTGGAGCGGAAGACACCGTCTCTACAACCCAGACCCAACTTGTAGGCCTAATGCAGTGTTGTTTTCAACAACTACTTAAGAAGAGCTAGAAGATCGAAGCAATGGAGAGGAAACCTGGAGAACACCTTGGAGTGGAAGACACTGTCTCTACAACCCAGACCCAACTTGTAGGCCTAATGCAGTGTTGTTTTCAACAACTACTTAAGAAGAGCTAGAAGATCGAAGCAATGGAGAGGAAACCTGGGGAACACCTTGGAGTGGAACACACTGTCTCTACACCCCAGACCCAACTTGTAGGCCGAATGCAGTGTTGTTATCAACAACTATTTAAGAAGAGCTAGAAGATCGAAGCAATGGAGAGGAAACCTGGAGAACACCTTGGAGTGGAACACACCGTCTCTACACCCCAGACCCAAATTGTAGGCCGAATGCAGTGTTGTTTTCAATTACTTAAGAAGAGCTAGAAGATCAAAGCAATGGAGAGGAAACCTGGAGAACACCTTGGAGTGGAAGACACCGTCTCTACAACCCAGACCCAACTTGTAGGCCTAATGCAGTGTTGTTTTCAACAACTACTTAAGAAGAGCTAGAAGATCGAAGCAATGGAGAGGAAACCTGGGGAACACCTTGGAGCGGAAGGTCCACCCCACACCGTCTCTACACCCCAGACCCAAATTGTAGGCCGAATGCAGTGTTGTTTTCAATTACTTAAGAAGAGCTAGAAGATCAAAGCAATGGAGAGGAAACCTGGAGAACACCTTGGAGTGGAAGACACCGTCTCTACAACCCAGACCCAACTTGTAGGCCTAATGCAGTGTTGTTTTCAACAACTACTTAAGAAGAGCTAGACGATCGAAGCAATGTAGAGGAAACCTGGAGAACACCTTGGAGTGGAACACACCATCTCTACACCCCAGACGCAACTTGTAGGCCGAATGCTGTGTTGTTTTCAACAACTACTTAAGAAGAGCTAGAAGATCGAAGCAATGGAGAGGAAACCTGGAGAACACCTTGGAGTGGAACACACCGTCTCTACACCCCAGACCCAACTTGTAGGCCGAATGCAGTGTTGTTTTCAACATCTACTAAACAAGAGCTTTAAGATTGAACCAATGGAGAGGCAACCTGGGGAACTGTTGTGAGTTCTGTTTTTGGGCTCCCTCTGGTGGTTACTGATGGTACTGGGTGATTTGTGTTCTGCTGTCTCTGGTGTCCACCTGTTCTATTAGGATTTGGGAGTTTCCTATTTAACCGGGCTTTCTTGTCATTTTCCCGCCGGCTATCAAGGTTATCAGAGTGTTTTGTTACCTCAGCTTCTGGCTTCAGTAATCTTCAGGACAAGCTAAGTTTTGATTTTCTTGTTCCACGTTTTGCTTTATTTTTGTCTTGTCCAGCTTGCATATAATTGTCTCTTTGCTGCTGGTTGCTTTAGTGGGCTGTAATTGCTCCTCATGTTCCATGAGTTGGAACATGAGTTCAAGTAATTACAGGATGGTTTTTTGAAGGGTTTTTTGCTGACCGCGCAGTTTACTTTTGTATCCTCTGCTATCTAGTTTTAGCGGGCCTCATTTTGCTGAATCTGTTTTCATACTGTGTATGTGCCTTCCTCTCATTTCACCGTCATTATATGTGGGGGGCTGCTATTTCTGTGGGGTATTTCTCTGGAGGCAAGAGAGGTCTGTGTTTCTTCTAATAGGGGAAGTTAGATCTTCGGCTGGTGCGAGACGTCTAGGATCAACGTAGGCACGTTCCCCGGCTACTGTTATTTGTGTGTTCAGGTTTAGGGTCGCGGTCAGCTCAGGTTCCATCACCCTAGAGCTCGTTGGTGCTTGTCCTTTTGTGATTCCCTGCCATTGGAATCATGACAGGGAACACCTTGGAGTGGAAGACACCGTCTCTACACCCCAGACCCAACTTGTAGGCCGAATGCAGTGTTGTTTTCAACAACTACTTAAGAAGAGCTAGAAGATCGAAGCAATGGAGAGGAAACCTGGAGAACACCTTGGAGTGGAACACACCGTCTCTACACCCCAGACCGAACTTGTAGGCCTAATGCAGTGTTGTTTTCAACAACTACTAAACGAGAGCCAGAAGATCGAAACAATGGAGAGGCAACCTTGGGGAACACCTTGGAGTGGAACACACCGTCTCTACACCCCAGACCCAACTTGTAGGCCGAATGCAGTGTTGTTTTCAACAACTACTAAACGAGAGCCAGAAGATCGAAGAAATGGAGAGGAAACCTGGGGAACACCTTGAAGCGGAAGACACCGTTAGTAGGCCCTAGCGAAGTAGTAGCTCCAATGCAGTTTTCAAATTCCTATAAGCTGAAAACCAGACTATTGACGCTCAGCTTTTTTAAAAGGAGGACAGCTGTATTGAGTGGCGCAGACAGACACAGGTAGTAGGCCTTAAACAAGAAATTTGGCTCAATGCAGTTTAAAAAAGGTTACAGGGGTACACGGGCAGCAGTGGTCTGGTCAGTGGAGGACTAGTGGAAGGAGGGACTGAAGACAGGTGTAGTAGGCCTAACATAACAAAATTAGGCTGTAGGCACTTTAAAATTGGTTCCAGGGGTACACGGGCAGCAGTGGTGTGGTCAGTGGAGGACTATTGGAAGGAGTGACCGCAGACAGGCTTAGTAGGCCTAACATAACAAAAGTTGGCTGTAGGCACTTTAAAATAGCTTCCAGGGGTACACGGGCAGCAGTGGTATGGTCAGTGGAGGACTATTGGAAGGAGTGACCGCAGACAGGCTTAGTAGGCCTAGCATAACAAAAGTGGGCTGGAGACACTTGGAATTCTCTTGCAGGGGTACACAGGCTGCATTGGTGTTGTCAGCGGAGGCCGATTTTAATGAGTGTCTGCCAGTTAGTACTCCCAAAAAATAAATAGATGTTAATGTCTCGCATTACACCAAAACCAAAACACAAAAGGGTGGAATACTTAGGTACAGGGGTGGGCTCCTCTGCTGAGTTTCAGACCTAGTAATTTGGCGCAAAGTATGTACTGGTGTAAATCTAGGACACTGCCTCTGACTATGTTAAGTACCATCATACATGTCAACACAATGGTATTGTCAGTGCCAGGCATTGAAGGATGTCAGCGCATTGACTAAACATTGGTGGAGCTGTGAGAGATAATTTTGCAAGTTGTAGAGCACTGTTTGAGCTGGGGGGGAAGTCTCTTGTGGCCGGCGGTACAGGCCCAGGGCCCCTCATGTTACAACGGTGTGTCTGACGTTGGGTGCGCACCACCACCGCCAGAGACACTTTGTTGTACTATTAGGGACCCAGTGGCAGTGGCGTCGACCAAAAGCGGGCACACCCACCTCTTCAGACAAAAGGCACTCTCGCGGGTGCTTGCGCAAAGTGGCGAGACCATGGCCCCGTGGGGGGAGTTTGGCCATTTAGGGTGGTGTAAACATGTCGTATGCTGGACAAACAGCTGCTGCAAATTACGAGATTGGAAAAGTCAGTCAGAGTACTCCACAAGCAAGACCTTTTCATAGGAAAGCTAGGTGTCAGCTGGGCAAGGTGGGGCAAAAGAATTCGAAATCCAGTTGTGGTTCATTTTAATGAAGGTTAGATCATCAACATTTTGGGTAGCCAGACGAGTCCTTTTTTCGGTTAATATTGAACCTGCAGCACTGAATACTCTTTCTGATAGCACACTAGCTGCCGGGCAAGCAAGCTCCTGCAATGCATATTCTGCCAATTCTGGCAAGGTGTCTAATTTGGATACCCAGTAATCAAATGGGAATGACGGTTGGGGGAGAACATCGATACGGGATGAAAAATAGTTTGTAACCATACTGGACAAATGTTGTCTCCTGTCACTTTGAATTGATCCTGCATTAGGCTACGTTCACACTAGCGTTCCGCTAGTGTGCGTCGCCTTAGCGTCGGGCGACGCAGCGGCGACGCACGCGTCATGCGCCCCTATGTTTTACATGGGGGACGCATGCGTTTTTCGCGTAGCATTTTCCGACACGTGCGTCGTTTTTTATGCTAGCGTCGGACGCAAGAAAATGCAACAAGTTGCATTTTTCTTGCGTCCGATTTTCGTCAAAAACCGACGCACGCGTCGCAAAACGCAGCGTTTTTGCGTGCGTTTGCACGCGTTTTTGCGTGCGTCGTGCGTTGCGTCGCCGACGCAGCGGCGCGCAACGCTAATGTGAACGTAGCCTTACCTGTCCTGTCTGCGGTCATAGCAAAATCACTCTACAACCTGGTCAGAAAACCCCTCTGTCCAACGCCACTTCTGATTTGTGCACCTCTAACACCACTGGCCTGCTGACCCCTGCAGCTCGTGTGATAACGATTGCTGTGTGCTGGGAATGCCTGAATCAAACGGTCAACAAGAGTTGATTGTTTGGTTGCTAATATTTGTTCCAGGTTCTCATATGGCATAATATTTAGCAATTTGCCTTTATAACGAGGATCAAGGAGGCAGGCCAACCAGTAATCGTCATCGGCCATCATTTTACAAATGCGTGTGTCCCTTTTGAGGATACGTAAGGCATAATCCGCCATGTGGGCCAAAGTTCCAGTTGTTAAATCTGCGGTTGTGCTGGGTTGAGGTGCAGTTTCAAGGACTTCTAAGTCACTTGTTTCCCTAAAAAAACCTGACCCCGGCCTTGCAACGCCACCAGTTGCAATTGGCCCCGTTGATGCTTCCTCATTACAAAAATAATCATCCCCATCATCCTCCTCGTCCTCCTCCTCCTGTTCGCCCGCTACCTCGTCCTGTACACTGCCATGACCAGACAATGGCTGACTGTCATCAAGGCTTTCCTCTTCCTCTGCTGCAGACGCCTGCTCCTTTATGTGCGTCAAACTTTGCATCAGCAGACGCATTAGGGGGATGCTCATGCTTATTATGCCGTTGTCTGCACTAACCAGCCGTGTGCATTCCTCAAAACACTGAAGGACTTGACACATGTCTTGTATCTTCGACCACTGCACACCTGACAACTCTATGTCTGCCATCCTACTGCCTGCCAGTGTATGTGTATCCTCCCACAAATACATAACAGCACGCCTCTGTTCGCACAGCCTCTGTAGCATGTGCATTGTTGAGTTCCACCTTGTTGCAACGTCGATGATTAGGCGATGCTGGGGAAGGTTCAAAGACCGCTGATAGGTCTGCATACGGCTGGAGTGTACGGGCGAACGGCGGATATGCGAGCAAAGTCCGTGCACTTTGAGGAGCAGGTCGGATAACCCCGGATAACTTTTCAGGAAGCACTGCACCACCAGGTTTAAGGTGTGAGCCAGGCAAGGAATGGGTTTCAGTTGGGAAAGGGAGATGGCAGCCATGAAATTCCTTCCGTTATCACTCACTACCTTGCCTGCCTCAAGATCTACAGTGCCCAGCCACGACTGCATTTCTTTCTGCAAGAACTCGGACAGAACTTCCGTGGTATGTCTGTTGTCGCCCAAACACTTCATAGCCAATACAGCCTGCTGACGCTTGCCAGTAGCTGCCCCATAATGGGACACCTGGTGTGCAACAGTGGCAGCTGCGGATGGAGTGGTTGTGCGACTGCAGTCTGTGGACGAGCTCTCCCTTCTGCAGGAGGAGGAGCGGCGAACGGCTACAGCCAACTGTCTCCTAGACCGTGGGCTAGGCAGAACTGTCCCAAAATTGCTGTCCCCTGTGGACCCTGCATCCACCACATTCACCCAGTGTGCCGTGATGGACACGTAACGTCCCTGGCCATGCATCTGTTGTCAGTTGCACCTTTGTACTCACAGATTGCCTGAGTGCATGGACGATGCGCTCTTTAACATGCTGGTGGAGGGTTGGAATGGCTTTTCTTGAAAAGAAGTGTCGACTGGGTAGCTCGTAGCATGGTACAGCGTAGTCCATCAGGGCTTTGAAAGCTTTGCTTTCAACTAACCGGTAGGGCATCATCTCTAACGAGATTAGTCTAGCTATGTGGGCGTTCAAACCCTGTGTACGCGGATGCGAGGCTAAGTACTTCCTTTTTCTAACGAGAGTCTCATGTAGGGTGAGCTGGACTGGAGAGCTGGAGATCGTGGAACTAGCGGGGGTGCCGGTGGACATGGCAGACTGAGAGACGGTTGGAGACGGTATTGTTGCCGCCGGTGCCCTGGATGCAGTGTTTCCTACTACGAAACTGGTCATTCCCTGACCCTGAGTGCTTTGGCCTGGCAACGAAACCTGCACAGATACTGCAGGTGGTGCAGAAAATGGTGGGCTTACAGTGACGGAAGGGATGTAGCGTTGCTGACTAGCTTCATTGGCCGAGGGTGCTACAACCTTAACGGACATTTGGTAGTTAGTCCAGGCTTGCAAATGCATGGTGGTTAAATGTCTATGCATGCAACTTGTATTTAGACTTTTCAGATTCTGACCTCTGCTTAAGGTAGTTGAACATTTTTGACAGATGACTTTGTGCTTATCAATTGGATGTTGTTTAAAAAAATGCCAGACTGCACTCTTTCTAGCATCGGATCCCTTTTCAGGCATTGCAGACTGAGCTTTAACCGGATGGCCACGCTGTCCTCCAACAGGTTTTGGCTTTGCCACGCGTTTTGGGCCAGATACGGGCCCAGCAGATGGAACCTGTTGCGATGTTGATGCCTGCTGCGGCCCCTCCTCCTCCGCTTCAGAACTACTGCCGCCTGCACCCTGTTCCCCCAATGGCTGCCAATCGGGGTCAACAACTGGGTCATCTATAACCTCCTCTTCTATCATGTGTGCAACTTCGTCTGTGTCACCGTGTAAGTCGGTGGTATAGCATTCGTGACGGGGCACCATAGTCTCATCAGGGTCTGATTCTGGATCAGTACCCTGCGAGGGCAATGTTGTGGTCTGAGTCAAAGGAACAGCATAGTAATCTGGCTGTGGCTCTGCATCTGTGCACTCCAAGTCCGATTCAACTTGTAATGGGCATGGCCTGTTAACTGTTTCACTTTCTAAGCCAGGGACGGTATGTGTAAAGAGCTCCATTGAGTAACCCGTTGTGTCGCCTGCCGCATCCTTCTCTGTTTTTTTTTTTGCTGAAGAGGACAAGGAAGCGACTTGTCCCTGACCGTGAACATCCACTAACGACGCGCTGCTTTTACATTTACCAGTTTCAAAAGAGGAGGCAAAAGAGCTAGAGGCTGAGTCAGCAAGGTAAGCCAAAACTTGCTCTTGCTGCTCCGGCTTTAAAAGCGGTTTTCCTACTCCCAGAAAAGGGAGCGTTCGAGGCCTTGTGTAGCCAGACGATGAACCTGGCTCCACAGCTCGAGACTTAGGTGCTATATTGTTTTTCCCATGACCACCTGATGCTCCACCACCACTACCATCATTACCAGCTGGCAATGAACGCCCACGGCCACGACCTCTTCCACCAGACTTCCTCATTGTTTTAAAAACGTAACCAAAGTAACGGTATTTGTTACTGTAAAAAAACTTACAAGGTGAACTCAAACCTCTGTAGGATTTAGATATCCCTTTATAGGTGGGTGAGACTGCAAGGAAAATCAGGCACAATGTTACACACTCGGTTTTCTGTGGCACCAAATGAGAGAGATGCCACACACGCAGGACTGTCACTCAAGCACAAAGGCCAATATTAATCTCCCACTTTTTTTTTTTTTTCAGGGAGAATTTTAAAACCCAAAAACAGACACTAGGCTTTCTATGGCCCACTATTTGAGAGAGATGGCATACAGGACTGGCACTCTAGCAGAAATGCCAATATTAATCTCCCACTGTTTATTTTTTGTTTTTTTTTCAGGGAGAATTTTAAAACCCAAAAACAGACATTAGGCTTTCTATGGCCCACTATTTCAGAGAGATGGCACACAGGACTGGCACACAAGCACAAAGGCCAATATTAATCTCCCACTGTTTTTTTTTTTTTTCCAGGGAGAATTTAAAACCCAAAACAAACACTAGGCTTTCTGTGGCCCACTATTTGAGAGAGATGGCACACAGGACTGGCACTCTAGCAGAAATGCCAATCTTAATCTCCCACTACTTTTTTTTTTAGGGAGAATTAAAAAAAAAAAAAAAAAAAAACAGGGACTGTCCTACAATTACTATCTCCCTGCAGTAATCTCTGCCAGGTATGGCAGGCAACAATAAGAAGGAGTGGACTGCTGCACAAATTAAATCAAAAGTGTGGACAAACAAAAAAGATAGCTGTGCAGAAAGGAAGGAACAACAGGATTTGTACTTTGAAAAAAGCAGTTGGTTTGCACAGCGGCGTACACACAGCAAAGTAGCTATCAGGGAGCCTTCTAGGGCAGCCCAATGAGCTACAGCGCTGAGGAAAAAAAATGTAGCTTCCACTGTCCCTGCAAACAAAAGGTGGTGTTGGACAGTGGAATTTGCTACAGCACAAGCGGTTTGGGGGTTAATGGACCCTGCCTAACGCTATCCCGGCTTCTGACGAAGCGGCAGCAACCTCTCCCTATGCTCAGATCAGCAGCAGTAAGATGGCGGTCGGCGGGAACGCCTCTTTATAGCCCCTGTGACGCCGCAGACAGCAAGACAATCACTGCAATGCCCTTCTCTAAAATGGTGGGGACCAGGACCTATGTCATCACGCTGCCCACACTCTGCGTCCACCTTCATTGGCTGAGAAATGGCACTTTTCGCGTCATTGAAATGCGACTTTGGAGCGAAAGTCGCGTACCGCATGGCCGACCCCAGACAGGGATCGGGTCGGGTTTCATGAAACCCGACTGTGGCAAAAGTCGGCGACTTTTGAAAATGAACGATCCATTTCGCTCAACCCTACATACTTACCTTCCGCTATCTGTCCTCCGGCACTGTGCTTCTCTGCACTGTGAGCGCCGGCCAGCCGGAAAGCAGAGCACAGCGGTGACGTCACCGCTGTGCTTTCCGGCTGGCGCTCACAGTCGGTGCAGAGAAGCAGAGCGCCGGGGGACAGACACCGGAATGTAAGTATGTAGTGTTTTTTTTTTTTTTACGTTTACGCTGGTAACCAGGGTAAACATCGGGTTACTAAGCGCGGCCCTGCGCTTAGTTAACCGATGTTTACCCTGGTTACCCGGGGACCTCGGCATCGTTGGTCGCTGGAGAGCTGTCTGTGTGACAGCTCTCCAGCGACCAAACAGCGACGCTGCAGCGATCGGGATCGTTGTCTGGATCGCTGCAGCGTCGCTAAATGTGATGGTACCTTAAGGCACGTGGGCGTGGAGCAGGGAGAGGACGTGGTTATTCTGTGCCTGCTGCGGGCACCGATGACTCATCATCACCCAGTTTCAGCAGGGAACAGTCCTTCATGCGCAGCTTTGTAGGAGAGCGTCGTACGCCGCTGCTGCGTGAAGATGAAATTGAAGCCGTTGTCGGATGGATGGCAGCTAACGCATTGACTTCAATTAGTGCCACATCCTCTCAGGCACAGAGCACTGGAGAGCAGCCATCTGTCTCTTCACCACCTGCCAAATTGGCCAGGCAGTCAGAGAGCCCAGGACAGGAGCCGTCTCTACTTCTGTTCCCTGAATCTCTTGGCTTGGAAACAGAGGGCCAGCCAAGCAGCATTGGAGAAATGGAAGAGGCAGTGTGCAGTGATGCCCAACAGCTTTGTCTCTCTGACTCTGAAGAGGCGGGTGGGCCAGTGCCTACGGTCACCACAGCGCAGTACGCATCTGATGATGAGACTCAGGTGCTGCTTTCTGGTGCGTACTGTGCTGCCGAGACTACCCTGGAGGAGCAGTTGGTGGCAGAGGGTAGTGGAGATGATGAGGTCCTTGACCCATCGTGGCTTGAGGTACAGGAAGGTGGTGGGAGCAGCTCTGAGGAAGGGATTCCCCGAAAGGGCCAAAGAGGGAGAGGGAGGGGGAAGACTGCGGAGCCTGTAGCCTCCACTTTGGCACCCGTTAGGAGCTTGTCTCTTCCAAAAGCCAAAAAGGGCGCTCCCAAGACTTGCAGTGCCTGGTCCTTTTTTGACACAGTTGCAGATGACATTTGCTTTGTCAAATGCACGCTGTGTAATCAGAAAGTCAAAAGAGGGAAAAGTGTCAGCAACCTCAATACCACAAATATGTGGAAACATGTGCGGAACAGGCACGCGGTGGAGTTACAAAAACACACTGAAGACCTAGGCCAACCAACAGCGGTAGCTACCACCTCTTCAGCTCGTGTTGCCTCTTCCTCCAGCTCACTCACAGCTGGTTCGGCTTCCTCCCAGGATCGCCATGGAAGAACCTCTGGCACTGTTGTCCAGAGACCCACTGTAATTCCACCCACAGCACCACGTTCCCAGTCATCCTCACACTCCCAGCCCAGGCTACAGACATCGGTAGTACAGGCATGGGAGAAAAGGTGGCCATTCTCGGCAAACCACCCCTGAGCACAGGCTCTGAATGCAGGCATTGCCAACTTCTGTCACTGGAAATGCTCTCATTCAGGCTGGCGGAGACTGACATCTTCCGTGACTTGATGGCATTGGCAGTCCCACAGTACAATGTGCCCAGCCGCTTATATTTCAGCAGGCAAGCCGTCCCTGCCTTGCACAAGCATGTGCAGGGACACATAAAACACACGCTACAGAACGCAATCAGTAGCAAGGTCCACCTCACCACCGATGCGTGGACCAGTTAACATGGACAGGGGCGATACCTTTCCCTCACTGCCCATTGGGTTAATGTTGTTGAGCCGGGTACAGATCGTGCGAGTGGCGCAGGACGTGTCCTGCCTACTCCAAGGATTGCAGGAATCCAGTCTGTATGCATTGACTCCTCCTCATACACAAGTTCCTCAGAATCTTCGTTGCAGGAGCCGTCACAGTCCACCTCCACATGGACCCGTGAATGTTTACCTGTTATGACCGACATGAGCACAGCCGTGGCCAAACGTCAACAGGCCGTCTTGAAATTAGTTTCTTTGGGGAATCGAAGCCACGTAGTGCAGGAGCTCTGGAATGCCATCAAGCAGGAGAGTGATGTGTGGTTTGTGGCAGCGAATCTCCAGCTACGCATGGTAGTGTGTGACAATGGCCGAAATCTGGTGGCAGCTTTTGCCCTTGGCAACCTCACTCACATCCCATGTCTGGCACATGTGCTCAATTTGGTTGTGCAGAGTTTTCTGAGGGACTATCCGGATCTTGATGCACTGCTGCACAAGGTCCGCCTGGAGTGTGCTCACTTGCAGCGTTCCAGCATGGCAAGATCGCGCATTGCAGCTCTGCAGCGCCGATTCCGCCTTCCGGAACATCGCGTCATATGTGATCTACCTACCAGGTGGAATTCCATGTTACATATGTTGGAGCCGTTGTGTGAGCAGCAGCAAGCAGTAATGGAGTACCAGCTGCATCAGGCGCAAAGAAGTCGCACTCCACGCCGTTCAGACTTAACAACCACAGAGTGGGCCACTATGAAGGACGTCTGCCAGGTTTTGCGTCCCTTCGATTATTCCACGCGGATGGCGAGTGCAGATGATGCACTAGTCAGCATGACTGTCCCCCTTATCTGCCTGCTTGAAAGAACACTGCAAGCGCTAAGGGATGATGTTGTGGAAGAGGTGGAGGATGAGGAGTCACCATTTCCATCAGCTTCTGGACAGTCAGCGCCACGTGGTTCCTCACAAAGGCGTAGGCAGGGGACACTTTGTGAGGAGGATGAGGAGGAGTCAATGGAGGAGGAAGACATCCGTCCTGAGGAGGGAGTTACACAATTGTCCAGTAGTCAGTGTGTACAGCGAGGGTGGGGTGATGAAGAGCGGGCAGAGATCACGTCTCAAGCAGGGGACAGCGTTTCTTGGCCAGTTGGCAGTCTGCAGCACATGGTTGATTTCATGCTGCAGTGCCTGAGAAACGACCGCCGCATCGACCACATTCTCAACATGCCTGATTATTGGGTGTACACACTCCTCGATCCTCGCTACCAGGACAACGTACAAAACCTCATCACACCGTTGACCCCGGAGCGTAAAATGCGGGAGTACCAAGACACACTGGTGAATTCCATCATCTTCTCCAGTCCAACTGAGAGGAGTGCTGCTAGTGCTTTACAAAGCAGCTCAGTGCGTCGAGGCAGTGGAGGAGGCTCTGCACAAAGAGGGAGCAGAAGCAGTGCCTCTGCCCAAGGCAAGACCAGTATGGCCCAACTGTGGCACAATTTTGTGTGCCCGCCCCAAATGTCTACACCATCACCGGCGGCTCCAGTCAGCAGGAGGCAACGGTTCCGTCAGATGGTGACAGACTACATGTCTTGCCCTCTTACTGTACTCCCAGACGGCTCTTCCCCTTTCAAGTTTTGGGTCTCTAAGCTGGATACATGGCCAGAGCTAAGCCAGTATGCATTGGAGGTGCTGGCTTGCCCTGCGGCTAGTGTCTTATCGGAATGCGTCTTTCGTGCTGCAGGTGGTGTACTAACAGACCGTCGCATGCGACTATCCTCCGATAACGTTGACCGGCTTACTTTTCTGAAAATGAACCAGGCTTGGATCTCGCAGGAATTTGCCACTCCTCTGCCTGATTAAATAATTGGGTGTCATCCAGGTCTCCTGATGTGTTCATCTTTCTACCAGCTGAACTGTAATTCCAGGGCTCCAACACCGCCAGTTGAGGCTCAGAAGTGCAGGCTGCACAGTCAAAACATACGACCCAGTGTTATTGGGTTTCAGTAACGTCAGCTGATCCCCAGCTGTGTAGCCGGCAATGTGTCCTGCGACCGCCACGCCGACACAACAACTGAAATGTAAGGGAACCTGTCCCCCCCAGGCGTTTGTTACTGAAAGAGCCACCTTGTGCAGCAGTAATGCTGCACAAGGAAAAGGTAGCTCTTTTAGTTTAGCTCCTTGCACACGCAGAACTTAACACTTATAAAATGTGTCCACTGATACCGTTAAACCGTCCCCTCCTCAGTGTTGTTTTAAGCTGTCACAGAGCCTGCGCTGTTCTGTTATCCCTTGGCCATGCACACTTAGCGCTGCCTGTCTTCTGACATAATTTGGTGTCAGGCTGGCTGCGCCTGTGCGGCCGCGCTGCCCAAGATCCCACCTCGCAGTGTCGTCTAATGTAATCCCACTGCGGGCCTGGGATCCATGGGCATGCGCAGTGCATATCTTCACCTCAGGCTCTCGCTCATCTCCCTCCGCCTTCTTCAGACTGTGCGCCATCAGCTGATCCCTAATAGCATGCCACGGCCGTGACGCCGCACAGTCTGAAGAAGCAGGAAGGAGGGGAGTGAGAGGCGATGATATGCACTGCGCATGCCCATGGATCCCAGGCCCGCAGTGGGATTACATTAGACGACACTGCGAGGTGGGATCTCGGACAGCGTGGACGCACAGGCACTGCCAGTCTGACACCTAAATGATGTCAGAAGATGGGCAGCGCTAAGTGTGCATGGCCAAGGGATAACATTACAGCGCAGGCTCCGTGACAGCTTCAAGCAACGCTGAGGAGGCGGCGCACGGCACCAAGGGGGTAGGAATGATGGCTGTGCTGCGTCCCATTACGAAGGAAATTCCCACCTTCCAGGACGGTTTCACGGTATCAGGGGACACATTTTATAAGTGTTTAGTTCTGTGTTTGCAAGGAGCATAATTAAAAGAGCAAGCTTTTCCTTTTGCATCCTTAGTGCTGCACAAGATGGCACTAGAACAGCTACAAACGCCTTGGGGGGGGTTAAAGGTTCCCTTTCAACTTGCTCCAATCAGGCTTCGGCCTACACTCTGTTCCTCTGCTCCTCCTGCTGTCCCTGGGCTCTAACACCGCCAGTTGTTGCCTGGAAGTGCTGTCCGCACAGTCAACAGTCGCTCCTCTGTTATTGGGGTTCAGTAATGTCAGCTGATCCCCAGCTGTGTGTGCGGCAATACCTCCAATCTGCTCCTCCTGCTGTCCCTGGGCTCTAACACCGCCAGTTGGTGCCTGGAAGTGCTGGCTGCACAGTTAACACTTGCTGCCGTGTTATTGGGTTTCAGTAACGTAAGCTGATTCCCAGCTGTGTATCCGGCAACGTGTCATGCGACCGCCACGCTGGCACACTAACAGACATTTACATGCCTACAGTGCAGGCTTCGGCCTACACTCTGCTCCTCCTGCTGTCCCTGGGCTCCAACACTGCTGGTTGCTGCCTGGAAGTGCTGTTTGCACAGAGCCAAACACCTCGCCAAATGTGTTAGTGGGGTTCAGTCATGCCTGCTGCTCCCCTGCTGTGTATCCGGCAACGTGTCATGCGACCGCCACGCTGGCACAACTAAAATTTAAGGGAACATGTCCCCCCCCAAGGCATTTGTTACTGAAAGAGCCACCTTGTTCAGCAGTAATGCTGCACAAGGAAAAGGTGCCTATTTTCATTGTGCTCCTTGCACACGCCGAACCTAACACTTATGAAATGTGTCTCCTCACACCGTTAAACCATCCTGGAGGTGGGACTTTCCTTTATGTGACGCAGCACAGCTGTCATTCCTACCCCCTTGGCTCCGTGTGCCGCCTCCTCAGCGTTGTTTGATTCTGTCACGGACCCTGCACTGTTATGTTATCCCTTGGCCATGCACAGTTTGCACTGCCCGTCTTCTGACATCATTTGGTGTCTGGCTGGCTGCGCATGTGCGTCCACGCTGCCCGAGATCCCACCTCGCAGTGTCGTCTAATGTAATCCCACTGCGGGCCTGGGATCCATGGGCATGCGCAGTGCATATCCTTGCCTCTCACTCCCCTCTTTCCGGGCTCTTCAGACTGTGCGGCGTCAGCTGATCCCTAATAGCATGCCAAGGCCGTGACGCCGCACAGTCTGAAGAAGCCGGAAGGAGGGGAGTAAGTGGCGAGGATATGCACTGCGCATGCCCATGGATCTCAGGCCCGCAGTGGGATTACATTAGACGACACTGCGAGGTGGGATCTCGGGCAGCATGGAAGCACAGGCGCAGCTAGCCTCACACCAAATGATGTCAGAAGACGGGCAGCGCTAAGTGTGCATGGCCAAGGGATAACATTACAGCACAGGCTCCGGGACACATTCAAACAACGCTGAGGAGGCGTCACATGGCACCAAGGGGGTAGGAATGACAGCTGTGCTGCATCACATTACAAAGGAAAGTCCCACCTCCGGGACGGTTTTACGGTGTGAGGGGACACATTACATGAGTGTCTAGTTCAGCGTTTGCAAGGAGCATAATTAAAAGAGCCACCTTTTCCTTTTGCAGGATTAGTGCTGTACAAGATGGCTCTTTCAGCAACAAACGCCTGGGGGGGTTAAAGGTTCCCTTTCAACTTGCTTCAGTGCAGGCTTCGGCCTACACTCTGCTCCTCTCCTCCTCCTGCTGACCCTGGGCTCTAACACCGCCAGTTTGTGCCGGGAAGTGCTGGCTGCACAGAGAAAAACACCCGCCAATATGTCAGTGGGGTTTAGCAACGCCAGCTGTTCCCCTGCTGTGTAGCCGGCAACGTGTCCTGCAAACGCCACGCAGACACAAGAGACCTAAAACTGCCACCAGTGCAGGCTTCGGCCTACACTCTGCTCCTCTCCTCCTCCTGCTGACCCTGGGCTTTAACACCGCCAGTTTGTGCCCGGAAGTGCTGGCTGCACAGAGAAAAACACCCGCCAATGTGTCAGTGGAGTTTAGCAACGCCAGCTGTTCCCCTGCTGTGTAGCCGGCAACGTGTCCTGCAAACGCCACACAGACACCTGAACTGAAATTAAAGGGACCCTGCCCCCAGGCGTTTGTATGTATAACAGCCATCTTTTACAGCAGTAATGCTGCATTTGTACAAGGTGGCTCACTTTTTCTCCTTGCACACGTCGAACTCAACACGTAAAAAATGTGTCCCCTGAGGCCATTAAACCGTCCCAGAAGTGTGACTTTCCTTTGTAATGGCACGCAGCAACCCCCTTGGTAGCGCTGCCCGTCTTCTGACATCATTGGTTGGCTGGCTGCGCCTGTGCGTCCGCCCTGCCCGACACAACGCCCCTCAGTGTCTTATTTATTTTGACTGCGAGGGTGTGATTGATGGGCATGAGCAGTGCATATCTTCGCCTGTCTTCACTCATCTCCTTCCGCCTTCTTCAGACTGTGCGGCTTCATGGCGATAAGGGATCAGCGGACGCCGCCCAGTCTGAAGCAGGTGTAAGGACATGAGTGAGAGGCGAACATATTTACAGCGCAAGGCCATGAATCCCAGCCCCGCAGTGTGAATTTATGAAAAGACACTGCGGGGCTGGGATTCATGGGCATCGCTAACCGCACCGGCCGACATGAAATGAGGTCCGAAGACGGGCAGCGCTAACAGCGCATGGCCAATGGATAACAAAAGAGCGCAGACTCCTGTACAGCAAATAACGATGCCCAGGAGGCTGCGCCCAGCACCAAGGTCGGATTTTTTGACAGTTGTGCTGCGTCTCATTAAAAAGGCAAGTCACGCCTCCAAGACAGTTTGACTGTATAAGGGGCTAAATTGTATACGTCAGGTGGTCCTTGGTAGTGCTTTCAGGCACGGGTACCTCCTGCTTAGTAACCGGGTTCCAGTAACGTCAGCTGGTGCTCGGTAGTTCCATTGGCTCTTGGACCTTCGGGTAGCCATCCGAGTTCCAGTTCCATCAGCTGGTTCTCGGCATTTTCTCAGCCTTCTTGTACCTTCTGCTACATTTCCAAGTTCAAGACCCTAAAGACGACGACCCGGAAGACCACCCCTAAGATGACGACGACCATTCTCCAGCGAGAAATTTTGCCAAGCATACTAAGCATAGCACGTGACTGATGAAAGTCCTCACGGACTGAAACGTTTCTAGTGCTACAAAAAAATTTACACATTGATGCTTAAGTTGAGTGCGAGACTTTTTCGTATTGACTTGATGGTTTGGGTACCTAGTCTCAGCACCACTCTGTAGCTGTGCACACTGTGTTTATTTTCATATGTATATGTATGAGAGGCTTCTGCTGGGCTGTATATGTATGAGAGGCTTCTGCTGAGCTGTATATATATGAGGGGCTTCTGCTGGACAGTATATATATGAGAGGCTTCTGCTGGGCTGAATATGTATGAGAAGCTTCTGCTGGGCTGTATATATACAGTATATAGTAGATTGTGGCCCGATTCTAATGCATCCGGTATTCTAGAATATACCTAATAGGAATATACTCACCAGCCTTCCTTCCTAAGAATCAGCGCTTGAAGGACCTTCGGTGACGTCGCGGCTTGTGATTGGTCGCGTGAGCAGTCGCGCGACCAATCACAAGCCGCGACGTCCTCTAAGGTCCTTCACGCGCTGATTCTAAGGAAGGAAGGCTGCTGGTTAGTACCAGGGCGCGTCAGAGGGTAAGTATAGCAATATTTTTTATTTTAATTCTTTATTTTACACTTAAATATGGATCCCAGGGCCTGAAGGAGAGTTTCCTCTCCTTCAGACCCTGAGAACCATAGTATCCCATTGCACTGCATTGGGTTTCGTGTTTCGGCCGACCCCGACTTTTCTATAGGATCGGCCGATTTCACTCGACCCGACTTTTGAGAAAGTCGGGTTTCGTGAAACCCGACCCGATCCTATAAAAGTAAAAGTCGCTCAACCCTAGTGTATTTTACATATTTTGAGATATTTATCCCTATATTGGTGGGAGGCCCCAGCTTCGTGGGTGGCCCAGGGCCCGGGCCCCTTGGGCCCACCCCTAAATCCGGGCCTGATTCTCCGACATTGTTTATTTCTACATTGGGAACTAAGTGATGCTTATACCCTGTGGTGAAACCATACCCACCAAGATGGTGGGTCACGGTCATGATAGCTGCCATTCATGCATCTGTCCCGTTGGGTATTTCTACACTATGTCTTCACCACTGCTCGCCTCGCAATGTAGAAGTAAGCAGTGCTGAGCAAACCCTAAAGTGAACCTGACTGCTTATACTTGCTGTGTGACCCATGGGCAGCACATATCCGGCACCAGCTGTACAATCTAAGCCTGGTATGCCTTGGTCCTCGGCAGCTTTCAACCCCTTAACACCCAAGGGTGGTTTGCATGTTAATGACCAGACGAATTTTTACAATTCTGATTACTGTCCCTTTATGAGGTAATAACTCTGGAATGTTTCCATGGATGCTGGTGATTCTGACACTGTTTTCTTGTGACATATTGTAGTTTATGATAGTGGTAAAATTTCTTTGATATGACTTGCGTTTATTTGTGAAAAAAAATGAAAATTTGGGGGAAATTTAGAAAATTTCGCAATTTTCAATCTTTGAATTTTCATGTCCTTAAATCACACAGATATGTCACACAAAACACTTAATAAGTAACATTTCCCACATGTCTACTTTACTTCAATACAATTTTGGAACCAACATTTTTTTTTGTTAGGAAGTTATAAAGGTTAAATTTGGCCAGCGATTTCTCATTTTTATCACACCAATTTTTTTCTTAGGGACCACATCACATTTGAAGTCACTTTGAAGGGTCTATATGATAGAAAATACCCAAAATGACACCATTCTAAAAACTGAACCCCTCAAGGTGCTCAAAACCGCATTCAAGAAGTTTATTAACCCTTCAGGTGCTTCACAGGAATTTTTGTAATGTTTAAAAAAATGAACATTTAACAAAAATGTGCTTCAGATCCAATTTTTTATTTTACCAAGGGTAACAGGAGAAATTGGACCCCAAAATTGTTGCGCAATTTGTCCTGAGTATGCCAATAGCACATATGTGGGGGTAAACCATTGTTTGGGAGCATGGCAGAACTCGGAAGGGCGGAAGGGAAGAAGCACCGATTTACTTTTTCAACGCAAAATTGGCTGAAATTGAGATCGGACTCCATGTCGCGTTTGGAGAGCAACTGATGTGCCTAAACAGTGGAAACCCCCCAATTCTAACTCCAACCCTAACCCTAACACACCCCTAACCCTAATCCCAACTATAAACGTAATCCAAACCCCAACCTCAGCTTTAGCCCCAACTGTAACCCTAACTTTAGACTCAACCCTAACCCTAATGGGAAAATTTAAATACATTTTTTTTAAATTTTATTATTTTTTTGATTTACTATTTATAGTGGGTTCTTATAGCGGGTTTTTATGTTTGGCTGCTGTCACACACTAAAAGATGCTTTTTATTGCAAAAAAATTGTTTTTGCAGCACCACATTTTGAGAGCTATAATATTTCCATATTTTGGCCCACAGAGTCATGTGAGGTCTAGTTTTTTTGCGGGACAAGTTTATGTTTTTATTGGTACCCTTTTTGGGCACATGATATTTTTTTGATCGCTTTTTATTCCATATTTTGGGAGGCAGAACAAACAAAAACCAGCAATTCATGAATTTCTTTGGTGCGGTTTATACCGTTCCGCTTGTGGTAAAATTGATAAGCAGTCTTATTCTTCGGGTCAGTATGATTACAGCAATACCTCATTTATTTCTTTTTTTTATGTTTTGGCGCTTTTATACAATAAAAACTATTTTATATAAAAAATAACTATTTTTGCATCGCTTTATTCTGAGAGCTATAACTTTTTCATTTTTCTGGTGATGGAACTGTATGGGGGCTTGTTTTTTGCGTGACAAGATGACGTTTTCAGCAGTACCATGTTTATTTATATCCATCTTTTTGATTTCATGTCATTCCACTTTTTGTTCAGCGATATGATGATAAAGCATTGTTTTTTTGCCTTGTTTTTTTTCAATGGCGTTCATGCGGCGATTCTAAATATGTGAACTTTTATTGTTTACATTTTTTTAATTTAACCCCTTAGTGACAGAGCCAATTTGGTACTTAATGACCGAGCCAATTTTTGCAATTCTGACCACTGTCACTTTATGAGGTTATAACTCTGGAACGCTTCAATGGATCCCGCTGATTCTGAGATTAGTTTTTTGTGACATATTGTACTTCATGTTTGTGGTAACATTTCTTCGATATTACTTGCGATTATTTATGAAAAAAACGGAAATATGGCGAAAATTTTTAAAATTTTGCAATTTTCAAACTTTGTATTTTTATGCCCTTAAATCAGAGAGATATGTCATGAAAAATAGTTAATAAATAACATTTCCCACATGTCTACTTTACATCAGCACAATTTTGGAAACAAATTTTTTTTTGGTTAGGGAGTTATAAGGGTTAAAAGTTGACCAGCAATTTCTCATTTTTACAACACCATTTTTTTTTAGGGACCACATCACATTTGAAGTCATTTTGAGGGGTCTATATGATAGAAAATAATGAAGTGTGACACCATTCTAAAAACTACACCCCTCAAGGTTCTCAAAACCACATTCAAGAAGTTTATTAACCCTTTACGTGCTTCACAGGAACTGAAACAATGTGGAAGGAAAAAATGAACATTTAACTTTTTTTTTGCAAACATCTTAATTCAGAACCATTTGTTTTATTTTCACAAGTGTAAAAACAGAAATGTAACCATAAATTTTGTTATGCAATTTCTCCTGAATATGGCAATACTCCATATGTGGGGGTAAACCACTTTTTGGGCGCACCGCAGAACTTAGAAGTGAAGGAGCGCCGTTTGACTTTTTCAATGCAGAATTGGCTGGAATTGAGATTGGACGCCATGTCGCGTTTGGAGAGCCCCTGATGTACCTAAACAGTAGAAACCCCCCACAAGTGACCCCATTTTGGAAACTAGACCCCTTAAGGAACTTATCTAGATGTGTGGTGAGCACTTTGAACCCGCATGTGCTTCACAGAAGTTTATAATGTAGAGCCGTGAAAAAAAAAATCGCATTTTTTCTACAAAAATGATATTTGCCCACAAATTTTTATTTTCACAAGGGTAACAGGAGAAACTAGACCACAAAAGTTGTTGTGCAATTTCTCCTGAATACGCTGATACCCAATATGTGGGGGTAAACCACTGTTAGGGTGCACCGCAGAGCTTGGAAGAGGAGTGCCGTTTTACTTTTTCAATGTAGAATTGGCTGGAATTGAGATGGGAAGCCATGTCGCGTTTGGAGAGCCCCTGATGTGCCTTAACAGTGGAAACCCCCCACAAGTGACACCATTTTGAAACTAGACCCCTTAAGGAATTTATCTAGATGTGTGGTGAGCACTTTAAACCCCCATGTGCTTCACAGAAGTTAATAATGTAGAGCCGTGAAAAAAAAAATCGCATTTTTTCTACAAAAATGATCTTTTTGCCCACAAATTTTTATTTTCACAAGGGTAACAGGAGAAATTAGACCACGAAAGTTGTTGTGCAATTTCTCCTGAGTACGTCGATACCCAATATGTGGGGGTAAACCACTGTTTGGGCGCACCGCAGAGCTTGGAAGAGAAAGAGTGCCGTTTTACTTTTTCAATGTAGAATTGGCTGGAATTGAGATCGGACGCCATGTCGCATTTGGAGAGCCCCTGATGTGCCTAAACAGTAGAAATCCCCAACAAGTGACCCCATTTTGGAAATTAGACCCCCCATGGAACTTATTTAGATGTGTGGTGAGAACTTTGAATGCCCAAGTGCTTCACAGAAGTTTATAATGCAGAGTCGTGAAAATAAAAAATATTTTTTTTTTCCACAAAAAAGATTTTTTTAGCCCCCAAGTTTTTATTTTCACAAGGTTAACAGGATAAATTGGACCACTAAAGTTGTTGTCCAATTTATCCTGAGTATGCTGATGCCCCATATGTGGGGGTAAACCACTGTTTGGGCGCACGGCAGAGCTCGGAAGAGAAGGAGCGCCGTTTTGGAATGCAGACTTAGATAGAACGGTCTGTGGGCGTTATGTTGCGTTTGCAGAGCCCCTGATGTACCTAAACAGTAGTAACCCCCCACAAGTGACCCCGTTTTGGAAACTAGACCCCCCAAGGAACTTATATAGATGTGTGGTGAGAAGTGCTTCACAGAAGTTTATAATGCAGAGTCATAAAAAATATATATATATATTTTTCCACAAAAAGGATTTTGTAGCCCCCAAGTTTTTATTTTCACAAGGGTAACAAGAGAAATTGGACCCCAGGAGTTGTTGTCCAATTTATCCCGAGTATGCTGATGCCCCATATGTGGGGGTAACCCACTGTTTTGGCGCACGGCAGAGCTCAGAAGGGAGGGAGCACCATTTGACTTTTTGAGCGCAAAATTGGCTATCGTGTTTGGAGACCCCCTGATGTACCTAAACAGTGGAAACCCCCCAATTCTAGCTCCAACCCTAACCCCAACACACCCCTAACCTTAATCCCAACCTGATCCATAATCCTAATCACTAACCCTAACCATAATCACAACCCTTACCCCAAAACAACCCTAATGTCAACCCTAACCATAACCCTAATCAAAACCCTAAATCCAACACACCCCTAATCCTAATCTCAACCCTAACCTCAAACCTAACCCTAATCCCAATACACCCCTAATCACAACCCTAACCTTAACCCTAATCCCAAACCTAACCCTAATCCCAAGCGTAACCCTAATGCCAACCCTAACCCTAATACCAACCCTAATCCAAACCCTAACCCTAATCCAAACTCTAACCCTAACTTTAGCCCCAACCCTAGCCCTAACTTTAGCCCCAACCCTAACCCTAGCCCTAAGGCTACTTTCACACTTGCGTTGTTTGGCATCCGTCGCAATCCGTCGTTTTGGACAAGAAACGGATCCTGCAAATGTGTCCGCAGGATGCGTTTTTTGCCCATAGACTTGTATTGCCGCCGGATCGTGACGGATGGCCACACGTCGCGTCTGTCGTGCACTGGATCAGTGTTTTGGCGGACCGTCAGCACAAAAAAACGTTCAATGTAACGTTTTTTTGTATGTCGCATCCGCCATTTCTGACCGCGCATGCATGGCCGTAACTCCGCCCCCTCCTCCCCAGGACATAGATTGGGCAGCAGATGCGTTGAAAAACTACATCTGCTGCCCACGTTGTGCACAATTTTCACAACGTGTGTCGGTATGTCGGGCCGATGCATTGCGACGGCCCCGTACTGACGTAAGTGTGAAAGAAGCCTAACCCTAAATTTAGCCCCAACCCTAACTCTAAATTTAGCCCCAACCCTAACCCTAAATTTAGCCCCAAACCTAACCCTAAATTTAGACCCAACCCTAATCCTAGCCCTAGCCCTACCCCTAACCCTAACCCTAGCCCTAACCATACCCCTAGCCCTAACCCTACCCCTAACCCTACCCCTAACCCTACTCCTAACCCTACCCCTAACCCTAACCCTACCCCTAATCCTAATTTTAGCCCCAACTGCTCTTCTCCTGCCGGCCGGCAGATGGAGACAGATGGCGGGTGCACTGCGCATGCGCCCGCCATTTTCTTTTGCCGGCAGCCAGGAGGAGCAGCAGGAGGACCCAGGGACACAGGTGAGTATGGCAGGGTCCCCGAACCCCCCTATTTCTCTGTCCTCTGATGTGCGATCACATCAGAGGACAGAGAATTACACTTCGACTTTTTTTTTTTTGCGGTCGCCGGTAAACAGTTAATTACCGGCGATCGCAAAACAGGGGTCGGTAAAACCGACCCCGATCATGCTCTTTGGGGTCTCGGCTACCCCCGGCAGCTGAGACCCCAAAGATTCTCGCGGGGCCGGCCGGCGGGTGCACTGCGCATGCGCCCGCCATTTTGAAGATGTCGGCACCCACCGGGAGCCACGAGGAGCATCGGGGGAGATAGGTAAGTATTGGGGGGCTACCTGGGACCCCTTTTCTCTGTCCTCCGATGTGCGATCACATCGGAGGACAAAGAAATTAAAAAGAGATCGCTTTTTTTTTTTTTTTGCGATCACCGGTAAACGGTTAATTACCGGCAATCGCAAATGCGGGGTGGGTTAAAAACCCCCCGAATCATGTTCTCTGGGGTCTCGGCTACCCCCGGCAGCCGAGACCCCGGAGAAAATCCGACTCTGGGGGGCGCTATTTACTTTTTCCACAGCGCCGTTAATTAACGGCGCTGTGGTTTAAGTACCCTTAGCGGCCGCCGTTAAAAGGCGTATCGGCGGTCGCTAAGGGGTTAAATATTTGTTTTTTGACAGAATAAATATTGTTTTTGTATTATTTTTTAAAATATTTTTAACAATTTTTTTAATTCATTCTAACTTTTACATTTTGTCCCACCATGGGACACTCATTTTGTGCAGGCTCATCGCTTCTATAGCATGCAGATCTGCATGCCATACAAGCTGTCAGTGCTGCAGTTTCTGCTCACTGACCTGAGAGACTTCCTTACATGCACTGTGCATGACAGGAAGTCTCTCAGCTCTGAAGATGTTGTCAGGTCTCCATGGCAGTGATTGGGACCTTGCGTCAATCCAAAGGCAGAGGGGCTGACAGCCCCTGTGCCGGCTCCGGAACGCTGCGATCATGTTTGATCGCAGTGTTTCGGGGGTTAATGTGTCGGGAGCGGTCCGTGACCATGACCGTATCCATGACCACTCCTGGCACTTAGTGCCGGTTGTCAGCTGTGAGAATCAGCTGACAGCCGGCCGTGCTCCCCGAGTGAAAGCGGCCGATCGCCTTAGACGTAGTATTCCACCCCTGGGAATTAAGTCCCAGGTCACATGGACGGAATAGTACGTCTCATGGCAGAAAGGGGTTAAAGTATGTTTTTCCCTGAAACACAGCAGCATTTCAGAGTCAACCATACCTTTCTGGAATCATACAGACAATATCTGATACATACGGCCTGTGGATCAAGCTACATGCATAAGGCTATGTTTCCACGTAGCGTATTCCAAGTGCTTTGGATGCAGCTTACAACTGCCCCGTCCAAAGCTCTGCCGGCTTTTGTATGCGCGGTGCATCCTATACATAAAACGGTGATATTTATCTTGTGGAGAGTGAGCGTCTCCGTAAGATAAATAGACATGCTGCACTCTGGAAAGACGCGTCGCATGTCCGTTTCTGCAGGGATGCCGGAGGCGTCCCTGCACATATAGTGGATATGGGATTTCATAAATCCCATCCACTATGCTGTAACATCTGGACGCTGCGGATTGGACGCTGCATCCAATCCACTGCAAATACGCCACAAGGAAACATACCCTCAGCCATCAGATTTCTTTTAAGATCCCATAGGTGCCATCTATGTCCCATGGTTGACTATTATCCCTGCTTTTGTGGAGAACTATAACTTCCAGCATGTACAGCAGTTCCTATGGCATGCTGAGAGTTATAGTACACCACAGGAGTGGTGATTTTCTTTTGAGCTAGTGCCATGGAAAAATAGTGGACACAGTTTTTTTTTGTTTTCTTAATTCTATTAATGCTTGTCTATAGCTTCTTTGCTAGTTCCAGGTACAATTGCGGGGCTTTTGTGCTTCTGCTCTGTGCACTCAGGTAAGGTTATCAGCAGCTCGTAAATCATTTCTGTCCTGACTCCTGATCACTAGGGTTGAGCGAAACGGATCGGACAAATTCAAAAATCGCCGACTTTCGGCAAAGTCGGGTTTCGTGAAACCCGACCCGATCCTAGTGTGGCATCCGCCATGAGGTCGGCGATCTTCGCGCCAAAGTCGCGTTTCATATGACGTTTTCCGCGCCATTTTTCAGCCAATGAAGGAGGATGCAGAGTGTGGGCAGCGTGATGACATGGGTCTCGGTCCCCACCTTCTTAGAGAAGGGCATGACAGTGATTGGCTTGCTTTCTGCGGCGTCACAGGGGCTATAAAGGGGCGTGCACGCCGACCGCCATCTTACTTCTGCCGATCGTAGCATAGGGTGAGGTTGCTGCAGCTTCATCAGAAGAAGGGATATAGTTAGGGAGGGGAGATTAAGCCCCGAAACTGCATGTGCTGTAGCGATTTCCACTGTCCAACACCACCTTTTCTTTGCAGGGACAGTGGAGTTTATATTTTTGTGCATCAGCTCTGTAGCTTATTAGGCTGCCTTATAAGACTCCCTGATAGCTGCATTGCTGTTTGTACGCTGCTGTGCAAACAAACTGCTTTTTTAAATGCAAAAATCCTGTTGCTCCTTTCTGCACAGTTCTCTAGTTTATTTGTCCACACTTTTGTGTGCAGCAGTCCTTTATATTGCTGCCATACTTGTCCTGAGATCATTGTAGGGAGATTGAAATTGTACTACAGTCCTTGTAATTTTTCATGTATCTTCCAGCCACGTTCTGCCACTTACATTGTGTAGTGTAATACACTGGGTCTGAGTTTTGTTGCAGTCTCCCCCAAATAAAAGGGAGATTTAATTTAGCACTAAGTGGATCTACGTCACAGTTCTGTTAGCTTGTTGTACATCTTCCAGCCACGTTCTGCCACTTACATTGTGTAGTGTTATATATTCTCAACAAATGTATATACACCTTCTACCTTGTTTTACAGTACCATATAACGGTTGTTATTTTGGTTAGAAGTCTGGTGGAAGAGGCCGTGGGCGGTCGGTGCCAGCTGGTACTGATGGTGGTGGTGGTGGTGGAGCATCTGGTGGTAGTGGGAAAAGCAATATAGCACCAAAGGCTCGAGGTATTGAGCCAGCGTTATCGTCTGGCTACACCAGGCCTCGAAGGCTCCCTTATCTGGGAGTAGGAAAACAGCTTTTAAAGCTGGAGCAGCAGGAAAAAGTATTGGCTTTTTTTGCTGCCTCAGCCTCTAGCTCTTTCGCCTCCTCTTCAGAAAGTTTGAAATATAAAAGCAGCAAGTCGTCAGGGGATGCTCCCGGTCAGGAACAAGTTGCTTTCTTGTGTCCTTCACCCAAACCAAAAGTGAAGGATGCGGCAGGCGACATTACAGTTTACTACATGGAGCTCTTTACACATACCGTGCCCGGGTTAAAAAGGGAAATTGTTAACAGCCCATTACAAGATGAATCGGACATGGAGTGCACTGATGCACAGCCACAGCTAGATTATTATGCTGTTCCATTGACTCAGATCACTACATTGCCCTCGCAGTGTACTGAGCCAGAATCTGACCCTGATGAGACTATGGTGCCCCGTCACGAAAGCTATAGCACCTTACACGGTGACACAGAGTAAGGTGCACATGACATTGAAGAGGAGGTGATAGATGACCCAGTTGTTGTCCCAGATTGGCAGCCATTGGGGGAAGAGGGTGCCGCTGCCAGTAGCTCAGAAGCGGAGGAGGATGATCCGCAACAGCCATCTACATCGCAACAGCTTTCATCTGGCAGGCCCGTATCTGGCCCAAAACGTTTGTAAAAAAAAAAAACAGTTTTAGGACAGCGTGGCCATCCGGTGAAAGTAGCACAGCGTGCAATGCCAGAAAAGGTGTTACATAGTAGGAAGAGTGTAGTGTGGCAATTTTTTAACCAAGATCCGAATGATCAGTGCAAAGGTATCTGAAAGAAATGCTCAAAGACCTTTAGCAGAGGGAAGAATCTCCAAAATTTAAATACAATGTGCATGCTTAGACATTTAAACAGCATGCACCTGCAAGCCTGGACTTACTGCCAAACGTCCCATGCCGTTGGTGCACCTGCTCAGAATGAAGGTAGTCAGCAACGCTACTTTGCTTCCCTGTTGTGAATTCCGCTCTTGGGCTCCCTCCGGTGGTTGTAAGTGGCACTTTTGTGAGTTCTGCTCTTGGTCTCCCTCCAGTGGTTTTAAGTGGAATGGCTGCTCCTTGGATTTAGCAGTCTGCAGCTGCTTCCACTGATTGTCTTTCTGCTCGGCTTTTATGCCTGGCTCTTCCCTTCAGCCAGTGCCACTTGTCAATGGTTCCTGGTTGGATTCACATCTCTGCTTGGATTTCCCTGATATCCTGACCAGTTCAGCAAAGACAAGTCCTTGCTTTGCTCTTTTCTGTCCTCATGTAGTGGAAACCCATAAAGGCAACAGGTTTCTGCTAATAACCAAGAAAAATTATCTTTCACAATTGGTGCAGAATCCAACCAGAGGAGCAGCACTTTTAGACCTAATACTATCTAATAGACCTGACAGAATAACAAATCTGCAGGTGGTCGGGCATCTAGGAAATAGCGACCACAATATTGTACAGTTTCACCTGTCTTTCACTAGGGGGACTTGTCAGGGAGTCACAAAAACACTGAACTTTAGGAAGGCAAAATTTGACCAGCTTAGAGATGCCCTTAATCTGGTAGACTGGACAATATCCTCAGAAATAAGAATACAGATAATAAATGGGAAATGTTTAAGAACATCCTAAATAGGCAGTGTAAGCGGTTTATACCTTGTGGGTATAAAAGGACTAGAAATAGGAAAAACCCAATGTGGCTAAACAAAGAAGTAAGACAGGCAATTAACAGTAAAAAGAAAGCATTTGCACTACTAAAGCAGGATGGCACCATTGAAGCTCTAAAAAACTATAGGGAGAAAAATACTTTATCTAAAAAACTAATTAAAGCTGCCAAAAAGGAAACAGAGAAGCACATTGCTAAGGAGAGTAAAACTAATCCCAAACTGTTCTTCAACTATATCAATAGTAAAAGAATAAAAACTGAAAATGTAGGCCCCTTAAAAAATAGTGAGGAAAGAATGGTTGTAGATGACGAGGAAAAAGCTAACATATTAAACACCTTCTTCTCCACGGTATTCACAGTGGAAAATGAAATGCTAGGTGAAATCCCAAGAAACAATGAAAACCCTATATTAAGGGTCACCAATCTAACCCAAGAAGAGGTGAGGAACCGGCTAAATAAGATTAAAATAGATAAATCTCCGGATCCGGATGGCATACACCCACGAGTACTAAGAGAACTAAGTAATGTAATAGATAAACCATTATTTCTTATTTTTAGGGACTCTATAGCGACAGGGTCTGTTCCGCAGGACTGGCGCATAGCAAATGTGGTGCCAATATTCAAAAAGGGCTCTAAAAGTCAACCTGGAAATTATAGGCCAGTAAGTCTAACCTCTATTGTTGGTAAAATATTTGAAGGGTTTCTGAGGGATGTTATTCTGGATTATCTCAATGAGAATAACTGTTTCACTCCATATCAGCATGGGTTTATGAGAAATCGCTCCTGTCAAACCAATCTAATCAGTTTTTATGAAGAGGTAAGCTATAGGCTGGACCACGGTGAGTCATTGGACGTGGTATATCTCGATTTTTCCAAAGCGTTTGATACCGTGCCGCACAAGAGGTTGGTACACAAAATGAGAATGCTTGGTCTGGGGGAAAATGTGTGTAAATGGGTTAGTAACTGGCTTAGTGATAGAAAGCAGAGGGTGGTTATAAATGGTATAGTCTCTAACTGGGTTGCTGTGACCAGTGGGGTACCGCAGGGGTCAGTATTGGGACCTGTTCTCTTCAACATATTCATTAATGATCTGGTAGAAGGTTTACACAGTAAAATATCGATATTTGCAGATGATACAAAACTATGTAAAGCAGTTAATACAAGAGAAGATAGTATTCTGCTACAGATGGATCTGGATAAGTTGGAAACTTGGGCTGAAAGGTGGCAGATGAGGTTTAACAATGATAAATGTAAGGTTATACACATGGGAAGAAGGAATCAATATCACCATTACACACTGAATGGGAAACCACTGGGTAAATCTGACAGGGAGATGGACTTGGGGATCCTAGTTAATGATAAACTTACCTGGAGCAGCCAGTGCCAGGCAGCAGCTGCCAAGGCAAACAGGATCATGGGGTGCATTAAAAGATGTCTGGATACACATGATGAGAGCATTATACTGCCTCTGTACAAATCCCTAGTTAGACCGCACATGGAGTACTGTGTCCAGTTTTGGGCACCGGTGCTCAGGAAGGATATAATGGAACTAGAGAGAGTACAAAGGAGGGCAACAAAATTAATAAAGGGGATGGGAGAACTACAATACCCAGATAGATTAGCGAAATTAGGATTATTTAGTCTAGAAAAAAGACGACTGAGGGGCGATCTAATAACCATGTATAAGTATATAAGGAGACAATACAAATATCTTGCTGAGGATCTGTTCATACCAAGGAAGGTGACGGGTACAAGGGGGCATTCTTTGCGTCTGGAGGACAGAAGGTTTTTCCACCAACATAGAAGAGGATTCTTTACTGTTAGGGCAGTGAGAATGGAATTGCTTGCCTGAGGAGGTGGTGATGGCGAACTCAGTCGAAGGGTTCAAGAGAGGCCTGGATGTCTTCCTGGAGCAGAACAATATTGTATCATACAATTATTAGGTTCTGTAGAAGGACGTAGATCTGGGGATTTAATATGATGGAATATAGGCTGAACTGGATGGACAAATGTGTTTTTTCGGCCTTACTAACTATGTTACTATGTTACTTAATTGTTCTGTACATTCTATGTTTTTGTCCAGCTTGTCAGTATGATTTATTCAGTTTAGCTGGAAGCTCTGGGAAGCAGATTTACCCTCCACACCTTTAGTCAGGTGTGGAGATTTTTGTAAACTCTGTGTGGATTTTCTAGTTTTTAATACTGATTGCACAGTATTCTGTCCTGTCCTATCTATCTAGCTAGACTGGCCTCCTTTGCTACATCCTGGTTTCATTCTACGTATGTCTTTCCCCTCTCCACTCACAGTCATTATTTGTGGGGGGCTATCTATCCTTTGGGGATTTTCTCTGAGGCAAGATAGCTTTCCTGTTTCTATCTTTAGGGGTAGTTAGATCTTAGGCTGTGACGAGGTGTCTAGGGAGTGACAGGAACATCCCACGGCTACTTCTAGTGTTGTGATGAGCTTAGGAACTGCGGTCAGTACAGGTACCACCTCCTTCAGAGCTCATCCCATATTGCTCCTAAACCACCAGTTCATAACAGTACAAGTGGCCAAAAATGAATTAAATGCATCTCAAAAGAAGGAAAAAAAAATTCTGACCCATTTTTTTTTCTGCACTTTGTTTTGTCTTTTTTTCCTCTTGATCTCTGGGTGGTGCAGGATTTTGGCGCTGGCATGGATGTTCAGGGTTTGTTTTCTCGTGTGGATCAACTTGCTGCAAGAGTACAGAGTATCCAAGATTATGTTGTCCAGACTCTGGCTTCAGAGCGTAAAATTCCTACTCCTGATTTGTTTTTTGGGGACAGATCCAAGTTTTTGAACTTTAAAAATAACTGCAAATTGTTTTTTGCTTTGAAACCCCGTTCTTCTGGTGATCCCATTCAGCAAGTTAAAATCATAATATCCTTGCTGCGTGGTGACCCTCAGGACTGGGCATTCTCCCTTGAATGAGGGGCTCCGGCATTGCTAAATGTAGACGCATTTTTTCAAGCGCTCGGATTATTGTATGACGAACCTAATTCTGTGGATCATGCAGAAAAAAACCCTGTTGGCCCTGTGTCAAGGTCAGGAAGCGGCAGAATTATACTGCCAGAAATATAGAAAATGGTCTGTGCTCACTAAATGGAATGAGGATGCTCTGGCTGCAATTTTCAGAAAAGGTCTTTCTGAAGCCCTTAAAGGTGTTATGGTGGGCTTCCCTATGCCTGCTGGTTTGAGCGAATCTATGTCTCTAGCCATTCAGATTGATCGGCGTCTGCACGAGCGCAAAGCTGTGCACCATATGGCAGTGTCCTCTGAGCAGAGTCCTGAGCCTATGCAATGTGATAGGATTTTGACTAGAACAGAACGGCAGGAATTCAGACATCAGAATAGGCTGTGTTTTCACTGTGGTGATTCTGCTCATGTTATTTCTGATTGCCCTAAGCGTACTAAGAGGGTCGCTAGGTCTGTTACCATCAGTACTGTACAGTCTAAATTTCTCTTATCTGTGACCCTGATTTGCTCATTATCGTCCTTTTCTGTCATGGCATTTGTGGATTCAGGTGCTGCCCTGAACTTAATGGACTTAGAATTCGCCAGGCGCTGTGGTTTTTCCTTGCATCCTTTGCAGAGCCCTATTCCTTTGAGGGGCATTGATGCTACACCATTGGCCAAGGATAAACCTCAGTACTGGACGCAGATGACCATGTACATGGCTCCAGCACATCAGGAAGATTGCCGTTTTCTGGTGTTGCATAGCCTGCATGATGTTGTTGTACTGGGTTTTCCATGGTTACAGGAACATAATCCGGTGCTGGATTGGAAAACTATGTCTGTGACTAGTTGGGGTTGTCAAAGGGTACATAGTGACGTTCCTTTGATGTCAATTTCCTCTTCCCCCTCTTCTGAGGTCCCTGAGTTTTTGTCGGATTTCCAGGATGTATTTGATGAGCCCAAGTCCAGTTCCCTTCCACCACACAGGGACTGTGATTGTGCTATTGACTTGATTCCTGGCTGCAAGTTCCCTAAGGGCCGACTTTTCAATATGACTGTGCCAGAGCATGTCGCCATGCGGAATTATGTTAAGGAGTCTTTGGAGAAGGGGCATATTCGGCCGTCTTCGTCACCATTGGGAGTGGGTTTCTTTTTTATTGCTAAGAAGGATGGCTCCTTGAGACCCTGTATAGATTATTGTCTTCTTAATAAGATCATGGTCAAATTCCAATACCCCTTGCCTTTACTTTCTGATTTGTTTGCTCGGATTAAGGGGGCTAGTTGGTTTACTAAGATTGACCTTCGAGGGGCATATAATCTTGTTCGTATTAAACAGGGTGACGAATGGAAAACTGCATTTAATACGCCCGAAGGCCATTTTGAATATCTTGTGATGCCATTCGGGCTCTCTAATGCTCCATCTGTGTTCCAATCCTTCATGCATGATATTTTCCACAATTATCTTGATAAATTCATGGTTGTATATTTGGATGATATTTTGATTTTTTCCGATGATTGGGAGTCTCATGTGAAGCAGGTCAGGATGGTATTCCAGATCCTTCGTGATAATGCTTTATTTGTGAAGGGGTCTAAGTGCCTATTCGGAGTTCAGAAGGTTTCTTTTTTGGGTGTTATTTTTTCTCCCTCGTCTATGGAAAAAGATCTTGTTAAGGTCCAATCCATTCATGACTGGATTCAACCCACATCTGTGAAGAGCCTTCAGAAATTTTTGGGCTTTGCTAATTTCTATCGCCGTTTCATTGCCAACTTTTCCAGTGTGGTTAAGCCCCTTACTGATTTGACGAAGAAAGGCGCTGATGTCACGAATTGGTCCTCTGCGGCTGTTGAGGCCTTTCAGGAGCTTAAACGCCGATTTACTTCTGCCCCTGTGTTGCGTCAGCCGGATGTTTCTCTTCCTTTTCAGGTTGAGGTTGACGCTTCTGAGATTGGGGCAGGGGCCGTTTTGTCTCAGAGGAATTCTGATGGTTCTTTGATGAAACCGTGTGCTTTTTTTTCCAGAAAGTTTTTCGCCTGCGGAGCGCAATTATGACATCGGCAATCGTGAGTTGTTGGCTATGAAGTGGGCATTTGAGGAGTGGCGACATTGGCTTGAGGGAGCCAAGCACCGCGTTGTGGTCTTGACTGATCATAAGAATCTGATTTACCTCGAGTCGGCCAAGCGGCTGGACCCTAGACAGACTCGATGGTCCCTGTTTTTCTCCCGTTTTGATTTTGTGGTCTCGTATCTTCCGGGATCTAAGAATGTTAAGGCTGATGCCCTCTCTAGGAGTTTTTTGCCTGATTCTCCTGGAGTCCGTGAGCCGATTGGCATTCTTAACGAAGGGGTGATTCTTTCTGTCATCTCCCCTGATTTGCGGCGGGTGCTTCAGGAATTTCAGGCTGATAAACCTGACCGCTGTCCAGTGGGGAAGCTGTTTGTTCCTGATAGATGGACAAGTAAGGTATTTTCTGAGGTTCATTGTTCAGTGTTGGCTGGTCATCCTGGGATTTTTGGTACCAGAGATTTGGTTGCTAGGTCCTTTTGGTGGCCTTCCTTGTCGCGGGATGTGCGTGCTTTTGTGCAGTCCTGTGGGACTTGCGCCCGGGCCAAGCCTTGCTGTTCCCGCGCTAGTGGGTTGCTTTTGCCTTTGCCGGTCCCTGAGAGGCCCTGGACGCATATTTCCATGGATTTTATTTTTGATCTTCCTGTTTCCCAGAAGATGTCTGTTATCTGGGTGGTTTGTGATCGTTTCTCTAAAATGGTCCATCTGGTACCTTTGCCTAAGTTGCCTTCCTCCTCAGATTTGGTTACATTGTTTTTTCAGCATGTGGTTCATTTGCATGGCATTCCGGAGAATATTGTGTCTGACAGAGGTTCTCAGTTTGTTTCCAGGTTTTGGCGGGCCTTTTGTGCTAGGATGGGCATTGATTTGTCTTTTTCTTCGGCGTTTCATCCTCAAACAAATGGCCAAACTGAGCGAACTAATCAGACCTTGGAAACCTATTTGAGATGCTTTGTGTCTACTGATCAGGATGATTGGGTGTCTTTCTTGCCGTTGGCCGAGTTTGCCCTTAATAATAGGGCTAGTTCGGCTACTTTGGTTTCACCTTTCTTTTGTAATTTTGGTTTTCATCCTCGTTTTTCTTCGGGGCAGGTTGAGCCTTCTGATTGTCCTGGTGTGGATTCTGTGGTGGACAGGCTGCAGCGGATTTGGACTCATGTGGTGGACAATTTGACGTTGTCTCAGGAGAAGGCTCAGCGTTTTGCTAACCGCCGTCAGTGTGTTGGTCCCTGGCTTCGTGTGGGGGATTTGGTTTGGTTGTCTTCTCGTCATGTTCCTATGAAGGTTTCTTCCCCTAAGTTTAAGCCTCGGTTTATTGGTCCTTATAAGATTTCTGAAATTATCAATCCGGTGTCTTTTCGTTTGGCTCTTCCAGCCTCTTTTGCCATTCATAATGTTTTCCATAGATCTTTGTTGCAGAGATATGTGGTGCCCGTTGTTCCCTCGGTTGATCCTCCTGCCCCGGTGTTGGTTGAGGGAGAGTTGGAATATGAGGTTGAGAAAATTTTGGATTCTCGTTTTTCGAGGTGGAGGCTTCAGTATCTTGTCAAGTGGAAGGGTTATGGCCAGGAGTATAATTCTTGGGTTGTTGCCTCCGATGTCCATGCCGCCGATTTGGTTCGTGCTTTTCACTTGGCTTGTCCTGATCGGCCTGGGGGCTCTGGTGAGGTTTCGGTGACCCCTCCTCAAAGGGGGGGTACTGTTGTGAATTCCGCTCTTGGGCTCCCTCCGGTGGTTGTAAGTGGCACTTTTGTGATTTCTGCTCTTGGGCTCCCTCCAGTGGTTTTAAGTGGAATGGCTGCTCCTTGGATTTAGCAGTCTGCAGCTGCTTCCACTGATTGTCTTTCTGCTCGGCTTTTATGCCTGGCTCTTCCCTTCAGCCAGTGCCACTTGTCATTGGTCCCTGGTTGGATTCACATCTCTGCTTGGATTTCCCTGATATCCTGACCAGTTCAGCAAAGATAAGTCCTTGCTTTGCTCTTTTCTGTCCTCCTGTAGCAGACTTAATTGTTCTGTACATTCTATGTTTTTGTCCAGCTTGTCAGTATGATTTATTCAGTTTAGCTGGAAGCTCTGGGAAGCAGATTTACCATCCACACCTTTAGTCAGGTGTGGAGATTTTTGTAAACTCTGTGTGGATTTTTCTAGTTTTTAATACTGACCGCACAGTATTCTGTCCTGTCCTATCTATCTAGCTAGACTGGCCTCCTTTGCTACATCCTGGTTTCATTCTACGTATGTCTTTTCCCTCTCCACTCACAGTCATCATTTGTGGGGGGCTATCCTTTGGGGATTTTCTCTGAGGCAAGATAGCTTTCCTGTTTCTATCTTTAGGGGTAGTTAGATCTTAGGCTGTGACGAGGTGTCTAGGGAGTGACAGGAACATCCCACGGCTACTTCTAGTGTTGTGATGAGCTTAGGAACTGCGGTCAGTACAGGTACCACCTCCTTCAGAGCTCGTCCCATGTTGCTCTTAAACCACCAGTTCATAACATTCCCTCACTGTAAGCCCACCAGTTAGGACACCACCAGCAGCAAATGTGGAGGTTTCGTCGCAAGGCCAAAGCAGTCAGGGAATCACCAGGTTCTTGGTAGGAAACACTGTATGTAGGCCAACAGCAAGAATACCATCACCAACCCTCTCTGTCTGCCATGTCCACCGGCAGCCCCGCTAGTACCACCATATGCAGCTCTCCAGTCGAGCTCACCATACAAGAGACTCTCGTTAGGAAAAGGAAGTACTCATCCTCTCATCCGTGTACACAGGGTTTGAACGCCCACATTGCTAGACTAATCTCGTTAGAGATGATGCCCTACCAGTTAGTTGAAAGTGAGGCTTTCAAATCCCTGATGGACTACGCAGTACCACGCTACAAGCTACCCAGTCGACACTTCTTTTCGAGAAAAGCCATCCCAGCCCTCCACCAGCATGTAAAAAACCGCATTGTCCATGCACTGAGGCAATCAGTCAGTGGAAAGGTGCACCTCACAACAGATGCATGGACCAGTAGGCATGGCCAGGGACGTTACGTGTCCATCACTGCGCACTGGGTTAATGTGGTGGATGTAGAGTCCACAGGGGACAGCCAGAGTGGGACAATTCTGCCTAGCCCACGGTTTAGGAAACAGTTGGCTGTAGGCGTTTGCCACCACTCCTCCTCCAGAAGCGAAAGCTCGTCCACAGAGCACAGTCGCACGACCACTCCATCTGCAGCTGCCAGTGTTGCACACAAGGTGTCCCATTATGGAACAGCTAGTGGTAAGCGTCAGCAAGCTGTGTTAGAAATGAAGTGTTTGGGTGACAACAGACACCGTGGAAGTACTGGCCGAGTACTTGCAGCAAGAAACTCAGTCATGGCTGGGCAGTGTACATCTTGAGCTCACAGAAAAGAATCCCAAGAATTAAAAATTAACCTTTATTAATATAATATCATAAAAATATTAAATACCCAATATGTGCATAACTACACCATCACCAAGATTAACAACATACCATATAAATGTAGAGTCCTTAGAGATCCGATAATATGCTTGTTGGGATATGTGGATGAAATAGGAGTGGACAACACCTGGAAGATAGCAATCGCTAGGTTACTATATATGGCTCGGAAAGTGATAGCACGGAATTGGATAAACGTAGAACCACCTGCGAGGAGGGAATTTCTTCAATATGTACAGCACGGTCTAAAGTTGGAAAAAGGGGTTTACAAGAGACGGGGAAAATAGAAATGTTTAATAAAATGTGGTCTCCGTGGCTTGAGTTGGGATAGGAGAAATAGAAGTTGGGAACTATAAGCTTCGGATAGGTGAGAACTACTTGAGGCATTGGCGACCTCAGGGGAGTATAGATTGGGGATGAGCTGTCCTATGGGGGGGGAGGGTTGTTGTGGGTATGTTGGGGTTTCTTTAAAATAAGAAAATGTGTATGTAACATATTGAAATGTGGATGAGAATGTGTTGTTCTTCTTCATTTATTGTTAATAAAAACCTATTTAAAAAAATAAAAAAAAACAACATACCATAGGAAAGGCCAAGATAGTGCCAATCCCTACACTAGACTAAATAACATCCTACCTAACGGCGGAGGTTGGCACCCTATAACACCTGCGCAGTGGCGCCCCCGCTCCTCGTCGACTCTCCCTGCTATCCCTAGTGGCCCCTACTGGGATAGGGAGCGGAAAAAAACAAATACTCAGTGACTCTATAGAAAAGATAGTGAGTCAATAGCAATGACCCAAATACCCTATCTTGCTAGCTGCACTAATACTTCCTATCCGCGGGGGTCGGTACCCTAAGAATGGACGCAAATGGCGCCCCCGCTCCACGATGGCTATACTAACCTGACCCTAAATAAAAGGGGTAGGCAGGATGTTACACAGATGTGTTAAAGCATATAAGCATATCAAAAGGATTTACAATATCCAATTGTCAATAGAGTGTCCTTATCGTATACACAGTGCTGATCGTCCATACACCACACATCCTATAGTTAACAAATTAGCATATATAGAATATATAGCAGAGATCATAAAGTTCAATGACTTGCGGATAGAATAATCTCCCAAACTTGAATATCAATAATCCAGAGTATAAGCACATATATCAGAAAGACACAATCTACCTAAACCCTTCTGATCCAAAATCAATCAGCGAGATCATTTAAGCAAGATACTCCCTTCCCCGAACTCAACGCATTTCCCCTCCGCATATAACAGGAGGTTCATCAGGAGTTTATCAGATACATGTAAAGGGTTACTTAGCTTCCTTCATAGATGGTGCAGGTAAAACAAATGGTCTGTATCACCATCGGACCGATCCCTCCTGGATATGGTGCTCCCAGACCTACGCCACAGCGTGTGCGTTTTAAAGGCGGGCCACTAAACAGAAACACAATCAGCTGCTCACCGGCGTGCGTGTACCAAGTACTTCCGGTCTCGCAGCCGAGAGGGGGTCATATATCAAGTGATGTTTCCTGCGTATGAGGCGCCTGCGTAAACATTGCAGGTACGCCCCCTGTTTCCAAGCGAGAGATACTTCTCGTGTATATACATCAATGCGCACGCGCCCATCATGACGTACAACGGGCATCCCTACCTCGTCATCATAGTAAAGCGCTACTTAAAACTAGTTTGCAGACAACCAATTAAATACACATGTTTAGTGAACATATTCAAGGGAGATGCTAAGTGACTGTACTAGCACAGGCACCGATCAAAAAGGCACGCGCATAGTTGGTGCCATAAAAATGCTAGCGTTACAATAACATAACTCTGTACATACCAATGCGCATGCGCCGGTCCTGACTTGGATAACACCCACAGGGCTGCCCCCTCTCGTAATGGGAATGAAGCGCCTCAGGCGCCGATGAAGTACGCATGCTCAGTAAGCAAAAAGGAATACTAAATGACTATAATAACGCAAACACTAGTCGAAGTGCAATAAATGCATGTATAGTTGGTATTATGATGATAATAGCGTCGTAATTACATTCCCACATAGAGTATCTACATCGCGCACAAAAGATCAGCGCTTGTAATCCTGAAACGCCCATGGCTCACAAATATAGGTCCGCCTTCCATTATCACAAATTGTAAAAGCGTGGAAAATAATAAGGTTGTGAATATACGGGCTAAACTACCGTTTTCATATTTTCTTTACTAAAATGCCCATTACGCTAATACATAGAAGACGGAAAAATTCTTATAGCAGCGCAAGAAATGCACAAGCGCATTACATAAAGCATACTTGATATTATGCGCATATTTAATGTCTCGCTGATACAGTGCCCCGTCATGATAACAAACAAATGCAAAGCATGAATACATTCCCCTTATATGTTTCATAATTTCTTAATATGGGCTTACCCACAGTTATAGATACACAAATACAAATATATCGCTCACAATGTAATAGCCATCTCTATCAGTGGTTATAAAGGGCGCATATCTTTAAAGTGGCCAAACCCTAAAAACGCACACCCTCCCGAGTTAATTCCGTAGACAAGATATTGTCCACAGGCACTATCAGATACCATGTCCAAACAATTTTTGGACAGATAATTATAGATTCGACGGACCCATTTTGGGTCGATAGCGCAGATCTTCTCATTGCCAAAATAGTCTCAACCGATGAAAGAGTCATAGGTAACAACCAAAGTTCATTTGTTCGTTCAGCCCTTTAGGGACGACCGTATCCAGTCTATGGATCCATTTCAATTCTTTTTGTAAGATCTTTCGATCCCAATCACCGCCCCTGATGGAAGGGACTACAACTTCAATGGCGCAAAAAGTAAAAGACTTAAGGTCACCCTGATGTACCATCCGAACATGTCTAGATATTGGGGTGTCCCTGGCATGCCTGATGTCACCCAGGTGATCCCCTATCCTTCTTCTCAACTCCCTTTTTGTTTTCCCCACATAGTTTAATGGGCAAGTACATTTAAACAAATATATGACTCCACTTGTTTTACAATTTGCAAAATGTCTGCTCTCAAAGACCAGTCCTGTATTTGCACTGGAGAAACAGTTTCCAGTATCCAGATAACCACAAAAGGAACAGTTTCCACAGCGAAAAGTCCCAAACTGCCTCTTATCCAACCATGTACCACTCTTTTTGGGAGGTGAGAAAACACTGTGTACAAGTTGATCCCTGATGGATCTCCCTTTTCTGTAGGTGATCATAGGTGTCTCAGGGAGACAATCTTTTATGTCTGTGTCTGCCAATAAGATAGCCCAATATTTCTTGATGATGTCTCTCACCTCATGGGAACAGTCATCAAACATACCAATGAGTCTCAGAGGGGGGTCCTCATCAACCCTTTCTATAGGATGTAATAGACTAGTTCTAGGGACTGTCTCTACCTGTTTGAAGGCCTCACGAAGTATCTTCATAGGGTACCCTCTTTCAAGAAATCTATTTTTCAGATCTCGTGACTCAGTATAAAAGGAAGTGTCAGATGAACAGTTTCTTTTTGCTCTCATATACTGCCCTTTAGGTATCCCCCTCCTGAGCCCATATGGATGATGACTGTTCCAACTCAATAGGTTATTTGTAGAGGTGGGTTTTCTGTAGATGGAGGTGGCTAAATGCCCATCCCCCTCCTTACTAATTGTGACATCCAAAAAATTGATCTTATCACCATTGATCTCGGAGGTAAAGCTGAGACCCATGTTATTACTGTTTAAACTCTTCACAAAGTCATTAAAAGAGGCCACATCTCCTTTCCACAGAATCAAGACATCATCGATATAGCGCCCCCAGAAAATTATCTGGGGGCCCCACCTAGACAGACTCTCCTCCCCGAAAACGACCGTGTCCTCCCACCAGCCCAGGAGCAAATTAGCATAAGTGGGGGCACATGGGCTGCCCATAGCTGTGCCCCTGAGCTGGTGGTAGAACTTCCCCTCAAAGAGAAAGTAATTGTGCGTCAATATAAAATGGAGGAGACGATTGACAAATTGACTATGTTCAGTAAACTGAACCCCTCTTGATCTAAGAAAGAAATCCACAGCCTGCAGGCCCACTTCATGAGGTATACTACTGTACAAGGCCTCTACATCGATAGATGCCAAGAGAGTATCTGTGTCCACAATGATGTCTTCTATTCTCATTAATAAGTCTGAGGTATCGCGTATATACGATGGTAGAGCCGTCATGAAATCTCTCAGAACTTTATCAATATAGGTACCACAATTTTGTGTAATGGAATCATCCCCGAAACTATTGGTCGTCCTTTCAGTGGTTTTAGCCCTTTATGCACCTTTGGGAGGGCATAAAACACAGGTATAGTCGGCGTCTTTTGTGTCATAAAGTTCTTTTCACTTATGGATATCAACCCAACCTCGTAGGCCTCTTGCAGCAGGTGACCCAGTTCCGAATTGAATGCCTCCGTGGGATCTTTCCGGAGTAGCCCATACGTCGACTCATCTTTCAACAGCCTCAAACACATATCTCTATACTTGTCACAATCAAGGATGACAAGGTTGCCACCTTTGTCAGATTGTTTAAACACCAGTTCTTTTTTCTCAGACAGAGAATCCAACGCCTTTCTTTCATTATGGGATAAGTTTGACTTATATTTTCTCTCTTTAGTACTTAATTTCTTTAAATCAGCCAACACTAGTTGTGTAAAAATGTCGATACTGGTGTTTGTAGACAAAGGTGGCATCCTTTTACTATTAGGTTTCAGTTTTGTAAACGGACCCACACCTAAAGGCCCAGAGCTCTCCTCCAACATATCAGTAAGAACTCTTATATCTGATAGTTCCGTCATGTCTACACCCAAGGACACACAATCAGCTTCATCATGATTCTTGAAAAATTTCCTCCATTTTAACTTACGAGCAAAAAGGTTAATATCCTTCACCCATTCAAATTCATTGAACCTGTTAGTTGGTACAAATCCCAACCCTTTCTCCAGTACTGTCCTTTCCACATCTGAGAGGTGATGTGATGACAGGTTCATAATCCTATTCCCTTTTAATAGCGAGGGGCTCCCAGACGCTCCCTCAGTTGATAAGGGAGTGGCCGCCTCTCTAAAAAAGAGGACGAGGAGGAGAAAGCAGGAGAGGAGGCTGCCAAAGATCCAGAGGTGGTCATATGTCCCATGTACGATGTTTGATAATTTCCTCCACCCCTTGGTGGAACATATCTCTTTTTTCCTGATTTTGCCCATCTCTCTCTGCGAGGTCTAAAGTTCGAATTAGAATTAGGGTTTCTGAAGAGATCACCTCTTTCACTATCTGATGTTTCGGCCTCAGATGAGGATAGACTCGGTGATTCCCCTTTTTGGGATAGCCCCTCCTAAGAGAGGAAACCAAAGACTCTGTTCTCCTTAAAATCCCAGCTATCACGACTAAATTGCTTGTGTTTCCTCTCTTTTATATCCGTTTGAAACCTCTCAATATTAGTCTGCAGTGTGGATTCCCTCCTATTAAAGTCCGGGTCGCTCTTATGTTTACTGATATTATCAATTAGCTCAGTTAACTTCCTACTCGTTCTATCAAACGTGTTTTTTTCCTCTTGTAGAAGAATCTGCATAAATCTTATCGAGCTCTCTATCAACTCGTTTCTCCACTTATGTAATAGTTCGGGTGTCCTTGCTCTACGTGCCGGGATAATATTCAATCTCAAGCCCTTGGGTACAATTTTGGTCTTAATATAATTCTCCAATGACTGTACTTCCCACCAGGACTTGATATTGTCCCTATAGCAATTTGTCAATTCATGGAAAAGATCCTTTAAATCTGGTGTTCTAGCTGGATCACTCGTCCCTTTGGGATCACAAAAAACGTCCCTGGCATCAAATGCCCATGACTCTCTATTGATTGGCCCTGCGAGAAAACCTGCCATATAGGCGAAAGACAATTTTCACAGAAAGAAATAATGTGTACAACCTTGGGTATATTTAATAGAGCTCACAGAAAAGAATCCCAAGAATTAAAAGTTAATCTTTATTAATATAATATCATAAAAATATTAAATACCCAATATGTGCATAACTACACCATCACCAAGATTAACAACATACCATAGGAAAGGCCAAGATAGTGCCAATCCCTACACTAGACTAAATAACATCCTACCTAACAGCGGAGGTTGGCACCCTATAACACCTGCGCAGTGGCGCCCCCGCTCCTTGTCGACTCTCCCTGCTATCCCTAGTGGGCCCTACTGGGATAGGGAGCGGAAAAAAACAAATACTCAGTGACTCTATAGAAAAGATAGTGAGTCAATAGCAATGACCCAAATACCCTAATTTGCTAGCTGCACTAATACTTCATATCCGCGGGGGTCGGCACCCTAAGAATGGACGCAAATGGCACCCCCGCTCCACGATGGCTATACTAACCTGACCCTAAATAAAAGGGGTAGGCAGGATGTTACACAGATGTGTTAAAGCATATAAGCATATCAAAAGGATTTACAAAATCCAATTGTCAATAGTGTCCTTATCGTATACACAGTGCTGATCGTCCATACACCACACATCCTATAGTTAACAAATTAGCATATATAGAATATATAGCAGAGATCATAAAGTTCAATGACTTGCGGATAGAATAATCTCCCAAACTTGAATATCAGTAATCCAGAATATAAGCACATATATCAGAAAGACACAATCTACCTAAACCCTTCTGATCCAAAATCAATCAGCGAGATCATTTAAGCAAGATACTCCCTTCCCCGAACTCAACGCGTTTCCCCTCTGCATATAACAGGAGGTTCATCAGGAGTTTATCAGATACATGTAAAGGGTTACTTAGCTTCCTTCATAGATGGTGCAGGTAAAACAAATGGTCTGTATCACCATCGGACCGATCCCTCCTGGATATGGTGCTCCCAGACCTACGCCACAGCGTGTGCGTTTTAAAGGCGGGCCGACCCCCGCGGATAGGAAGTATTAGTGCAGCTAGCAAGATAGGGTATTTGGGTCATTGCTATTGACTCACTATCTTTTCTATAGAGTCACTGAGTATTTGTTTTTTTCCGCTCCCTATCCCAGTAGGGCCCACTAGGGATAGCAGGGAGAGTCGACGAGGAGCGGGGGCGCCACTGCGCAGGTGTTATCGGGTGCCAACCTCCGCTGTTAGTTAGGATGTTATTTAGTCTAGTGTAGGGATTGGCACTATCTTGGCCTTTCCTATGGTATGTTGTTAATCTTGGTGATGGTGTAGTTATGCACATATTGGGTATTTAATATTTTTATGATATTATATTAATAAAGATTAACTTTTAATTCTTGGGATTCTTTTCTGTGAGCTCTATTAAATATACCCAAGGTTGTACACATTATTTCTTTCTGTGAAAATTGTCTTTCGCCTATATGGCAGGTTTTCTCGCAGGGCCAATCAATAGAGAGTCATGGGCATTTGATGCCAGGGACGTTTTTTGTGATCCCAAAGGGACGAGTGATCCAGCTAGAACACCAGATTTAAAGGATCTTTTCCATCTTTTCTGTGAGCTCTATTAAATATACCCAAGGTTGTACACATTATTTCTTTCTGTGAAAAGAGCAGTGTACATCTTGTGGCAGGCAAGGTAGTCAGTGATAACGGAAGGAATTTTATGGCTGTCATAGCCCTTTCAAAACTGAAACGCATACCTTGCCTGGCTCACACCTTGAATCTGGTGGTGCAGTGCTTCCTAAAAAATTATCCGGGGTTACCAGCCTTGCTCCTGAAGGTGCAAAGTCTTTGCTCGCACATCCGCCGGTCGCCCGTACACTCCAGCCGTATGCTGAACCATCAGCGATCGCTGAATCTTCCCCAGCACCGCCAAATAATCGACATTGCAACAAGGTGGAACTCCACACTGCACATGCTTCAGAGGCTGTGCGAACAGAGGCGTGTTGTAATTTATTTGTGGGATGATACACATACACGGGCAAGCAGTTGGATGGCAGACATAGTTGTCTGGTGTGCAGTGGTCGAAGCTACAAGACCTCTGTCAAGTCTTTCAGTGTTTTGAGGAATGCTGGTGAGTGCAGACGACGCCATCATAAGCATGAGCATCCCACTAATGCGTCTGCTAATGCAAAGTTTGATGCACATTAAGGAGCAGGTGTCTGCAGCCGAGGAGGAGGGAAGCCTTCATGACAGTCAGCCATTGTCTGCTCAGGGAACTGGACGAGGTGGCGGATGAAGAGGAGGAGGATGATGGGGATGAATATTTATGGGAGGAGGATGCTTCTCAGGGGGCAATACAAACTGGTGGCATTGCAAGGTCAGGTACAGGGTTTTTGCGAGACACAAGTGATGTTGATTTGCAAGAAAGTGCTCCTCAACCCAGCACAAGCAGTGAATTGACACCTGGAACATTGGCCCACATGGCTGAGTATGCCTTGCGTATCCTAAAAAGGGACCCCCACATTATCAAAATGATGACCGATGCCGGTTACTGGTTGGCCTGCCACCTAGATCCACAATATAAAGGAAAATTACAAAATATCATGCCACATGAGAACCTTGAGCAAATATTGGCTACCAAACTAGCAACTCTTGTAGACCGTTTGGTTCAGGCATTCCCAGCACACAGCGGCGGTGATGGTTCTCACACGAGCTGTAGGGGGCAACATGGCAGAGGTGTTAGAGGTGCACAAATCCGAAGTGGCGTTGGACAAAGGGGTTTTCTGACCAGGTTGTGGAGTGATTTCGCAATGACCGCAGACACGACATGTACTGCTGAATCGGTTCAAAGTGACAGGAGACAGCATTTGTCCAGTATGGTTACGAACTATTTTTCCTCCCTTGTTCTCCCTCACAGGTCATTCCCCTTTGATTACTGGGCTTCTAAAATAGACACCTGGCCTGAATTGGCAGAATATGCATTACAGGAGCTCGCTTGCCCAGCTGCTAGTGTGCTTTCAGAAAGAGTCTTCAGTGCTGCTGGTTCAATACTGACGGAAAAAAGGACACGTCTGGCTACCCGAAATGTTGATGATCTAACCTTCATTAAAATGAACCAATCATGGATTTCAAATTATTTTGCCCCACCTTCCCCTGCTGACATGTAGGTTGCCTGAAAAATGTCTTGCTTTTGGCCTCCTCTTACTGACTGCTCCAATTCCTCCATTTGCAGCTGCTGAATGTCCACAATAGCCCATTTTTATACCTCCCTAAATGGGCTGACTTCCCCCCCCCCCCCACAGGGCCGTGGTCACCACTTGGAGTGCCGTTTGCCTGGACAGGTGGGTGTGCCCACTCTTGGGCGACGGCCCTCATACTACAATGAAGTAATCATAATACAAGGGGCCCTGTGCCAGTACCGCAACCCATGAGAGAGCGTTCCCTCCAGCTCGAACAGTGCTCTACCACTTGCAAAACTTACCTCTCCCTGCTCCACCACTGTGTAGTCTGTGCTGTTAAATCCTTTAATGGCACTGCCAATACAAATTTGTTGAAATGATAGATGATAGATAAAATATACCGGGGTCCTGGCCTCCATTTAGACCAGTTAAACCCCTGAAACTGTGGAGTGTGAAACAGTGGGCCTGTATTTTTCTGCACTGTCCCACACCTAAAAAGGGAGATTTATATTGCCAATCAGTGCATCTGTACCAGTCCAGTCTGTTGTATCTGTCAGTCATTTTGTGCCACAGAAACAATACTGTAAAACAGTGGGCGAGATTTATTCACTAGTCTTCCATATAAAAACAAAAAAGGGGACATTAATATTGGCAAATCTGTGCATCTGTGCCAGTCCAGTCTGTGGTATCGGTCTGTCATTTTGTGCCACTAAAACACTACTGTAAAACTGTGAGCCAGATTTATTCACTAGTCTCTCATATAAAAACAAAAAGGGGAGATTAATATTGGCAAATCTGTGCATCTGCGTCAGTCCTGTTTGTGGCATATGTCAGCCACTGTCTGCCACTGAAACTGTGTACTGTAATACAGTGGGCCTGATTTTCCCTGCACTCTCACACACCTATAAAGGGAGATTTAAATTGACAACAATTTTGCGTCCACCTTGTAACTGGTTTTACAGTACCAAATACCGTTTGTTAGTTTGGTTACATATTTCCAAGAATGAGGAAGTCCGGTGGAAGAGGTCGTGGCTGTGGGTGGTCATTGCCAGCTGGTAATGATGGTAGTGGTGGTGGAGCATCAGGTGGTCATGGGAAAAGCAATATAGCACCTAAGTCTCGAGTTGTTCAGCCACCGTCATCGTCTGGCTACACAAGGCCTCGAACGCTCCCTTTTCTGGGAGTAGGAAAACCACTTTTAAAGCCGGAGCAGCAGGAACAAGTTTTGGCTTTCCTTGCTGACTTAGCCTCTAGCTCTTTTGCCTCCTCTTCAGAAAGTGCAAAATGTAAAAGCAGCACGTCGTCAGTGGATGTCCCCGGTCATGCACTCAGGCAATCTGTGAGTAGAAAGGTGCACTTGACAACAGATGCATGGCCAGGGGCATTACGTGTCCATCACGGCACACTGGGTTAATGTGGTGGATGCAGGGTCCACAGGGGACAGCAATATTGGGACAGTTCTGCCTAGCCCACGGTCTAGGAAACAGTTGGCTGTAGGCGTTCGCCACCCCTCCTCCTCCTCCTTGTCCTTCAGCAGAAGCGACAGCTCGTCCACAGACCGCAGTCGCATGACCACTCCATCCGCAGCTACCACTGTTGCACACGAGGTGTCCCATTATGGAACAGCTAGTGGCAAGCGTCAGCAGGCTGTATTGGCAATGAAGTGTTTGGGCGACAACAGACACACTGCGGAAGTTCTGTCCGAGTTCTTGCAGCAAGAAACTCAGTCATGGCTGGGCAGTGTACATCTTGAGGCAGGCAAGGTAGTGAGTGATAACGGAAGGAAATTTATGGCTGCCATAGCCCTTTCACAACTGAAACGCATTCCTTGCCTGGCTCGCACCTTAAGCCTGGTGGTGCAGTTCTTCCCGACCTGCTCCTGAAGGTACGCAGACTTTGCTTGCACATCCGCCGTTCGCCCGTATACTCCAGCCGTATGCATAACCATCAGCGATCTTTGAACCTTCCCCAGCATCGCACAAAAACAAGAAAAAGCAGAGGTCATACAAAAAGGGGATCACCAAAGAGCATGGATTTGTACAAAAAAAAACACAGCTTTTTTAAGGTGCAAATACAGGACAGATCATTTTAAAAACAACTAAAAAACACTTAGAACAATGCCTATAATATGGCAAGTGCCTGTACACAAGGTGAAAGGTGGGGGGAAAAAAGGAACACATACAGATATATATCTCAGTGACCTATATGGGCAGCATATTAATAAAGTGCAAAAAACATGATGACACAAATAAGGCCTAAATGGCTAATAAAGCTGCACATGAAAAAATATACTGTGGTACAAGAAATGTGCTAAAAATATGCAACATATGACAGTACTAAACATGGGATCCCGAGATCACTAGTAAGGCCCCATAGATAGATGGTACGTAACGCAGTACACATAAATAAGCAACGCTATCTGGGTATATAAACTGCTAAGATATATACAAAATGTGCTAAAGGCATACAGACTGCCGACATGGGATCCTGAACTCAGTGGTATGGCCCTATAAATATATGGCACATAATGCAGTACGCACACACTGGTAACAGTACCTAAGTTCAAACAGGAGAAAGAATCCAACTATGCATAAAGGGTGTATGAAGTAGAACAAGCATAGAAGCCCTATGTCCCATGGTGCTCAGTAATGCAAACCTAAAAATAAGCAAGTAGCAGTATAGTACTATCCAGGGGTGAACCTAGTCTCTCTGCTGCCTGAGGCGAATGGAAAAATGGCGCCCCCGCCCACAGTCCCTGCCTCACTGCCTGTGCACACACATCCCTCCACCGGACCCAGTAATGGCCGCTCGCAGTGGCATACCAGCAGAGATGTATCAGGGACAAGAATTCATTTTGGTGCCCCCCCCTCCACCAAGGACATATGCGATTTGCACACTTAGTCATGTACCCACGAGCTCCTCTCCCTAATGCTTTCAATGTTCAGTGAAAAGCTGAGAGAAGCAGAAGAGAAGCTCGTTGTCACAGGACCATAAGTATGAAAATCGCATATGAGTGAAGTGTCCATGTGACGACTACTGGAACCTGCAGAGCTGAATCCTGACATCGCAGCTTCTGAATTCTCACAACGCATGCACTGCTCACTACTAGGATTCTCCCTTGCCAATGGACGGTCATGTCAGCACAAGCATGTGATTTGTATACTTCTGACCACATTCCGCCTAGACGTGCCCGGCCTCGCTTAGTTCATTTTCAATGACGGAGGCTACACATGTCTAGTCAGCACGTGACCGCGTGTATGTAAATCACCAGCACGAGAGAATCTTGACAGCGTGCAGTTCGCACTGTGAGAAGTCAGAAGTCTGCAGTCACAAAGAATGACTGCAGACTTATTACAAACCTGGACAAACCCTTTAAAGCTCCTAACATAAATAAACACATGAGAATTAGTTAGTATCATAAATAACATTTACATCCAGGTACCTTATAGATGGCGTTGACTCTGGAGCCGTTCTTCTTTTCTTCATCTTGTCCAGACCCCATGATGAGTTTTCTCAGCCACAGCCGTCTCTGCAGACTTCCATCTTTTCTGCTCTTTTGCAGAAAATCTCCACAAGACGCCCTTAAAGATACAAGTGTCATTATAATGCTCCGGAATAAAAAATTGCCCCTCACGGCTCCCCCATCCTTCTCGCCTGCGATCACGGCTCCCCCATCCTTCTCCCATGAGTTCACGGCTCCCCCATCCTTCTCCCCTGCGTTCACGGCTCCCCCATCCTTCTCCCCTGCGTTCACGGCTCCCCCATCGTTCTCCCCTGCGTTCACGGCTCCCCCATCCCTCTCCCCTGCGTTCACGGCTCCCCCATCCTTCTCCCCTGCGTTCACGGCTCCCCATCCTTCTCCCCTGCGTGCTTGGCTCCCCCATCCTTCTCCCCTGCGTTCACGGCTCCCCATCCTTCTCCCCTGCGTTCGTGGCTCCCCATCCTTCTCCCCTGCGTTCATTGCTCCCCCATCCTTCTCCCCTGCGTGCTTGGCTCCCCCATCCTTCTCCCCTGCGTGCATGCCTCCCTTATCCTCCCACCCTGCGTGCATGCCTCCCCTATCCTCCCACCCTGCGTGCATGCCTCCCCTATCCTCCCACCCTGCGTGCATGGCTCCCCCATCCTTTTTTTCTGTCATACTCACCTCTCACCGCGCGGCACAGAACAGAACTTCCTGGCATCTCTTCTGCAGCGTCTTCCTTCTTGTCTTCAGCGGTCACATGATAGCGCTAATTAAGGTCATGAATATGTGCATATTCATGACCTTAAATGAGCGGTACCATGTGACCGCTGAAGACAGGACGCGCTGCCGGCGCTGAGACACAGTTGCAGCCACCGCTGGAGGAAGGTGAGTATTACGTCTTATGGGAGGGGGGGCGGGCACTTGACCCCTGAGTTTTATTAAAAAAAAAAAAGTTACTACGGAATCTGCCGCCCCCTCTCTTCTGCCGCCTGAGCCAAAGGGCTCAAATCGCCTAATGGAAGCAGCGTCCCTGGTACTATCAGTAAACCATGTACCTAAGTACGCATTATAAGCAAAAAAAAACCATAACACCTCCAGGCAAATAGCCCTAAGATAACAGCTACAGGCACAAAGAGAAAGCGAATAACCTTCGCGTGTCGCCACAGCAGTGGCTTCATCAGGGGTGTAGTTTTCGCCACAGGTGCCCATGAATAAATACCTTAAATCCATCATAAACAAGTAGAAACAGCTGCGTTTTAATCCTCAGGCGCATGAAGTGAAAACAAGCTCAGAAAATTATGGAGTCTTCGGCGGTGCTGACTACGCACGCGCCGGCGTGTAAGAACCGGAAATGTCTGCTGCCTGGCAACAGAGGGATACATTGGTAGGCTGTGCCTGCCCAGTGGCTTGATGCGCATTAAGTCCCTCATGCGCTCCCATACAATGGGTGCGCAGGCCCAGCATTCAATACCGGAAGTTGCCATCACTAGGCACCGTATGCGTCCAAGGACGCTCTGAGGTCAAAGTGTGTGGGCTGTGCCGTGCATATGCGCAGCCAGCACAGGGAGGGTAACACACATAGCCACACATACATACAGAGCGCCAGCGCCAACTTGTAGATGCAGCTATCAAAAATCGGCTGCCTGGCAACAGTAGGCTGCATGAGTGTATAGATCCTGCACCTGCTAGGTGGCTAGACGCGCATTAAGTCCCTCATGTGCTCCCATACCATGGGTGCGTAGGCGCCGGAAACCAATACCGGCAATTGCCATTGCTAGGTGACCTATGCTTCTAGAGACACTCTAGAGTCCAATGGCAACCAAAGACTGTAGTCTGGACCCGTGTAAATGCGCAGCTAGCACAGAAAATGTAACACACATCACAGCACATAGAGTGCACAAGCGCCAACATCTCAATATTACAAAAAAACACATTATATAGCAACAGATGTTACTGCAGAAATATTTGACATGACTCCTGCATTTGAATGAACACCTAATAGCAGAACTGCACAAATACAAAACAGTCCGGACACATGGCCACTCCAGTTGTACAGATGTTTCCAGCACTATAATGCATAAATATAAACCCTGCCTGTATTCCAGATGAGTCACAGGCTAGACCACCACCCGAAAAAGAGGGGTGAAGCCAAAAAACAGGAAACATGTAGTCCAAACAGCGTCGGACTGGAGCACCTTGGGCCCACCAGAGAAAATCATTCTTGGGGCCCACTATGTAGCTACATAGAAATAGATACAAGACCACCAATTGTGCGGTAAAAAGCGCTAATATCAGGGTATAATATAAGGTAGTTCACGTCTTAATAATGTAGCAAGGGTTGGGGTAGCCCCCTCACAGAATATAATGTAGCCCCTTCATAAAATATAATGCGGTCCCCTCTCATAGAATATAATGCAGCACCCCACAAAATATAATGCAACCCCTTCAGGTATGACACAGTCCCCACCATAGAATATAATGTAGCACCCCCATAGGGTATAATGCAGCCCACCTCATATAGTATAGTGCAACCCACCACAGAATATAATGTAGTCCCCTGAGAGAATGCAGTTCCACCACAGAATATAATGCAGCCCCCAATAGAGTATACTGTAGCCCCCTCATATAGTATGATGTAGCCCCCCATAATATAATGTAGTACCCTGAGTATAATGCAGTCCCCCCACAGAATAGAATGTAGCCCCCAAGGGCATTATTTAGAGTTTCTGCTGCCCTAGGCACTTTTAGTGCTGCCTCCCCCTTTGGTGAGTATCGGCATAGACTTTGGCAAGAATCGCTGATGTGAAAGTCGCCTTTTGCAGTAGATCGGGCAGTTTTTCTGCATCTGCCGCGTAACGGATCACTTACAGCAATACTACGTTCGGCCTCATTCATTCCCTATGGGATTTGCGGCACTTGCCGTGATGTGGCAAATGTGGTACTATACCTCCCAACTGTTGAAGAAGGGAAGGAGGTATAAAGTTTGCGGCACGCTTAGTGTGCCGCGGCAAATTTTGGGCCACGCCTCTTACCACACCCATTTCACAACTAGTCACACCCATATCCATGTCCCAACCACACCCATTTAGCACTGCTGATCACACTGTTTTATATACAATAATTATAAACAAAAAAAAATATGGCCACACATAATGCTCAATACTGTATAATGGCCACACACATGATGCTCCATACTGTATAATGGCCACACAGTGCTCCATACTGTATATCGGCCACACATAGCGCTCCATACTGTATAACGGCCACACACAGTTCTCCATATTGTATAATGATCCCACATGATGCTCAATACTGTATAATGGCCACAAATGATGCTCCATACTGTATAATGGCCACAAATGATGCTCCATACTGTATAATGACCACACATGACGCTCCATACTGTATAATGGCCACAGAAGATGCTCCATACTGTATAATGGCCACAAATGACGCTCCATACTGTATAATGGCCACACATGATGCTCCATACTGTATAATGATCCCACATGATGCTCAATACTGTATAATGGCCACAAATGATGCTCCATACTGTATAATGGCCACACATGATGCTCCATACTGTATAACGGCCACACATGATGCTCCATACTGTATAACGGCCACACATGATGCTCCATACTGTATAATGTCCATTGGCCACACATGATGCTCAATACTGGATAACGGCCACACATGATGCTCAGTACTGTACAATGGCCCCACATGATGCTCAACACTGTATAATGGCCACACATGATGCTCAATACTGTATAATGGCCACAGATGATGCTCAATACTGTATAATGATCCCACATGATGCTCAATGCTGTATAATGACCCCCCCCTCCTGTATGCATGGCTCATATTCCCCCCCCCTGAATGCATGGCTCATATTCCCCCCTCTATGCTTGGCTCATATTCCCCCCCTGAATGCATGGCTCGTATTCCCACCCGAATGCATGGATCTTATCCCCCCCGTATGCATGGCTTATCTCTCAACCTCCCCCCCGCTTCCATCTTGCATGGCGCGCCGGCTTATGTCCTCCTTCAGAACCCCCATGTGTGTGACAGCATCCCCTCCTTCCCCACAGACCCCCCCATGTGTGTGACAGCACCCCCTCCTTCCCCACAGACCCCCCATGTGTGTGACAGCATCCCCTCTCTCCCCACAGACCCCCACGTGACAGCACCCCCTCCCTCCCCACAGACCCCCACGTGACACCCCCTCCTTCCCCACAGACCCCCACGTGACAGCACCCCCTCCTTCCCCAGACCCCCACGTGACAGCACCCCCTCCTTCCCCACATACCCCCACATGACAGCACCCCCTCCTTCCCCAAAGACCCCCACATGACAGCACCCCCTCCTTCCCCAAAGACCCCCACGTGACAGCACCCCATCCTTCCCCACAGACCCCCACGTGACAGCACCCCCTCCTTCCCCATAGACCCCCACGTGACAGCACCCCCTCCCTCCCCACAGACCCCCACGTGACACCCCCTCCTTCCCCACAGACCCCCACGTGACAGCACCCCCTCCTTCCCCAGACCCCCACGTGACAGCACCCCCTCCTTCTCCACAGACCCCCACGTGACAGCACCCCCTCCTTCCCCAAAGACCCCAACGTGACAGCACCCCCTCCTTCCCCAAAGACCCCCACGTGACAGCACCCCCTCCTTCCCCACAGACCCCCACGTGACAGCACCCCATCCTTCCCCACAGACCCCCACATGACAGCACCCCCTCCTTCCCCAAAGACCCCCACGTGACAGCACCCCCTCCTTCCCCAAAGACCCCCACGTGACAGCACCCCCTCCTTCCCCACAGACCCCCACGTGACAGCACCCCCTCCTTCCCCACAGACCCCCATGTGACAGTACCCCCTCCTTCCCCACATTCAAAAGTCACCCTGCTCTCTGTACAGCCCCCATGTAGGAACGTCCGCTTATCTGTGCCCCCACAACCCTCAGATCAGCCCCATGGAGTACTCCTGTCATGTACAGAGCCCCCACCATTGCGCTGCTCCTCAGCCTCTCTCCACAGCACAGGAGATCTCCTGCTATCAGCGCCACACTGGAGGACGCCCCGCCCCCGTCCCTCATACTCACCTGACCTGACCCGTCCCTCATACTCACCTGACCTGACCCGTCCCTCAGACTCACCTGTCCTGTCCCACACACCGCGCGGCCGCGTAGACATGGCTCCAGGCTCTGTCCCGACTTCCGGCGCAGCACCTTCTTCCTGCTTGAGCGGTCATGTGATACCGCTAATTAAGGTCATGAATATGCGCATATTCATGACCTTAATGAGCGGTACCACGTGACCGCTCAAGCAGGAGGAGCTGAGCTGCAGACGCCGAGACCAACCATCGCTGGAGCAGGGTGAGTATCGTCTTCAAGGAAGGAGGGTGGGAAGGAGGTGGGGGGGGCCCTGGAGCAGTGGGGACCCACACAGCAGGTGTCAGTGCCTGGGCCCACCAGAGAATCCTCCGGTTCTCCGGTGGGCCAGTCCGAGCCTGAGTCCAAATAACAAGAGAAAAGCAAGAACACGGAACATTTATCCATTAATGATCTGTATTGATCGTATAAAGAATATGCAAACAAAAAAAGGATACCAAACAAAGATTAGGCTATACTCTCACTAGTAGAGAGAATATGAGAGGGTATATTTACTGTCGGACACACATAGTGGGCCGTGTTTTAACCAACAGGATGTAGTTTATGACATAGCAACACGAGCCAATATAAGATGATATAAAAACATAGCATAGAAACAATAAATAGAGCAACACCATATATGACGTAGGTGCCATGAGTCATGTACAAATCCATGTACTTGTGTCACCCAATGAGGCAATTGTTCAAAAAAGGTCACATGCACAAAGATGGAAGTTCTGACACAGGTCTGAAAGGTGGTAAGACACTCACATGTAATCTCCCCCGAGGTGGGCCAAGCCAAGGGGAAGCACCACATGCGAGTATATAAACACCCCACAACCCCAGCAGAAAAGAGTTATGGGGGAACCAGACAAGATGAGAAAACATCATATAAAGAGGGTACCCCCTTAAGTAGATATGAATACTGCAAACCAGATACCTATTACCCAGCACCAAGAAAAATCCTTAGGCTGCCTATACCAGATGGAAAAACAAGAATAACACGTACATACAGATATGCTGCCCATATCGGAAAAAGGTACAGTACAAATATAAATGACTAAACAAGTAAATACAGCCAAAAGACTGAGAAACCCAGTCATGTGTGTAACAAAATCAAAAAACACATCCCTCTATGCTCCACACCTGTCAGCAAGACATATGCGGGTAAAGCCTAAGTATAAATATGCTGAGGGGTAAGAAAACAAGATGTAATACATATATCAATAGCAAAACAAATATCGACGGCCAATGGGTCACATGTTCTTGTAAAAACCAGTAAATAATAAGTCCTCGTTTAGGCCTAATGGGGCCACACAGTTCAAATCAAAAATCCATTTTGATTCCCGTCTCAGCAATTCTGTGATGATGTCTCCTCCTCTGATATTAACTGGAACCTTCTCCAACCCAAGAATCTTGGTTCCACTCCAAAGGGAATTATGTTCCACCAGATAGTGTGAGGCAACAGACGTAAATGTCTTTCCTTTGGTCTTATCTTTCGTCACCATTGTAATGTTTGAAAAATGTTGTTGGATTCTTTTCCTCAGTTCTTGCATTGTTTGCCCAACGTAGACTTTAGGGCACGGGCATAACAAAGCATAGATAAGATTTCTGGTTCTACAGTTGAAATATGCTTTTGGCACAATCTGGGAAGGTAGAGAAGGAAGAGTAACATTATTTTCCCCTTCCATGAATGGGCACATGTTGCAGTTACCGTATGGGTAGGTACCACAGAGACGGAATCCACTATTTGTTTTCAGAGTAGGGCGCTGAAAATGGCTGTGACTAAAGCAATCCTTAAGGTTTCTGGCTCTCCTGGCTATCAGATTTGGTCTAGGGGAAATGTGTGGCACCAATTTGGATTCACCCAGTAGAAGACCCCAGTGTTTAGATAAGATGTTACGGATGTCTTGCCACTGATTACTAAAAGTTGTTACTATCCCCAAAGTCCTGCCAGGGGCCCTAGCCCTAGGTTGCAATAAAGTCATCCTGTCCTGATCCCTAGCCGCAACAAAGGCACGCGAGATTACCTTTTTCAGGTAGCCTCTCTCTTGAAATCCCGAAGTCAGGTTACGGGAATGTCTCAAAAAATCCTCTTGCTGGGTACAGTTTCTCTTGACTCTGTAAAACTGACCCTTGGGTATCCCCTCTTTCAGGTGCTGTGGGTGAAAGCTGGTAAAGTGCAACAGGCTATTAGTAGCCATAGGCTTACGGTATAAGCGTACTGCGTTACGTGCCATCTATCTATGGGGCCTTACTAGTGATCTCAGGATCCCATGTTTAGTACTGTCATATGTTGCATATTTTTAGCACAATTCTTGTACCACAGTATATTTTTTCATGTGCAGCTATATTAGCCATTTAGGCCTTATTTGTGTCATCATTAGTGTTGAGCATTCCGATACCGCAAGTATCGGGTATCTGCCGATATTTGCGGTATCGGGAATTGGGATCGGGATGAATATTCATGTGTAAAATAAAGAATAAAAATTAAAAATATGGATATACTCACCCTCGGACGCGCCCTTGTTGTAACCGCTGCAACCGGCAGCCTCCATTCCTAAGAATGAGCGAGTGAAGGACCTGCGATGACGTCGCAGCTTGTGATTGGTCGCGTGAGCGGTCACATGAGCGGTCACGCGACCAATCACAAGCCGCGATGTCATCGAAGGTCCTTCACCCGCTAATTCTTAGGAACGGAGGCTGCCGGTTACACCACTAAGGTCCAGGGTCCGCCGGAGGGGTAAGTATATCCATATTTTTTATTTTTATTCTTTATTTTTTACATGAATATGGATCCCAGGGCCTGAAGGAGAGTTTCCTCTCCTTCAGACGCTGGGAACCATTCCAGGATCACTTCCGATATTTGTGTCCCATTGACTTGTATTGATATCGGGTATCGGTATCGACGATATCCGATATTTTTCGGATATCGGCCGATACAATCCGATACCGATACTTTCAAATATCGGAAGGTATCGCTCAACACTAGTCATCATGTTTTTTGCACTTTCTTAATATGCTGCCCATATAGGTCACTGAGATATATATCTGTATGTGTTTCTTTTTTTTTCCCCCTTTCACCATGTGTACAGGCACTTGCCATATTATAGGCATTGTTCTAAGTGTTTTTAGATGTTTATAAAATGATCTGTCCTGTATTTGCACCTTAATAAAGCTGTGTTGTTTTTTGTACAAATCCATTTTGGTGATTCCCTTTTTGTATGGCCTCTGCTTTTTCTTGTTTTTGTGCAGATTCGTTTTCTGAGGTCAGGGTTGGATCCCAATTGTTCATGTTCTGTGGTGCCCCCACAAAGTAATTAGTATCTTCCCCAGCATCGCCTAATCATCGACGTTGCAACAAGGTGGAACTCCACACTGCACATGCTTCAGATTCTGTGCGAACAGAGGCGTGCTGTTATGTTTTTGTGGGAGGATACACATACACGGGCAGGCAGTTGGATGGCAGACATGGAGTTGTCAGGTGTGCAGTGGTCGAAGCTACAAGACCTCTGTCAAGTCCTTCAGTGTTCTGAGGAATGCACATGGCTGGTTAGTTTATATGTTTATATGTCACAGTACACACAAAATTTGGAAAATAAGAGGGAATTACCGGTCTAAAAAAGACAATTCTGAATATATATAAAAAATATAAAGAACCACCCGGGTGTACTGTGCAAAGTTACAGTGGACCCCACTGTGAGGAAGAGACTAAAAAACCAACACAATACCACATGGATCAGAACACAAAAGAATTATACGCAAGCATAGGGTAAGTAATACAGTGGGGCAAAAAAGTATTTAGTCAGTCAGCAATAGTGCAAGTTCCACCACTTAAAAAGATGAGAGGCGTCTGTAATTTACATCATAGGTAGACCTCAACTATGGAAGACAAACTGAGAAAAAAAAATCCAGAAAATCACATTGTCTGTTTTTTTTATCATTTTATTTGCATATTATGGTGGAAAATAAGTATTTGGTCAGAAACAAAATTTCATCTCAATACTTTGTAATATATCCTTTGTTGGCAATGACAGAGGTCAAACGTTTTCTGTAAGTCTTCACAAGGTTGCCACACACTGTTGTTGGTATGTTGGCCCATTCCTCCATGCAGATCTCCTCTAGAGCAGTGATGTTTTTGGCTTTTTGCTTGGCAACACGGACTTTCAACTCCCTCCAAAGGTTTTCTATAGGGTTGAGATCTGGAGACTGGCTAGGCCACTCCAGGACCTTGAAATGCTTCTTACGAAGCCACTCCTTCGTTGCCCTGGCGGTGTGCTTTGGATCATTGTCATGTTGAAAGACCCAGCCACGTTTCATCTTCAATGCCCTTGCTGATGGAAGGACGTTTGCACTCAAAATCTCACGATACATGGCCCCATTCATTCTTTCATGTACCCGGATCAGTCGTCCTGGCCCCTTTGCAGAGAAACAGCCCCAAAGCATGATGTTTCCACCACCATGCTTTACAGTAGGTATGGTGTTTGATGGATGCAACTCAGTATTCTTTTTCCTCCAAACACGACAAGTTGTGTTTCTACCAAACAGTTCCAGTTTGGTTTCATCAGACCATAGGACATTCTCCCAAAACTCCTCTGGATCATCCAAATGCTCTCTAGCAAACTTCAGACGGGCCCGGACATGTACTGGCTTAAGCAGTGGGACACGTCTGGCACTGCAGGATCTGAGTCCATGGTGGCGTAGTGTGTTACTTATGGTAGGCCTTGTTACATTGGTCCCAGCTCTCTGCAGTTCATTCACTAGGTCCCCTCGCGTGGTTCTGGGATTTTTGCTCACCGTTCTTGTGATCATTCTGACCCCACGGGGTGGGATTTTGCGTGGAGCCTCAGATCGAGGGAGATTATCAGTGGTCTTGTATGTCTTCCATTTTCTAATTATTGCTCCCACTGTTGATTTCTTCACTCCCAGCTGGTTGGCTATTGCAGATTCAGTCTTCCCAGCCTGGTGCAGGGCTACAATTTTGTTTCTGGTGTCCTTTGACAGCTCTTTGGTCTTCACCATAGTGGAGTTTGGAGTCAGACTGTTTGAGGGTGTGCACAGGTGTCTTTTTATACTGATGACAAGTTTAAACAGGTGCCATTACTACAGGTAATGAGTGGAGGAAAGAGGAGACTCTTAAACAAGAAGTTACAGGTCTGTGAGAGCCAGAAATCTTGATTGTTTGTTTCTGACCAAATACTTATTTTCCACCATAATATGCAAATAAAATGATAAAAAAACAGACAATGTGATTTTCTGGATTTTTTTTTCTCAGTTTGTCTCCCATAGTTGAGGTCTACCTATGATGTAAATTACAGACGCCTCTCATCTTTTTAAGTGGTGGAACTTGCACTATTGCTGACTGACTAAATACTTTTTTGCCCCACTGTATATGGCTTTATTAGTGGGGTGCCAATAATCAACAAAGATCAAAAAATATAAAATAAAAAATATTTTTTAAAAACATAAATGTAATATGCGCAGTAACAGGATATATTAAGTTGTATATATATATGATACAGAAATAACACCACCACAATATCAGGATTTTTCAAATCTACAGGCTATACCAAGGTATGTAAAAAGGGGGAGATATCAGCAAAAATAATAACCGTATGTAGATAAAGCCTCCACTACAGATAAAGTGACCATGTGCCGAAAAATAAAAAACTTTCAATCTAATTATAATATTTGCTCACACATATATATCATAGTGTGCAAATAAAATGACCGGATGCAATTAATGTCTCCACTACAAATAAAGTGATAATGTGCCAAGGAGTAAAACCAAAGTAAAAAAATTAATTATAATATTTACTCATATAAACAGTGCATATTGTGCAAATATAATCACATTAAAAAACTGAAGTGTAAGTTTACACTGAGGAAAAAATGTGTGCTTGTAAAGGGACTAAAGTGCACAAGTGCAGTGACCCATGACCAAACACAGTATAGTGCAACTATACGGTGTGTAATAGAAGCGTGCACTGGTATAACCAAAGATTAAATTACAATATACCTGAGGGGGTTAAATCCTGAAAAAGCGCTCACCCGACGCGCGTTTCGGAACGTATGTTTTCCTTCGTCAGGGGTGGCTAAGGTGTATGAAGAGGGGCTTTTTATAGCGTCCAAATCCGAGCGCTGCGGCCCGAGTATATCCGGCGCATGCGAAGTCAGGAGGTCCGTGAGTTCCGGTCCCCGCGTCACATGACCGGCCGCATGGGAACGGAGTACCCAGCGTAACCACAGTAACATGGACGCGGGGCACCGGAACCCCAGGACACAGACCACGCACGTGCACAGCCAGAGGCGCAGCGTGGGAATAAACAAGACTGAATGCAGGTGTAGTATGAAGTCACATAGGGACTGATGGTAAAAGTGTGCAACTGGGTGATGAAGGGAATTCTGAGTACATATATAATTTAACCATTTCACCCACATACAATAGCATGTTTACGTAACACCTAGAATTTATACATATACATCATATGATTCGGATTTGTTGATAAATAGAATAATATTAATAAATGATTAATGAAAAAATAAGACTTGCTACTACAAAAAACATTCCATACATAAAGCTGGGAAAAACAGAAAAATAAAGAAAAATAAAACATCAAAATATAAAAAGAACAATGCATCAAAAAATAATAACGAAAAAATATATAAAAAATGAAAAATAATTACAAAAAATAATAAGAAATATGAAACAAAGGACAGAAATCACCACAGTTAGGCCAATAATATGATAGGCCACATTAATATATTTTTCTAACATAACTCATAGAATATCTTTCTCTTTTGTATTGTCCATAGATGTAAGACGTCTATGTCCGGGATCATCTGTCCAGGGTTTCCGTCCAGCCGACCGATCAACACCTTGTGATCAAGTTCACAATACGCTTATGGTAAGTAGACTGAAATGAATAAAATATAAATTAGCCATAATATACAAAAAATACACACAAAAAATATAAAATTCCACACAACTTGCCAATTATAAGCTCTAAAAAATAGAGAAAAAATTAGAAAAATCTAAAAGATATAAAAAATATAAAATATAAGAATCCATATATCTTTAAAAATTCTATATAAAAAGATCCTATAAAAGCTAAAACATGGTTGTTACAAAAAAGGTGCAAAGCTCAAATTTTCATTTAATCCTTTTGGTGACACTGTATCGAGAGTCCAGATCCACTTAGTTTCTTTCTTGGCCAATGCTATACTCACTTTACCACCCCTATCATTGGGTTTTATCATATCTATGCCAGTTATCTTCAATAGAGATGCATCGCAGTTATGATGTAGTTTAAAATGCTTCGGTATTGTCTTTAGTAGTGATGTATCATTCACTTCTTTGGCAGCCAAAATCCCCAAAATATGTTCTCTGGCACGAACCTTCAGTTGTCTTGTCGTCATGCCTATATATACCAAGGAACAGGGGCATGTAGCATGTTAAATCACCGCTCTGGATGTGCAAGTTATGGTCTGCCTAATTTTGAATATAGATGAGCCATCATAGTTGCAGAATGAATCAGTTCTTTTCATATTAGGACACGCGACACATTGGCCAAATGGACTACATCCTACAGCTGCTCTGGTGTTAGTTAAAAACGAAGGGACCTCTGAGATATAAGTGTAGTGACTTTTAACCAACTGGTCCTTCAAATTCCTAGATCTACGATAGGTAATATTGGGTTTATCCCCGATGTATTGCGATAGAATTGGGTCCGCCTTTAAAATGGCCCAAGACTTGGTCAAAAATGACTTCATCAACTCAGTTTGTCCGTGATATTGAGTAATATATCTAGTCACCCGGCTGGTTTTAGGTGGTTTCCTTTCATATAGGGCCTGATGTCTTGTTACATGTTTGGCCCGATTGTAGCCTTTTTTGATTGAGCGTTTGCTGTACCAAGGTTCCAAGAACCTTTCTTTTAAATCTGATGCTTGTTCCTCAAAATCTACCTCGTTCGTACATATTCTACGTAGGCGTAAAAATTGGCCTACGGGAATAGATCTAATCATTGGCGGAGGATGAGACGAAGAAGCATGGAGGAAGGAATTTACCGCCGTGGATTTACGAAAAATATTAGTATAAAGAAAACCATCATCACCTTTGTGGATCCCCACGTCCAAAAACTCCATGTACTTCATGTCACACTTGTATGTAAGATGAATATTCCGGGAATTCAGATTCAATTGTTCCACAAATTTATGGAGTAATTCCTCAGGGCCCTGCCAAATAAAGAATATGTCATCAATGAACCGCACCCAAATCGGGATGCGGTCCATCGATGACATTGGCTCAGTGTGAAAGAGGTCCCTCTCCCACAGCCCCAGGAACAAATTTGCATATGAGGGCGCATAAGAAGCCCCCATTGCTATCCCCTGGAGCTGTAGGTAGAGGGACCCCTTAAAAAGAAAAAAATTCTTTGACAAAGAAAATTCGAGGAGTTGCATGACAAATTTTCTCATGGGCACGGGTAGTGATGATGTCTCCAAAAAATAGCCTGAAGCCTGCAGACCATCCTGGTGGCGGATATTGGTGTATAGACTTTCTACGTCGCATGACACCAGAAATGTATCATCCCCTACAAAAAGACCATCTATTTTCTTTAAAAATTCATTTGTGTCTTTAATAAAAGACGGCAGATTTTCAACCAGGGATTGTAGCCTTGAGTCAAGAAATTCATTGATGTTTTCAAGGTAGTTTCCACATCCGGAAACTATGGGTCTCACAGGTGGTATAGATTTGTTCTTATGAACCTTTGGTAATAAATAAAATGTTGACACCGTTGGTTCTGGTACTTGAAGTGCTAAAAATAAGTCCTTACTAATAACTTCCGTATCAAGAGCATCCTTTAAAATTACTGATAGTTCAGCACGAAATTTGGCTAAGGGATTAAAAGTTAATTTCTTATAAAACACATTATCTCTCAGTTGCCGAAATACCTCATGCTCATACATTTTTGTGGGCCAGATCACAATATTTCCCCCTTTGTCAGCCGGTTTAATAATTACATCAGACAATCCTTCTAATTTTTTAAGGGCCATTCTTTCATCTCTATCTAAATTAACACTTGATGGAAAACGTGGAATATTATCGAATTCTTTGCTCACCGTCTTGACAAAAGTATCAATGACAGGACAGGTTGACAAAGGGGAAAAATAAAAGGGGCCATAAAAGACTTGCATTTGTTTGCCAGGAAGTTGCTGTTCAAAAGGCATTTTCATAATGAGGAAATGTTACAATTATTCCCTACAGAGGCGGACCAGGAGGCACTAGATGTCCTAGACGAACTGGCTCGTGAGCACAATACACCAATGGGAGGTAAGATCCCCACGTCCATCCGTCCGAAATCTCGCAAATTTCCCCCTTTGTCAACCTGTCCCGTCATTGATGGTATCTGTAGTGGAGGCTTTATCTACATACGGTTATTATTTTTGCTGATATCTCCCCCTTTTTACATACCTTGGTATAGCCTGTAGATTTGAAAAATCCTGATATTGTGGTGGTGTTATTTCTGTATCATATATATACAACTTAATATATCCTGTTACTGCGCATATTCCATTTATGTTTTTAAAAAATATTTTTTATTTTATATTGTTTGATCTTTGTTGATTATTGGCACCCCACTAATAAAGCCATATATTACTTACCCTATGCTTGCGTATAATTCTTTTGTGTTCTGATCCATGTGGTATTGTGTTGGTTTTTTAGTTACGGCTGGTTAGTGCAGACAACGCCATAATAAGCATGAGCATCCCCCTAATGCGTCTTCTGATGCAAAGTTTGACGCACATAAAGGAGCAGACTTCTGCAGCCGAGGACGAGGGAAGCCTTGATGACAGTCAGCCATTGTCTGGTCAGGGAAGTCTACTGGACGAGGTGGCGGGTGAAGAGGAGGAGGACGAGGAGGATGATGGGGATGAGTATTTTTTGGATGAGGAAGCTTCTCATTGGCCCACATGGTGGATTATGCCTTGCGTATCCTAAAAAGGGACCCTGCATTATAAAAATGATGACCGATGACGATTACTAGTTGGCCTGCCTCCTGGATCCACGCTATAAGGGGAAACTGCAAAACATCATGCCACATGAGAACCTTGAACAAATATTGGCAACCAAACAAGCAACTCTTGTTGACCGTTTGATTTAGGCATTCCCAGCACACAGTGGCGGTGATGGTTCTCCCACGAGCTGCAGGGGGCAACAGGGCAGAGGTGTTAGAGGTGCACAAATCAGAAGTGGCATTGGACAGAGGTGTTGACCAGGTTGTGGAGTGATTTCGCAATGACCGCAGACAGGACAGGTGCTGCAGCATCAATTCAAAGTGACAGGAGACAACATTTGTCCAGTATGGTTACTAACTATTTTTCCTCCCCTATCGATGTTCTCCCTCACCCGTCATTCCCATTTGATTACTGGGCATCCAAAATAGACACCTGGGCTGAATTGTCCAATTATGCATTGCAGGAGCTCGCTTGCCCAGCAGCTAGTGTGCTATCAGAAAGAGTATTCAGTGCTGCTGGTTCAATACTGACCGAAAAAAGGACTCATCTGGCTACCCAAAATGTTGATGATCTAACCTTCATTAAAATAAACCACTCATGAATTTCTAATTATTTTGCCCCACCTTTCCTGGCTGACACCTAGCTTTCCTTTAAAAGGGTCTTGCTTTTGGACTGGTCTTACTGAGTGTTCCAATTTCTCCATTTGCAGCTGCTGTATGTCCAGCATACGACATGTTTACACCTCCCTAAATGGGCTGACTCCCCCCACATGGCCGTGGACTCGCCACTTGGCAGAAGCACCCGTGAGAGTGCCGTTTGTCTGAAGAGGTGGGTGTGCCCACTTTTGGTCGACGGCACTGGCACCGGGTCCCTCATAGTACAATAAAGTGTCTCTGGCGGTGGTGGCGTGCACCCAATGTCAGACACACCATTGTAGCATGAGGGGCCTTGGGCCACTTCTGCCAGGCATGAGAGAGTGCCCCCCATCTCCCAGCTCAAACTGTGCTCTAGCACTTGCAAAATTATCTGTCACTGCTCCACCGCTGTTTAGTCTATGCGGTGAAATCCTTCAATGCCTGGCACTGACAATACCAATTTGTTGATATGTATGATGCTACTTAAAATATTCAGTGGCCCTGTCCTACATTTACACCAGTAAATACTTTGCGCCAAATAACTATGTCTGAAAGTCAGCAGAGGAGCCCACCCCTGTACCTAAGTATGCCACCCTTTTGTTTGTTTTGTTTTTTTGCAAGACATTAACATCTCTGTATTATTTTGGAGTACTAACTGTGTCAGACACTCCTTCCAATTGTCCTCCGCTGACCACACCAATGCTGCCTGTATACCCCTGGAACCTAATTAAAAGTGCATAGAGCCTACTTTTTTTTATTTTAGGCCTACTAAGTCTGTCTGCGGTTCCTCCTTCCAATAGTCCTCCACTGACCACACCAATGCTGCCTGTGTACCCCTGCAAGATAATTGAAACTGCATTGAGCCTACTTTTTTTATGTTAGGCCTACTAAGTCTGTCTGCGGTCCCTCCTTCCAATAGTCCTCCGCTGACCACACCAATGCTGCCTGTGTACCCCTGGAACCTATTTAAAAGTGCATAGAACCTACTTTTTTAATTTTAGGCCTACTAAGTCTGTCTGCGGTCTCTCCTTCCAATAGTCCTCCACTGACCACACCAATGCTGCCTATGTACCCCTGCAAGATAATTGAAACTGCATTGAGCCTACTTTTTATGTTAGGCCTACTAAGTCTGTCTACGGTCCCTCCTTCCAATAGTCCTCCACTGACCACACCAATGCTGCCTGTGTACCCATGTAACCTTTTTTAAACCTGCATCGAGCCAACTTTGTGGTGTAAGGCCTACTAGCAGTGTCTGTCTGTGCCATTCAATACAGCTGTCCTCTTAAAAAAATGACCTGCAATTGTCAGGTTTTCAGCCTATTGGAATTTTAAAACTGCAGTGGGGCTACTAGTTTAGTTGGGGCCTACTAACAGTGTCTGCCGCTCCAAGGTGTTCTCCTGGTTGCCTTTCCTGAGTTTCTATCTTCAGGCTTTTGTTAAATAGTTGTTAAATGGAACAAATGCAGTGGGGCTACTAGTTTGGTTGGGGCCTACTAACGGTGTCTGACGCTCCTTGCTGTTCTCCTGGTTTCCTGTCCTGAACTTCGATCTTCATGCTCTCACTAAGTAGTTGTTAATATAACACTGCATTTGGCCTACTAGTTTGGTTGGGGCCTACTAACGGTGTCTGCCGCTCCTTGCTGTTCTCCTCCACTGAACAAAGCAGTGCCGCCTGTTTACTACTGTTACCAATTTTGAACTGCATTTAGACTACTTACTGATTTGGGCCTACTCACTGTGTCAGTCTCTCATTACAGTTGGAAAAACGAGGAAAAAGATTGGAGCGCACTTACCCAGGTAAAATAGTCACCACTTTATTAGGACTTTGTACAAAAAGCAGGGAAGGGAGTGGATAAAGATCGGACGACGGCCGTTTCGTGCAGAGTGGCACTTCAACGGGTCCTACGGCTGAATGAATGCAGGGAGGATTTTGTAGACAAAACAAGCCCCAAAACTCCTCCCTGCACACAGCACATGGGTGGGAGTAGCCACCACTGATAGAAACGTGAACAAAGGTGCAATAAAAACAACAAAAACAATTAAAATCAAACTCTGAGAGCTACACTTGAAACAACATTGAACAGAACCTATAGTACAATTAACTATCTACAAGAACACAGACATGTCTAGCTTTTCATTCATACCAAGCGGTCCAGCTGCGTCTGCACGAAGAATCCATCTGGCCTCCCTGCGTAGTAGGAGGCGGTGCAGATCTCCTCCCCCTTCTGGCAGAGTAACCTGTTCTAACCCAGCGAACCGCAGCACCTGCACATTGCCTGCGTGGTAAGTCTTGACATGGTCTATTAATCGAGGAGCCCCCTTGCCGGTCCTCACAGAGTTAAAATGCTCTCTAACCCGTATGAACATTGGCCGAATAGTCTTGCCAATGTAAAAGAAGCCGCAAGGGCAGAAAATGACATAGACTACATACGTAGTTCTACAAGATATGAAATCGCGCACTGCTTGCTGTATGTGCCCCACTGTAATAGTATTACCGACATGGTGATAAATACAGAAATTGCAATGCCCGCACTTGAAGTTACCTTTTGGTCTATTAAGAGACAGCCAATTACTGCGATCTGATACAAAACGATTGCGGACCAAACAGTTTTTAATATTTTTGCTACGGCGACTAGCAAAAAGTGGTCCCCTATCCACTATTTCTTTTAAATCGTTAACTTGTCTCAAGATCTGCCAATTTTTACGAACTGCTGCTCTAATTTGGTTATCTAGTGGTCCAAATTTGAAGCTAAACACAAATTTTTTCTCATATGTCCTCTGTCTAGGAGATTTTAAATCCGCTGTGATTGCTCTATCGTGGGCTTTATTCAGAATTGAACTGGGGTATCCCAGCTTCCTAAACTTATCAAACAGCTCGACCGATTGTCGTGCAAAACCCTCTGGGTCACTATTGATTCTTTTAACTCTCAGGAATTGACTGTATGGTAAAGAGCTTTTAGTATAAGAAGGGTGGGCACTGGCAAAATGTAATAAAGAATTTGATGCCGATGGCTTAAGGTACACCTCAGTATAAATACTATTGTCCCTCACTTGTAGTTTGACATCCAAGAACACCAAACTGGCTCCTCCAAATTGCGAGGTAAACCCCATATTCATGGTGTTTGCCGTCCCCAGGTACTCTACAAAATCTGCAAAGGTATCCTGGTGCCCGTCCCACACCATGAATATGTCATCAACATATCTAGCATAAAGCTTTATATGCTTGAGAAATGGGTTATGTGAGGAATAAATATATTCCTCTTCAAACCTGGCAAGAAAGAGGTTAGCCAGGGTACATGCGACGGGGGTACCCATAGCGGTACCCACCGTCTGCAGGTACCACTGGTCATCAAACTGGAAGGCATTGTGCTCAAGAATGAACGCCAAGCCTTCACAAATAAACCTGATGGTATCGGTTCCAGTGGGTGTATTACCCAAAATCATTTTGACCGTATCCACCCCCAATTTTTGAGGGATTCTCGTGTACAAACTTTCTATATCTATAGACGTGAGGGCAAAGGTGTCCTGCCAGTCAAAGTGCTTGATTATTCTTAAGAAATCTCCTGTATCCTTTAAATACGATGGAATATCCTTTTATAAGGGACGTAACAGCCAGTCGATGTAGGATGATAGAGGTTCTGTTAGCGACCCCACCCCTGACACTATTGGACGACCGGGGGGGGGGCTACCGCAGATTTATGAAGTTTAGGTATGTGATACCAATGCGGTTTTCTAGGATACTCCGGTAGCAGTTTTTCTGCCTGCTTATAAGAAAAAACCCTTTTCTCGACATACTGTCTCAAAAGGGAGCGCAATAGGTTCTTAAATTTAGTGGTGGGGTCCCCTTTTAATTTTTTATAGGTGCTTTCATCTGATAGCTGTCTCAGCGCCTCTTTTTTATAATACTCTTTAGACATTAGGACCGTATTGCCGCCTTTATCGGCCCCCCTGATTATAATGTCAGACCACTCCTGTATCTCCTTTAATGCCTTTTTTTCTCTCAACTGTAAATTTTCAACCGGACGTTCGTATATTAGTGCTTCCACATCTTTTAGCACCTGCATCTCAAAAATATCTACAGGATTCCCTGGGGATATAGGGGGCATATATGTGGATTTAACCCCACCTGAGAAATGTGCGGGTAAAGCATCACTAGTATGGATATTAGTGGTCCCTATATTGGTAAGATCAAGAAGCATTTGTGTTTCGGCACGCACATCGTCAAATGGGTCCTCCGTGACAAAAAAGCCCAGGGGAACCCACATGACAAGGCGCGTTACCGGGCAGAATCTGTGCGGGGTTCGCTGTAGCTGCGCCTTTATTATTTGAAGCAAAAGATTTAAACAAGTGAATCTTTCTGATCACTTTAAACAAGTCAATCTTGAAATCAACTATATCGAATTTTTCTGGTATACAAAAATTTAACCCTCAAGACAAAACTGAGAGGTGCGCTTCTCCTAATGTTCGATCCGTTAAATTAATAACAGTTATTTCATCGGACGCCACGAGATTTTTTTCCTTTTCTTGGCATTTCTGTCTGCCGTTCCGCCTACTCCCTCGGCGCGTCCTGCGTCTAAAGGGGACGCAGCGGCAGTTGTTGATTGTAGTGGGGCTAGAGACGCTGCCGACTCTCCAAGGTCCTCTGTTGCGCTTGAATCGGAGTCAGTTGTGAGATAATGCCTTTTATTCCTGTTATCAGCCTTTCTCCATCCTTGTCTTTTAGTCCGATTTTGTTTCTTTTGATGTTGGCGATGGTTATATGACAGACCCGTTTTGTTCCAAGTAAATACTTTTCTGGACTCAAAGTCACTTTTGTCTCTAATAAACTTATCTCTTTTTCTTTGTTTGATGTCATTTTGCAAAATCACCAATTTAACATCCAGTTTTTTGTCTATAGTAGTCCATTGTGTTTCTGACAGTCTAGTCTTTAGTTCCTCTTTAGTTTTAATCAATTCAATTTTGGCTGCCTCTTAGTTAATAATGTTTTGCTTTAACACCAATTGTAGCAAGTCCCGAGAACATTGCAGCAGGATTTTCTCCCACTCCTTAACGAACAAATCATTATCCTTAAACTGGGCCATCTCTTTCATGACGCGCAGACCGCACGGTACTCGGCCACACTCCACATAGGATTTCAAAGAATTATTCGTCCAAAACAAATTAACTTCTCTCTCCGCAGCCACAAATAACTTGTGTTCAAGTGTTCTGGTACTCAGAGAAAAAATGTCGTCATGCAGTTCACATTCCGAAAAATATGAATCCACATTTTCCCTTCCCGCTAGTAGTCCATGTGACAAGGAAACAGCCTCGGACTCCATGTAATGGAATCACAGCAGGTGAATAATCACCACTGCCTTGATACAGCCCAAAAGTGGTAAGTGGGGGTAATCGACTTGGCGTGCTGGAAGTATGAAAAAAAGTCTAGTTTATTGAAATCACAGGGTAAAAGAAAGTTCTACTTCCGCACTGCCCGATAATCTGACCCCAATGTGCACAACAGCAAAAACCACATGCAAAGAGCGTATATGGCTGATCAGCCATATACGCTCTTTGCATGTGGTTTTTGCTGTTGTGCACATTGGGGTCAGATTATCGGGGCAGTGCGGAAGTAGAACTTTCTTTTACCCTGTGCTCTCATTACAGTTGTCCTCCACTGAACAAAGCAATGCCGCCTGTTTAGTCCTGTTACCAATTTTGAACTGCTTTTAGCCTACTTTTGTATTTGGGACTATATCTGTGTTTCCTCCTCATCCTGCCCATTGCCCAGCTAGTGCTAGATGATTCTGCTGGTACATTGACCCAGACCGCTACATTCCCCTTGCACGCTACACAGCCAGATTCTGACCCTGCTGAAAGCGAGGTTCCCTTTCCCGCATGCTATACCACCTTACACGGTGACAAAGAGGAAGGTGCAGATGAAAGTGCAGGTTCCTTCATCAGGTGGGGGGGATACTTGGCGACGTCACTGGCACAGGACCCCTCATAGTACGCAAAAGTGTCACTGCCGGTGGGAGGCGCCCCCGCCGTGCAAACACACCGCCGTACTTTGAGGGGCCCTGTGCCAGTGCCAATGCGAACGAGTGGGCCACCCCTGCTTGCTCAGGATCACAGCACTTGCAAAGTTGAAATACTTACCTCTCCCTGCTCCACTGCCATGACGTGGTCCACGTTCCCTGGGCCCACTAAATACTTGACCCAGCCATACCCCCCACAACTTTAACCAAATGACCCCCAATGTCCAATGCCTAACTATTATTATAAGGTAAATTAAGATTAACAAGATTCAGAACCAATAATGGATGTTTTTGCCATTAAAATGGGCACTGTAGGTGTTTTCCTGGCCTCCACTCACTGCCGAATATGCTCCCCCATTGACTTGCATTGGGTTTCGTGTTTTGGTCGATCCCCGACTTTTCCCGATAATCAGCCGATTTCACTCGACTCGACTTTTGAGATAGTCGGGTTTCGCAAAACCCGACTCTACCCTAAAAAAGTAAAAGTCGCTCAACCCTAGTGTCAGCCTCTCCTTACAGTTGTCCTCCGCTGAACAAAGCAATGCCGCCTGTTTAGTCCTGTTACCAATTTTGAACTGCATTTAACCTACTTACTTTTTTGGGCCTACTAACTGTGTCAGCCTCTCATTACAGTTGTCCTCCGCTGAACAAAGCAATGCCGCCTGTTTAGTCCTGTTAGCAATTTTGAAGTGCATTTAGCCTATTTACTTTTTTGGGTCTACTAACTGTGTCAGCGTCTCTTTACAGTTGTCCTCCGCTGAACAAAGCAATGCCGCCTTTTTAGTCCTGTTACCAATTTTGAACTGCATTTAGCCTACTTACTTATTTGGGCCTAGTAACTGTGTCTGCCCCTCATTACAGTTGTCCTCCACTGACCAAAGCAATGCCGTCTGTTTAGTCCTGTTAGCAATTTTGAACTGCATTTAGCCTACTTACTTTTTGGAGCCTACTAACTGTGTCTGCGCCACTCATTACAGTTGTCCTACACTGAACAAAGCTAGGCCGCCTGTTTAGTCCTGTTAGGAATTTTGAACTGCATCTAGCCTACTTACTTTTTTGGGCCTACTAACTGTTTCAGTGTCTCTTTACAGTTGTCCTTCGCTGAACAAAGCAATGCCGCCTTTTTATTCCTGTTACCAATGTTGAACTGCATTTAGCCTACTTACTTTTTTGGGCCTACTAACTGTCAGCCTTTCATTACAGTTGTCCTCCGCTGAACAAAGCAATGCCGCCTGTTTAGTCCTGTTAGCAATTTTGAACTATATTTAGCCTACTTACTTATTTGGGCCTAGTAACTGTGTCTGCCCCTCATTACAGTTGTCCTCCACTGAACAAAGCTATGCCGCCTGTTTAGTCCTGTTACCAATTTTGAACTGCATTTAGCCTACCTTATTATTTGGGCCTATATCTGTGTTTCCTCCTCATCATGTCCATTGCCCAGCCACTGCTAGATGAGTCTGCTGGTACATTGACCCAGACCACTACATTCCCCTTGCACTCTACACAGCCTGAATCTAACCCTGCTGAAAGTCAGGTTCCCCTTCCCGCATACTATACCATCTTACACGGGGACAAAGAGGAAGGTGCAGATGAAAGTGCAGGTTCCTTCATCAGGTGGGGGGCATACTTGTTGGCGACGTCACTGGCACAGGGCCCCTCATAGTACACAAAAGTGTCTCTGGAAGTGGGAGGCACCACCCGCCGTCAAACACACCGCCGTACTATGAGGGGCCCTGTGCCAGTGCCAACTAGTGGGCCCCCCTGCTTGCTCAGGATCACAGCACTTGCAAAGTTGAAATACTTACCTCTCCCTACTCCACCGCCGTGACATATTCCACGTTTCCTGGGCCCACAAAAATCTTGAGCCAGCCCTACCCCCCCCCCCACATCTTTAGCCAAATGACCCCCTGTTTTCAATGCCTAACTATTATTATAAGGTAAATTAAGATTGACAAGCTTCAGTAATACGAACTGATTTTGGCGTTAAAATGGGCACTGTAGGTGTTTTCCTGTCCTCCACTCACTGCCGACTTTGATTCCCCATTGACCTGCATTGGGTTTCGTGTTTTAGTCGGCCCCCGACTTTTCGCAATAATCGGCCGATTTCACCCGACCCGACTTTTGAGAAAGTGAGCATACATCTAGAGTCACTAGACAAGTTCCAATGGGGACTGTCAAGTCTTGGACCTGTTGTATCAGGAAGGTGGAGTCTCTTACAAACGATTGAAGAGAGGCGACCAAAGGCTGTAGGAAAAAGTCGACATAAATGCACGGTCTTTCCAGTAATCCACCTATCCCAGATATAATAGGCCTACCTTGGGGGGCTGCAAGAGACTTGTGCACCTTCGGGAGCATATAGAAGGTAAGGATTTTAGGATGACAGTTAAACATGAAATCTTTCTCTCATTTGTTAATGATATTACACGTAAAAGCAGCCTCCTAGAGACTAAGTAGTTTAGCCTGGAAAACAGTAGAGGGATCGGAGGGAAGGGTCTGATTACAATCCTGATTTAACAGTTGGCGTCTGGCCTCTTGCACGTATAGATCGATTGGCCAGATTACCAAGTTGCCCCCCTTGTCCGCCTCGTGGATGACAAACTCTCGATTGGAGCCCAACCTGGCAATAACGGCCTGCTCAGCTTTATTCATATTTCTACCCCTATTTGGATCCAGCTTCAATTGCTGTATCTTCCGGACCACAGCATCAAAAAAGATTTGTACTACTGGAAAAAGTGAAAATACCGGAGTGGCCTGTGAAGGCAACTTACCAGTGAACCTTCTCCTTGGACAACTCTCATCCCCCTCCTCAAGCAAGTCCAACAGATCTCTGAGGGCCGATCTATCGGCCATAGGATGATCATCCAAAACTGATGGTTGGTGGAATAACAGCTTGAAGGTGAGTTGTCTGCAAAAGAGGTAGACGTCTTTTATCACAGGCTACTTGACAGGCCTTTTTCCAGAACTAAACTCAGGCCCAGTGTATTACACTACACAATGTAAGTGGCAGAACGTGCCTGGAAGATGTACGACAAACTAAGAGAACTGTGACGTAGATCCACTTAGTGCCAATTTAAATCTCCCTTTTTTGGGGGGTTGACTGCAACAAATCTCAGGCCCAGTGTATTACACTACACAATTTAAGTGGCAGAACGTGCCTGGAAGATGTACGACAAACTAACAGAACTGTGACGTAGATCCTCTTAGAGCCAATTTAAATCTCCCTTTTTTGGGGGGAGACTGCAACAGAACTCAGGCCCGGTGTATTACACTACACAATTTAAGTGGCAGAACGTGCCTGGGAGATGTACGACAAACTAACAGAACTGTGACGTAGATCCTCTTAGAGCCAATTTAAATCTCCCTTTTTTGGGGGGAGACTGCAACAGAACTCAGGCCCGGTGTATTACACTACACAATGTAAGTGGCAGAACGTGCCTGGAAGATGTACGACAAACTAAGAGAACTGTGACGTAGATCCACTTAGTGCCAATTTAAATCTCCCTTTTTTGGGGGGTTGACTGCAACAAATCTCAGGCCCAGTGTATTACACTACACAATTTAAGTGGCAGAACGTGCCTGGAAGATGTACGACAAACTAACAGAACTGTGACGTAGATCCTCTTAGAGCCAATTTAAATCTCCCTTTTTTGGGGGGAGACTGCAACAGAACTCAGGCCCGGTGTATTACACTACACAATTTAAGTGGCAGAACGTGCCTGGGAGATGTACGACAAACTAACAGAACTGTGACGTAGATCCTCTTAGAGCCAATTTAAATCTCCCTTTTTTGGGGGGAGACTGCAACAGAACTCAGGCCCGGTGTATTACACTACACAATTTAAGTGGCAGAACGTGCCTGGAAGATGTACGACAAACTAAGAGAACTGTGACGTAGATCCACTTAGTGCCAATTTAAATCTCCCTTTTTTGGGGTGGAGACTGCAACAAAACTCAGGACCAGTGTATTACACTGCACAATGTATGTGGCAGAACGTGGCAGGAAGATGTACGACATATTAACAGAACTGTGATGTAGATCCACCTAGTGCCAATTTCAATCTCCCTTTTCTGGGGGGGAGACTGCAACAATACTCAGTCCCAGAGTATTACACCGCGCAATGTAAGTGGCAGAACGTGGCTGGAAGATGTACGACAAACTAAGAGAGCTGTGACGTAGACCCACTTAGTGCCAATTTTAATTACCCTTTTTTGGGGGGGAGACTGCAACAAAACTGAGGCCCAGTGCATTACACTACACAATGTAAGTGGCAGAACGTGGCTGGAAGATGTATGACAAACTAACAGAACTGTGACATATATCCACTTAGTGCCAATTTAAATCTCTTTTTTTGGGGGGGGCAACTGCAACAAATCTCAGGCCCAGTGTATTACACAACACATTGTAAGTGGCAGAACGTGGCAGGAAGATGTACGACAAACTAACAGAACTGTGACGTAGATCCACTTAGTGCCAATTTAAATCTCACTTTTTTGGACATAAAACTGCAACAAAATTCAGGCCCAGTGTATTACACTACACAATGTAGGTGGCAGAACTTGGCAGGAAGATGTAAGACAAAGTAACAGAACTGTGACGTAGATCCACTTAGTGCCAATTTAAATCTACTTTTTTGGGGGGAGACTGTGGATCGCCCCCCAGACACAGGGCCACGCGTTTCGGTACCGGGCCTCTCTGGTTCGGTTCTGAGGCTGTCACGGTGGCTAGACCCGGTCCGTGACCCTGCTAAAGGGCGTCCAATGGAAGCAGTAAAGCAGTCTGTTCGGGGTTTCGTGACGCCACCCGTGGTGTTCGGTCAGGGTGACCGACGCTGCTATGGGGTCCACTGGGGTGATGGAATGGCAGCTCGATGGTATACCTTCCCACAGGGGAAGTATGTCCCCAGGGCTTCCCAGCAAGGTGGATGGTGATAGTGTGAGGTACAGTCAATAATGATCGGTCAGGAGGGCAGGGGCGTTTTCAATACCTCCGTCTGATGTGGTTCCACCGATGCCGATCGGTTCCGTTGATGAGGACACTGGAGTCGGCTGCGGCTCGAACTGCGGTTCTCCCGACGTGGCTCCCGGTCTCCATAGCTTCGCATCGGCTGGCTCCGTGCTCGGGATAGGCTGACTTGGCTCCTCCGCCTGCGACCCCAAGAAGTCTGAGTCTTCCAGCCGTGGCAAATTCGAGTCCGGGTCCACCTCCGGCTGACAGGGACAAGCCAGGATCGCTCCTTCGTCGTTCGGGTACCCGTTGGTCGTCATCCCCTCTCCGGGATCTGCAATGGCACTCACACGCTGCTCCTCCATTTCCTGGGGGTGGAGCTCCTTCTTGTCTTGGTTCCCGCCATTGCAAATCAGGGGGCGGTTCTCCTCTGCTTCGGGGCAGATCGTCCTCCCGCAACAGCAATCAGAGGGGGCGGTCGGCACTTCTGGCGCCACTTTGATAGTCTCCTCCCATGGCACGCCCTCCTTCTTCTCCTGCGCTCCTCGTGGCACGCCAATGGCGGCGGTTTTGGCGGGAATCTTGCGGCAATTGCAGTCCACAGTCTTTGCAATAAATCACAGTCCAACACGTTTCAATCACAGTTCCAAGGCACACATGACCTGATTCTTCAGGCTTAAGTACGATCCTGTTCGTGATGCCAAGTTAGATCGCCCTCCAGACACAGGGCCACGCGTTTCGGTACCAGGCCTCTCTGGTTCAGTTCTGAGGCTGTCACGGTGGCTAGACCCGGTCCGCGACCCTGCTAAGGGGCGTCCAATGGAAGCAGTAAAGCAGTCTGTCAGGGGTTCGTGACGTCACCCGTGGTGTTCGGTCAGGGTGATCGACGCTGCTATGGGGTCCACTGGGGTGATGGAATGGCAGCTGGATGGTATACCTTCCCACAGGTGAAGTATGTCCCCAGGGCTTCCCAGCAAGGTGGATGGTGATGGTGTGAGGTACAGTAAATAATGAGGACACAAGGTTGCAGTCTCTTTACCTCTTTACTGAAGGCTTCAGGATCCTCTATCCAGAGTACGTTTAACAGGGCTCTCAGAGACCGGCCGGTCCGATGGGCACATCCAGAGTTTCCTTCACAGATGGAAATCGTTGCCTACCAATAGCGCCTGTGTGTTGTAGTCCTATCCTGCTGAGCATTCAGAATAGTCCTCACAACTGCTGTACTCGTTCGTTCGTTCTCTACAGCTCTCTCTCTCGTTCTTTGGTTCCAGATGTTACTAGTTTCTAACGTCCCCCAGGTATGTTATGCTAGGACGCCACCCGTATGACGGGAAGGCTTGGAGGTCTTCCGGGACCCTAGAGATGCCCCTCTCCCAATGTTGCCCCCTATGTCTTCGTAGGTGTAGTAAGGTAGACAGCCAACCTATGACTAACTGTCCAGCAGAGTTTGAAGTAAGGCCTGAAGTCAGTTACTCCTACGGTGTTCTGGCCACCGACTACGCGCCTCAGTAAGATGTTGCCTCTCTCTCTCTCGGCACGACTCTTACTGGCTCTCCTTTGTGCTTGATCTCGTTTACACGGTTCCACAATATCCTTCCCTTCGTGTCTCTTTCTTAGGATACCGCCGCAGGGTGTGCAGGTGCGGTTCCGTTGCGTTCTGTTCTGTTCGCTAGGCACCTGCCAGGTTCCCACACCCGACAGGGGCCCCCCTGATCCTTCTCCCTGCAACACCACCTGCCACGGGATGTTGCCTGAATCCAACCCAGTCAGCTGCTGACTGACTTCCGCCCCAGCCCCTAGTTTTACCAGTGTGAGGAGTGGCCCAATAAATAAAGCCTTTTTCTCCCCCTAGTGGCCGGAGTGTGAAGTGTAATGTGTTCTGGTGATACCTGGTCAGGAGAACTCCTTAGTGCCATCAGACGTACCGCTACTCCGCTTAGCGGCAGAGTGCCATACTGCAATGACCAGGTCTCTGGGGCGCTGCAACTGCAACATAGCTCAGGCCCCATGTATTACACTGCACAATGTAAGTGGCAGAACGTGGCTGGAAGATGTACGACAAACTAACAGAACTGAGACGTAGATCCACTTAGTGGCAATTTAAATCTCCCTTTTTTTGGGGGGGAGACTTCAACAAATCTCAGGCCCAGTGTATTACACTACACAATGTAAGTGGCAAAACATGGCTGGAAGATGTACGACAAACTAACCGAACTGTGACTTAGATCCACTTAGTGCCAATTTAAATCTCCCTTTTTTGGGGGGGGAGACTGCAACAAAACTCAGGACCAGTGTATTACACTACACAATGTAGGTGGCAGAACGTGGCAGGAAGATGAACGACAAACTAACAGAACTGAGACGTAGATCCCCTTAATGCCAATTTAATTCTACTTTTTTGGGGGGAGAATGCAACAAAACTCAGGCCCAGTGTATTACACTACACAATGTAAGTGGCAGAAAGTGGCTAGAAGATGTACGACAAACTAACAGAACTGAGACGTAGATACAATTAGTGCCAATTTAAATGTCATTTTTTTGAGGGGAGACTGCAACAAAACTGAGGCCCAGTGTATTACACTACACAATGTAAGTGGTAGAACGTGGCTGAAATTTGGACGACAAACTAACAGAAATGTGACGTAGATCCACTTAGTGCCAATTTAAATCTCCATTTTTTTAAAGGGGAGACTGCACCAAAAGTCAGGCCCAGAGTATTACACTACACAATGTAAGTGGCAGAACGTGGCTGGAAGATGTATGACAAACTAACAGAACTGTGACGTAGATCCACTTAGTGCCAATTTAAATCTCCCTTTTTTGGACATAAGACTGCAACAAAACTCAGGCCCAGTATATTACACTACACAATGTAGGTGGCAGAACGTGGCATGAAGATGTACGACAAACTAAGAGAACTGTGACGTAGATCCAATTAGTGCCAATTTAAATCTCCCTTTTTTGGACGTAAGACTGCAACAAAACTTAGGCCCAGTGTATTACACTACACAATGTAAGTGGCAGAACGTGGCTGAAAGATGTACGACAAACTAACAGAACTGAGACGTAGATCCACTTAGTGCCAATATAAATCTCCCTTTTTTGGGGGGGCGACTGCAACAAAACTCAGGCCCAGTGTATTACACTACACAATGTAGGTGGCAGAACGTGGCAGGAAGATGAACGACAAACTAACAGAACTGAGACGTAGATCCCCTTAATGCCAATTTAATTCTACTTTTTTGGGGGGAGAATGCAACAAAACTCAGGCCCAGTGTATTACACTACACAATGTAAGTGGCAGAAAGTGGCTAGAAGATGTACGACAAACTAACAGAACTGAGACGTAGATACAATTAGTGCCAATTTAAATGTCATTTTTTTGAGGGGAGACTGCAACAAAACTGAGGCCCAGTGTATTACACTACACAATGTAAGTGGTAGAACGTGGCTGAAATTTGGACGACAAACTAACAGAAATGTGACGTAGATCCACTTAGTGCCAATTTAAATCTCCATTTTTTAAAGGGGAGACTGCACCAAAAGTCAGACCCAGAGTATTACACTACACAATGTAAGTGGCAGAACGTGGCTGGAAGATGTATGACAAACTAACAGAACTGTGACGTAGATCCACTTAGTGCCAATTTAAATCTCCCTTTTTTGGACATAAGACTGCAACAAAACTCAGGCCCAGTATATTACACTACACAATGTAGGTGGCAGAACGTGGCATGAAGATGTACGACAAACTAAGAGAACTGTGACGTAGATCCAATTAGTGCCAATTTAAATCTCCCTTTTTTGGACGTAAGACTGCAACAAAACTTAGGCCCAGTGTATTACACTACACAATGTAAGTGGCAGAACGTGGCTGAAAGATGTACGACAAACTAACAGAACTGAGACGTAGATCCACTTAGTGCCAATATAAATCTCCCTTTTTTGGGGGGGCGACTGCAACAAAACTCAGGCCCAGTGTACTACAATACACAATGTAAGTGGCAGAACGTGGCTGGAAGATGTACGACAAACTAACAGAAGTTTGACGTAGATCCAATTAGTGCCAATTTAAATCTCGTTTTTTTTGGGGGAGACTGTAACAAAACTCAGGCCCAGTGTATTACACTACACAATGTAAGTGGCAGAACGTGGCTGCAAGATGTAGCATATGTTCTCAATACATGGTCCAAAAAGATTGCGACATTATTAAAGAGGGAGCCCCTCCCCGAAATGATAGGTCGTCCCGGGGGGTTATAGAGATCTTTATGTAAAACGATAGGTCGTCCCGGGGGGTTATAGAGATCTTTATGTAAAGATAAAGATCTCTATAACCCCCCGGGACAACCTATCGTTTCGGGGAGGGGCTCCCTCTTTAATAATGTTGCAATCTTTTTGGACCATGTATTGAGAACATATGCTACATCAGCGAAGTCCTATATTCGGGACATGGGGGACTTTCTAAATAAGATTGAAAATGTCATTATTTCTGAGTCCACCATTTTGGTTTCTTTTGATGTGGTATCTTTATATACCTCCATTGAACATGATAAAGGGCTTGAAGCGGTCTCATGTGCGCTATCGGGCTCTGACGTGGCCCCGGAGTGTGCATGGCTCATCCTCACATTGCTGGAATTCATCCTCAGGCGGAATTTTTTTCTGTTTGGGGATGAGTTTTTCCTGCAATTGAGAGGTACCGCCATGGGGTCCAATGTGGCCCCTACGTATGCCAACATCTACATGGCGGTACTTGAGGATGGGTTCGTGTACAAATCCAGCCTCTGGCGCCACGTCAGAGCCTGGTGGCGTTACATTGATGATATTTTCGTGATATGGGAGGGTACTTCTGTCGAGCTAGAGGCCTTCCATGGGGTTTTGAATCAAATATACCCCGAATTACAATTCACTCTGACTCACTCAACTACACAGATACAATTCCTGGACACTCTGGTTTACAAATGTGGGAATAAATTAGAGACTGACATTTTTATTAAAGAAACGGATAGGAATGGATTATTAGCTTTTGATAGTAATCACCCAAGAAAAATGGTGGGTTCTCTTCCGTGGAGTCAGCTCCTAAGAGTGAGGCGAATTGTGTCCGATGAGGAACGGGTGGATCTTAGACTTAATGAGATGTGTAGTAAATTTATCTCTAGGGGATACCCTATACGGGAGGTAACTAGGTATAGGGATAAGGCTGCTGGTTGTTCCCGTGGTAGTATCCGGAATAAGACTCGCATCAAATCTACGAATGACAGGATTCCTTTTGTGTCGATTTATAGTTCAGCTAGTAGTCGTATTGGGAACATACTGAGACGACACTGGACCTTGCTACAACGGGGTCTTCCTTCTATCCGTAGCTTTGAGACTTTCCCCATGATGTCTTTTAAAAGGGGACGTAACCTCAGAGATAGACTTGTGAAATCTGATATTGGGACCTCCAAAAAATCGATTCAGAGTACCCTAAGTTCAGCTAAAAATGGGAATTTCCCATGTTTGGGCTGTTCTTGCTGTAACAACATGCTAAAGGGGGAGTTTTTTTACCACCCACATACTGGAAAGAAGATCTGTCTCAAGGAGAGATACACTTGTGCTTCAAGTTATGTTGTGTACATGATTGTGTGCCCTCGTGGACTCACCTATGTGGGTGAGACAACCATGGAGGTAAGGGCACGCATTAATAAGCACAAGAGCACAGTGAGAACGGGGCTTACTGAATTACCACTCCCGAAGCATTTTGCTGATAATAGACATTCAGTAAACCAACTCAGATTTAGGGTGATAGATAGTGTCCCGGTACTCAGGAGAGGAGGTAACAGACTACAAATTCTCAAGACTAAGGAACTTCGGTGGATTTACACTTTGGGGTCGTTACAACCCAAAGGTCTTAATATTGACTTCAATCTACATACTTGTGTACGGTAGGATTGTGGACTCATGATCATGGGTATTTGTTTTTAATATCTCTGTGGCCTAGTTGAATTTTGTTGTATATTGTACTAGCTATTGAACCCGTTCTACGCCCGGGTGGCGAGCATTTATATTGGTATATTGTCTCCATCCTGGTATGTGCTGCTCCATCCTGCGTCCCCATCCTGTCATGCGCTGCTCCATCCTGCATCCCCATCCTGTCATGTGCTGCTCCATCCTGCGTCCCCATCCTGTCATGCGCTGCTCCATCCTGCATCCCCATCCTGTCATGTGCTGCTCCATCCTGCGTCCCCATCCTGTCATGCGCTGCTCCATCCTGCGTCCCCATCCTGTCATGTGCTGCTCCATCCTGCGTTCCCCTTCCTGTCATGCGCTGCTCCCATCCTGCGTCCCCATCCTGTCATGCGCTGCTCCCATCCTGCGTCCCCATCCTGTGATGCGCTGCTCCTATCCTGTGATGCGCTGCTCCCATCCTGCGTCCCCATCCTGTCATGTGCTGCTCCATCCTGCGTCCCCATCCTGTCATGCGCTGCTCCGTCATGCGTCCCCATCTTGTCATGCGCTGCTCCATCCTGCGTCCCCATCCTTATGTGCTGCTGCATCCTGCGTCCCCATCCTTATGTGCTGCTGCATCCTGCGTCCCCATCCTTATGTGCTGCTGCATCCTGCGTCCCCATCCTTATGTGCTGCTGCATCCTGCGTCCCCATGCTTATGTGCTGCTGCATCCTGCGTCCCCATCCTTATGTGCTGCTCCATCCTGCATCCCCATCCTTATGTGCTGCTGCATCCTGCGTCCCCATCCTTATGTGCTGCTGCATCCTGCGTCCCCATCCTTATGTGCTGCTGCATCCTGCGTCCCCATCCTTATGTACTGCTGCATCCTGCGTCCCCATCCTTATGTGCTGCTGCATCCTGCATCCCCATCCTTATGTTCATGCTGCATCCTGCGTCCCCATCCTTATGTTCATGCTGCATCCTGCGTCCCCATCCTTATGTTCATGCTGCATCTTGCGTCCCCATCCTTATGTGCTGCTCCATCCTGCGTCCTCATCCTTATGTGCTGCTCCATCCTGCGTCCCCATCCTTATGTGCTGCTGCATCCTGCGTCCCCATCCTTATGTGCTGCTCCCATCCTGCGTCCCCATCCTTATGTTCATGCTGCATCCTGCGTCCCCATCCTTATGTGCTGCTGCATCCTGCGTCCCCATCCTTATGTGCTGCTCCCATCCTGCGTCCCCATCCTTATGTTCATGCTGCATCCTGCGTCCCCATCCTTATGTGCTGCTGCATCCTGCGTCCCCATCCTTATGTTCATGCTGCATCCTGCGTCCCCATCCTTATGTTCATGCTGCATCCTGCGTCCCCATCCTTATGTTCATGCTGCATCCTGCGTCCCCATCCTTATGTTCATGCTGCATCCTGCGTCCCCATCCTTATGTGCTGCTCAATCCTGCGTCCCCATCCTTATGTGCTGCTCCCATCCTGCGTCCCCATCCTTATGTGCTGCTCCATCCTGCGTCCCCATCCTGTTATGTGCTGCTCCATCCTGCGTCCCCATCCTTATGTGCTGCTCCATCCTGCGTCCCCATCCTTATGTGCTGCTCCATCCTGCGTCCCCATACTGTTATGTGCTGCTCCATCCTGCGTCCCCATCCTTATGTGCTGCTCCATCCTGCGTCCCCATCCTTATGTGCTGCTCCATCCTGCGTCCCCATCCTTATGTGCTGCTCCATCCTGCGTCCCCATCCTTATGTGCTGCTCCATCCTGCGTCCCCATACTGTTATGTGCTGCTCCATCCTGCGTCCCCATCCTTATGTGCTGCTCCATCCTGCGTCCCCATCCTTATGTGCTGCTGCATCCTGCGTCCCCATCCTTATGTGCTGCTCCATCCTGCGTCCCCATCCTGTCATGTGCTGCTCCATCCTGCGTCCCCATCCTTATGTGCTGCTCCATTTTGCGTCCCCATCCTTATGTGCTGCTCCATCCTGCGTTCCCATCCTTATGTGCTGCTGCATCCTGCGTCCCCATCCTTTCATGTGCTGCTCCATCCAGCGTCCCCATCCTTATGTGCTGCTCCCATCCTGCGTCCCCATCCTTATGTGCTGCTCCATCCTGCGTCCCCATCCTTATGTGCTGCTCCATCCTGCGTCCCCATCCTTATGCGCTGCTCCATCCTGCGTCCCCATCCTTATGTGCTGCTCCATCCTGGGTCCCCATCCTTATGCGCTGCTCCATCCTGCGTCCCCATCCTTATGTGCTGCTCCATCCTGCGTCCCCATCCTTATGTGCTGCTCCATCCTGCGTCCCCATCCTTATGCGCTGCTCCATCCTGCGTCCCCATCCTTATGCGCTGCTCCATCCTGCGTCCCCATCCTTATGTGCTGCTCCATCCTGCGTCCCCATCCTTATGTGCTGCTCCATCCTGCGTCCCCATACTGCCTCTGACCCGCTCGGCGCCGAGTGCTGGGGGGCCTGAGCAGGCGGGGACACCGGCGCGCTGTGAGGCTTACTGAATTACCAGTCCCGAAGCATTTTGCTGATAATAGACATTCAGTAAACCAACTCAGATTTAGGGTGATAGATAGTGTCCCGGTACTCAGGAGAGGAGGTAACAGACTACAAATTCTCAAGACTAAGGAACTTCGGTGGATTTACACTTTGGGGTCGTTACAACCCAAAGGTCTTAATATTGACTTCAATCTACATACTTGTGTACGGTAGGATTGTGGACTCATGATCATGGGTATTTGTTTTTAATATCTCTGTGGCCTAGTTGAATTTTGTTGTATATTGTACTAGCTATTGAACCCGTTCTACGCCCGGGTGGCGAGCATTTATATTGGTATATTGTCTCCATCCTGGTATGTGCTGCTCCATCCTGCGTCCCCATCCTGTCATGCGCTGCTCCATCCTGCGTCCCCATCCTGTCATGTGCTGCTCCATCCTGCGTCCCCATCCTGTCATGCGCTGCTCCATCCTGCGTCCCCATCCTGTCATGTGCTGCTCCATCCTGCGTTCCCCTTCCTGTCATGCGCTGCTCCCATCCTGCGTCCCCATCCTGTCATGCGCTGCTCCCATCCTGCGTCCCCATCCTGTGATGCGCTGCTCCCATCCTCTGATGCGCTGCTCCCATCCTGCGTCCCCATCCTGTCATGTGCTGCTCCATCCTGCGACCCCATCCTGTCATGCGCTGCTCCATCATGCGTCCCCATCCTGTCATGCGGTGCTCCATCCTGCGTCCCCATCCTTATGTGCTGCTGCATCCTGCGTCCCCATCCTTATGTGCTGCTGCATCCTGCGTCCCCATCCTTATGTGCTGCTGCATCCTGCGTCCCCATCCTTATGTGCTGCTCCATCCTGCGTCCCCATCCTTATGTGCTGCTCCATCCTGCGTCCCCATCCTTATGTGCTGCTGCATCCTGCATCCCCATCCTTATGTGCTGCTGCATCCTGCGTCCCCATCCTTATGTGCTGCTGCATCCTGTGTCCCCATCCTTATGTGCTGCTCCATCCTGCGTCCCCATCCTTATGTGCTGCTGCATCCTGCGTCCCCATCCTTATGTACTGCTGCATCCTGCGTCCCCATCCTTATGTGCTGCTGCATCCTGCGTCCCCATCCTTATGTTCATGCTGCATCCTGCATCCCCATCCTTATGTTCATGCTGCATCCTGCGTCTCCATCCTTATGTTCATGCTGCATCCTGCGTCCCCCATCCTTATGTGCTGCTCCATCCTGCGTCCCCATCCTTATGTGCTGCTCCATCCTGCGTCCCCATCCTTATGTGCTGCTGCATCCTGCGTCCCCATCCTTATGTGCTGCTCCCATCCTGCGTCCCCATCCTTATGTTCATGCTGCATCCTGCGTCCCCATCCTTATGTGCTGCTGCATCCTGCGTCCCCATCCTTATGTGCTGCTCCCATCCTGCGTCCCCATCCTTATGTTCATGCTGCATCCTGCGTCCCCATCCTTATGTGCTGCTGCATCCTGCGTCCCCATCCTTATGTTCATGCTGCATCCTGCGTCCCCATCCTTATGTTCATGCTGCATCCTGCGTCCCCATCCTTATGTTCATGCTGCATCCTGCGTCCCCATCCTTATGTTCATGCTGCATCCTGCGTCCCCATCCTTATGTGCTGCTCCATCCTGTGTCCCCATACTGTTATGTGCTGCTCCATCCTGCGTCCCCATCCTTATTTGCTGCTCCATCCTGCGTCCCCATCCTGTTATGTGCTGCTCCATCCTGCGTCTCCATCCTTATGTGCTGCTCCATCCTGCGTCCCCATACTGTTATGTGCTGCTCCATCCTGCGTCCCCATCCTTATGTGCTGCTCCATCCTGCGTCCCCATCCTTATGTGCTGCTCCATCCTGCGTCCCCATCCTTATGTGCTGCTCCATCCTGCGTCCCCATACTGTTATGTGCTGCTCCATCCTGCGTCCCCATCCTTATGTGCTGCTCCATCCTGCGTCCCCATCCTTATGTGCTGCTCCATCCTGCGTCCCCATCCTTATGTGCTGCTGCATCCTGCGTCCCCATCCTTATGTGCTGCTCCATTCTGCATCCCCATCCTGTCATGTGCTGCTCCATCCTGCGTCCCCATCCTTATGTGCTGCTCCATCCTGCGTCCCCATCCTTATGTGCTGCTCCATCCTGCGTCCCCATCCTTATGTGCTGCTGCATCCTGCGTCCCCATCCTTTCATGTGCTGCTCCATCCTGCGTCCCCATCCTTATGTGCTGCTCCCATCCTGCGTCCCCATCCTTATGTGCTGCTCCATCCTGCGTCCCCATCCTTATGTGCTGCTCCATCCTGCGTCCCCATCTTTATGTGCTGCTCCATCCTGGGTCCCCATCCTTATGCGCTGCTCCATCCTGCGTCCCCATCCTTATGTGCTGCTCCATCCTGCGTCCCCATCCTTATGTGCTGCTCCATCCTGCGTCCCCATCCTTATGTGCTGCTCCATCCTGCGTCCCCATACTGCCTCTGACCCGCTCGGCGCCGAGTGCTGGGGGGCCTGAGCAGGCGGGGACACCGGCGCGCTGTGGGGGTCAGGTGCCGGTATCGCCGCCAGCTCAGGCCCCCCCAGCACTTACTATACTCACCTGTCCGGCGTTCCATCGCTGAGCGCCGCCATCTTCCCGGTCTCCTGGCTGTGACTGTTCAGTCAGAGGGCGGCGCCGGCGCGCATTAAGCGCGTCATCGCGCCCTCTGAACTGAAGGTCACAGGCCGAAGACCGGGAAGATGGCGCCGCTCAGCGATGGAACGGGGACAGGTGAATATAGGCCGATACTCACCCTCCTGGCGATCCCTGCTTCTGCGGTGGAGATCGCGGTGTGCGTTCAGTGTGAACGCACACCGCGATCTCCCGGGAGCGTCGCTCTGTGAGGCCCAGACTGCGCCGGCGCTTGCGCTTGCGCAGTCTATCGAGGCTTCGGACAGAGTGACGCTCCCAGCGTTATATTATAGATGGTTCTTTTTTCCTGGTTTTGTGTTTATTTATTTTTTGTTCTTTTTCTTTTCTTTTTGTTTAGGTAGATTCTGCTACAGTCGACGGTCAATAGGATGGAACATCTTATATACTGTAATTCTGCCCGTGATGTGGGATCACATTGGGCTCCTTTTCCTGTGCCCCTCGACTGTTGCATAGTATTAATAGTATGTTTATATTTGTTTTATAGTTATTATAGTTTTCTGTTATTTATTGCGTTTATCTGTTTTGGGTTTTTGTATATGGATGGTCACTATAGTGGTGGGGTTTAATGTTACAGTGTGAGGTCTGGAGGATATTCGGGTACTATTCATTCGTTGTACCTCCCCCTTGTAATTTGCGCCCCAGATATATCAATATATAAGATGGGAATTGTCATTTATATCATCAAGGTTTCTAGGTATTCGGATACATCTGCTCGGATAGCCTGGATGGGTGATTCCTGCATTACAAGTATAGAGCCCAGGTTGTGGTTGCCCTGGCTACGCTGTTGTTTACCTTGCGTGCCGCGCGAGGTAGGGGCATCGCGGTCTCGGCCCTTGATCGGTTCCCCACGTGGTTACATGTGGGGTTCCGATCTGTGCGGTAGATCGTGTGCGCCTCCTCGTTGCTGCAACGCGGGATCCAGCCGGCTGCTAGATATATGACGTGGTGCTGGCGTTGCGGTTGTCCTGGCAACGCCTCAGCTCGGCCCCGGACTCTGTGCTGGGTGGGTGTGAGGTGCTCGCCACTCTCGATTGGTTCCCGACGCGGTCACGTGCTGGGGGCGGTCTTGAGAGGTGATGCGCCGGCACTTACCGGGCTATGCAGCTGGGGGCTCGGGGTTATGACGTAGGTGATTACTGACTTTGTTATAGGTCTCGCTATTGGTGGTGAAGACATGTCCGGATAAGGAATCCTCCGATTGGCATTGCTACATCTTAAAGACACAAATGTAAGCCTGGAATCGATTGGAAGCGCTCTGTTTACTACTCCATGTGGACGAGAGATGATTGGAGGACACAGTTATGTTGACCCCGTCACCGGATCTGGATAGTTTGAGTCTTCAGGATTCTGGATTATTTATATATAACAGTGGGGAATATTAACCTATTATTCACATGTCTATTACTAGTGCTGGGAGATTTTTAATTGGCACATGTCTGATGTCTGTTTTTAATCTTTAAATTGTTAATCATGTGGTAGGGGGCGGCTTGTTAGTGATTGGTGCCCTGCGTGGCACACATACTATATATAGCCGGACCTATGTACTGCAGGGTATGCTTGATAAAGACCCTTAGGGTCGAAACGTTGCTGTTTGCTGTTTTATGGCTTAATAAATTTTCATATTTGGATTACACCCGGATGGAGCGCTGTCATTTTCCTATCTTCAGTCTTCTACGGTCCTAGTGGGTTCCCTGGACCTGGACTGGCGCTCCGGTCAAGTGAAGTGCGGTTAGCCATTTTTGCTTGTTTTGGCCTAAAAAACTAAGTCGCTCAACTCTAGCCCGGAAGATGGAGCGACGCCCAGCGTGTGGAACGGGGATAGGTGAATATGCGATACTTACCTGCTCCCGGCGTCCCATTCCTTCCCCCGGACAGCTGGTCTTCGGTGCCGCAGCCTCTTCCTCTATCAGCGGTCACCATTACCGCTGATTAGAGAAATGAATATGAGGCTCCACCCCTATGGGAGTGGAGTCCATATTCATTTTTCTAATGAGCGGTCCCACGAGACCGCTGAAGAGGGGAAGAGCTGCAGCACCCGAAGACCGTGGGACGGCAGGGGGAGCGCCAGGAACGCCGGGACTAGGTAAGTATGCCCCAGCGCCCTCTCCCCCTTACCCGCCGACCCTGCCACTGTTATGACCTGGTGGTTAGGAGCACCCGGAATGACCTGATAGTTAAACCTCATACAGGACGAGCTCTGGGATGTGGGAGCTCTGCTGACCGCAAGCCCTAATCCTATCACACACACTAGAAATAGCCGTGGAGCGCTCCTGACCAAACCTAGGCGCCTCGTCACAGCCTAAGAACTATCTAGCCCTAGAGATAGAAAATAAAGCCTACCTTGCCTCAGAGAAATTCCCCAAAGGTAAAGGAAGCCCCCCACATATATTGACTGTGAGTAAAGATGAAAGTCACAAACGCAGAAATGAAACAGGTTTCAGCAAAGGGAGGCCAGACTTACTAAATAGACAGAGGATAGGAAAGGTAACTTTGCGATCAGCACAAAAACCTACAAAAGACCATGCAGAGTGTGCAAAAAGGACCTCCGCACCGACTCACGGTGCGGAGGGGCCACTCTGCATCCCAGAGCTTCCAGCTAGCAAGACAAAATCATGATAACCAGCTGGAGAAGAAAACAGTGAACAAATAATGACTATCAGGAACTTAGCTTCTGCAGGAGAAGGCAGGTCACCAGAGAGATCCAGGAGTGAACTGAACCTAATGCAAAAACATTGACAGCTGGCATGGATTAACGATCTGAGAGGAGATAAATAGAGCAGCCAACCAAAGGATGCACCACGTCACCTGTGTAAGGAACCTCAGAAGCAGCAGCTTCACTCATAGCCACCAGAGGGAGCCCATAGACAGAACTCGCCGAAGTACCATTCACGACCACAGGAGGGAGCTTGACAACAGAATTCACAACAGCCATCCACCGTGACTCGAGTATAAGCCAAGAGGGGCACTTTCAGCCCAAAAATTTGGGCTGAAAATCTCGGCTTATACTCGAGTATATACGGTATTTTGCCCCACCTTTCCCAGCTGACACCTAGCTTTCCTTTAAAAAGGTCTTGCTTTTGGACTGGTCTTACTGAGTGTTCCAATTTCTCCATTTGCAGCTGCTGTATGTCCAGCATATGACATGTTACATAGTTAAATAGTTATTAAGGTTGAAGGAAGACTATAAGTCCATCTAGTTCAACCCATAGCCTAACCTAACATGCCCTAACATGTTGATCCAGAGGAAGGCAAAAAAAACCCATGTGGCAAAGAGTAAGCTCCATATTGGGGAAAAAAATTCCATCCCGACTCCACATACGGCAATCAGACTAGTTCCCTGGATCAACTCCCTATCAAGGAATTTAGTGTATATACCCTGTAACATTATACTTTTCCAGAAAGGTATCCAGTCCCCTCTTAAATTTAAGTAATGAATCACTCATTACAACATCATACGGCAGAGAGTTCCATAGTGTCACTGCTCTTACACTAAAGAATCCGCGTCTGTTATTATGCTTAAACCTTTTTTCCTCCAAACGCAGAGGATGCCACCTTGTCCCTGTTTCAGGTCTATGATTAAAAAGATCATCAGAAAGGTCTTTGTACTGTCCCCTCATATATTTATACATTAAAATAAGATCACCCCTTAGTCTTCGTTTTTCCAAACTAAATAGCCCCAAGTGTAATAACCTATCTTGGTATTGCAGATCCCCTAGTCCTCTAATAACCTTGGTCGCTCTTCTCTGCACCCACTCCAGTTCAGCTATGTCTTTCTTACACACCGGAGACCAGAACTGTGCACAGTATTCTTAGTGTGGTCGAACTAGTGACTTGTATAGAGGTAAAATTATGTTCTCCTTATGAGCATCTATGCCTCTTTTAATGCATCCCATTATTTTATTTGCCTTTGTAGCAGCTGCCTGACACTGGCCACTGAATATGAGTTTGTCATCCACCCATACACCCAGGTCTTTTTCATTGACGGTTTTGCCCAGAGTTTTAGAATTAAGCACATAATTATACATCTTATTACTTCTACCCAAGTGAATGACCTTACATTTATCCCCATTAAAGCTCATTTGCCATTTATCAGGCCAAGCTTCTAGTTTACATAAATCCTGTAATATAAAATTGTCCTCCTCTGTATTGATTACCCTGCAGAGTTTAGCGTCATCTGCAAATATTGAAATTCTACTCTGAATGCCCCCTACAAGGTCATTAATAAATATGTTAAAAAGAAGGGGGTCCAATACTGACCCTTGTAGTACCCCACTGCTAACCGCGACCCAGTCCGAGTGTGCTCCATTAATAACCACTCTTTGTTTCCTATCCCTGAGCCAGCTCTCAACCCACTTACACAAATTTTCCCCTATCCCCATTATTCTCATTTTATGTATCAACCTTTTGTATGGCACCGTATCAAAAGCTTTTGAAAAGTCCATATACACTACATCCACTGGGTTCCCTTGGTCCAATCTGGAACTTACCTCTTCATAGAAACTAAACAACTTAGTCTGACATGAACGGTCCCTAGTAAACCTGTGCTGATACTGGGTCATGAGGTTATTCCTCTTCAGATACTCCAGTATAGCATCCCTTAGAATGCCCTCCTGGATTTTACCCACAGTAGAGGTTAAGCTTACTGGCCTATAATTTCCGAGTTCAGTTTTTGTCCCCTTTTTGAATATTGGCACCACATTTGCTATACGCCAGTCCTGTGGTACAGACCCTGTTATTATGGAGTCTTTAAAGATTAAAAATAATGGTCTATCAATGACTATACTTAATTAATGCAGTACTCGAGGGTGTATCCCATCCGGGCCCGGAGATTTGTCAATTTTAGTGATTTTTAGACGCCGCTGCACTTCCTGCTGGGTTAAGCAGGTGACATTTAATTGGGAATATTTATCACTAGTCATTTTGTCTGCCATGGGATTTTCTTATGTAAATACTGATGAAAAAAGTCGTTTAGCATATTGGCTTTTTCCTCATCCTCATCCACCATTTCACCCAGACTATTTTTAAGGGGGCCAACACTATCATTTTTTAGTTTCTTACTATTTATGTAGTTAAAGAATATTTTGGGATTATTTTTACTCTCTCTGGCATTGAGTCTCTCTGTCTCAATCTTTGCTGCCTTGATTTGCTTTTTACAGAATTTATTAAATTTTTTGTATTTATTTAATGCCTCCTTACTACCTACTCCTTAATTCTCTAAATGCTTTCTTTTTGTCACTTATTGCGCCCCTTACAGCTCTAATTAGCCATATTGGTTTCCTCCTATTTCTAGTATGTTTATTCCCATACGGTATATACTGTGCACAGGTCCTATCCAGGATGCTAATAAACGTCTACCATTTTCTTTGTGTATTTTTGTGTCTCAGGATATCGTCCCAGTTAATTGCACCAAGATCCTCTCTCATCCGTTGGAAATTTGCCCTCCTGAAGTTTAGTGTCCGTGTAACCCCTCTATTACACATCTTTTTAAAGGATACATGAAAGCTTATTATTTTGTGATCGCTATTTCCCAAGTGACCTCCAACCCTTACATTTGCTATGCGGTCTGGCCTGTGGGTTAATATTAAGTCTAGCAGTGCCCCCCTTCTTGTTGGGTCCTGAACCAGTTGTGAAAGGTAATTGTCTCTCATAGTTGTCAAAAACCGATTATTTTTGCTGGAACTGCAGGCTTCTATTCTCCAATCTATTTCCGGGTAGGTGAAGTCCCCCATAATAATGACTTCTCCTTGAGTCGCAGCTTCATCTATTTGCTTTACGAGGATATTCTCCATTGCTTCCATTATTTTTGGAGATTTCTAAAAAACCCTATCAGTAATTTATTATTTTTCCCCCTCCCCTTATCTCCACCCACAGGGATTCTACATTTTCATTAAATTCACCTATATTATCACGCAGGATGGGTTTTAAGGACGATTTTACATACAGACACACCCCTCCCCCTCGCTTATCCGTTCTGTCATTTCTGAACAGGCTATAGCCCTGCAGGTTAACAGCCCAGCCATGGCTCTCATCCAGCCACGTTTCTGATATCCCCACCATGTCATAATTATGCTCCAACAACATTAGTTCTAATTCGTCCATTTTGTTGGCGAGGCTTCTGGCATTAGTATACATGCACTTTGTTCCTCTCTGTATCTCTGTTTCTTAAATTATTAACTGTTCTAACCCCACCCCCCATGCCACCGCCACCCCCATCTTCCTTATTTGTGCCCAGGTCTCTATCTGCACTATCTTCCCCTCCTATAAAATGAATACAATCCACCCCAATTCTTAGTTTAAACACACCTCCAACCTTCTAGCCATTTTCTCCCCCAGCACAGCTGCACCTTCCCCATTTAGATGCAGGCCATCCCTAGCGTAGAGCCTGTCGCCAACTGAGAAGTTGGCCCAGTTCTGCAGGAACCCAACCCCTCCTTCCTACACCAATTCTTGAGCCACTTATTAACCTCCCTAATCTCCCGTTGCCTCTCTGGTGTGGCACGTGGTACAGGCAGTATTTTGGAAAATACCACATTGGAGGTCCTTGCTTTTAGCTTGCAGCCTAATTCCCTGTTTACACCTCCCTAAATGGGCTGACTCCCCCCGCGGGGTCGTAGTCTCGCCACTTGGCAAAAGCACCCATGAGAGTGTCGTTTGTCTGAAGAGGTGGGTGTGCCCACTTTTGGTCGACGGCACTGGCACCGGGTCCCTCATAGTACAATGATGTGTCTCTGGCGGTGGTGGCGCACACCCAACGTCAGACACACCGTTGTAACATGGGGGGCCTTGGGCCAGTACCGCCGGGCACGAGAGAGTGCCCCCCCAGCTCAAACTGTGCTCTACCACTTGCAAAATTGTCTGTCACTGCTCTACCGCTGTTTAGTCTATGCGGTGAAATCCTTCAATGCCTGGCACTGACCATACCAATTTGTTGATATGTATGATGCTACTTAAAATATTCAGTGGCCCTATCCTACATTTACACCAGTAAATTCTTTGCGCCAAATAACAATGTCTGAAAGTCAGCAGAGGAGCCCACCCCTGTGCCTAAGTATGCCACCCTTTTTTGGGGGTTTTTGTTTTTTTGCGAGACATTGACATCTATGTATTATTTTGGAGTACTAACTGTCAGACACTCCTTCCAATAGTCCTCCACTGACCACACCAATGCTGCCTGTGTACCCCTGGAACCTAATTAAAAGTGCATAGAGCCTACTTTTTTATTTTAGGCCTACTAAGTCTGTCTGCGGTCCCTCCTTCCAATAGTCCTCCGCTGACCACAACAATGCTGCCTGTGTACCCCTGCAAGATAATTGAAACTGCATTGAGCCTACTTTTTTATGTTAGACCTACTAAGTCTGTCTGCGGTCCCTCCTTCCAATAGTCTTCTACTGACCACACCAATGCTGCCTGTGTACCCCTGGAACCTAATTAAAAGTGCATAGAGCCTACTTTTTTATTTTAGGCCTACTAAGTCTGTCTGCGGTCCCTCCTTCCAATAGTCCTCCGCTGACCACAACAATGCTGCCTGTGTACCCCTGCAAGATAATTGAAACTGCATTGAGCCTACTTTTTTATGTTAGACCTACTAAGTCTGTCTGCGGTCCCTCCTTCCAATAGTCTTCCACTGACCACACCAATGCTGCCTGTGTACCCCTGGAACCTATTTAAAAGTGCATAGAGCCTAGTTTTTTTTTATTTTAGGCCTACTAAGTCTGTCTGCGGTCCCTCCTTCCAATAGTCCTCCACTGACCACACCAATGCTGCATGTGTACCCCTGGAACCTAATTAAAAGTGCATAGAGCCTAGTTTTTTTATTGTAGGCCTACTAAGTCTGTCTGCGGTCCCTCCTTCCAATAGTCCTCCACTGACCACACCAATACTGCCTGTGCACCCCACGAACCTAATTAAAAGTGCATAGAGCCTACTTTTTTTATTTTAGGCCTACTAAGTCTGTCTGCGGTCCCTCCTTCCAATAGTCCTCCACTGACCACACCAATGCTGCCTGTGTACCCCTGGAACCTAATTAAAAGTGCATAAAGCCTAGTTTTTCTTATTATAAGCCTACTAAGTCTGTCTGCAGTCCCTTCTTCCAATTGTCCTGCACTGACCACACCATTGCTGACCGTGTACCCATGTAACTTTTTTTAAGCCTGCATCGAGCCAACTTTGTGGTGTAAGGCCTACTAGCAGTGTCTGTCTGTGTGTTATGATCTGGTGGGCTAGGAGCAGCATGAGACGGACTCTGGAGAAGGTGGTCCCTGTACTGACCGCAAACCCTGAACCTAGCAGCGCAACTAGAAGTAGCCATGGGGGGTACCTAACACTCCCTAGACCCCTCGACAAAGCCTAAGAACTAACTTCCCCTAAAGACAGAAACAGGAAACCTATCTTGCCTCAGAGAAAATCCCCAAAGGATAGATAGCCCCCCACAAATATTGACTGTGAGAGGAGAGGGAAAAAACATACGCAGACATGAAATCAGAATTTAGCATAGGAGGCCATACTAGCTAAAAAGACAGAATAGAACAGAGTACTATGCGGTCAGTATTAAAACACTAGAAAATATCCACCACAGAAAATACAAATCACCACATCTGACTAATGACATGGAGCGTAAATCTGCATCTCCAGAGACACAGCTTGGCTGCAAAAAATCCTTCACAGACAAAGCTGGACAAGACAAAACAAGAATATGCACAGAACTATAAGGTCCACAGCAGGTGGACAGCAAAAACAAAGCCAGGACTTATCTTTGAAGAAAAGCACAGCAAACAGGAGAGACCAGAAGGGAAGTGAATCCTCCAAAAACAATGGACAACTGGCACTGACTACAGGATCAAGCAAGGTTATATAGCCCAGCCCAAATTGCAAAAAATAGATACACCTGATAAATGCTGCGATCCAACTACCGCAGCACTACCACTCATAACCACCGGAGGGAGCCCAAGAGCAGAATTCACAACAGTACCCCCCCCTTGAAGAGGGGTCACCGAACCCTCACCAGAGGCCCCAGGCCGATCAGGCCAAGCCAAATGAAAGGCACGAACCAAATCGTCAGCATGAACATCGGAGGCAACAACCCAAGAATTATCCTCCTGGCCATAACCCTTCCATTTGACCAGATACTGAAGCTTCCGCCTCGAAAAACGAGAATCCAAAATCTTCTCAACCACATACTCCAACTCCCCATCAATCAACACCGGGACTGGAGGATCAACAGAGGGAGCAACGGGCACCACATACTTCCGCAACAAAGATCTATGGAACACATTATGGATGGAAAAAGAGGCTGGAAGGGCCAAACGAAGACACTGGATTGATATTCTCAGAAATCCTATAAGGACCAATAAACCGAGGCTTGAACTTAGGGGAAGAAACTTTCATAGGAACATGACGGGAAGACAACCAGACCAAATCCCCAACCCGAAGCCAGGAACCAACACACCGACGACGGTTAGCAAAACGCTGAGCCTCCTCCTGAGACAACACCAAACTGGCCACCACATGAGCCCAAATCTGCTGCAGCCTGTCAACCACAGAATCCACACCAGGATAATCAGAAGGCTCAACCTGCCCTGAAGAAAAACGAGGATGAAAACCAAAATTACAAAAAAAAGGCACAACCAAGGTAGCAGAACTAGCCCGATTATTAAGGGCAAACTCGGCCAATGGCAAGAAAGCCACCCAATCATCCTGATCAGCAGACACAAAGCATCTCAAATAAGTTTCCAAAGTCTGATTAGTTCGCTCGGTTTGGCCATTTGTCTGAGGATGAAATGCGGAAGAAAAAGACAAATCAATGCCCAGCCTAGCACAAAAGGTCCGCCAAAACCTAGAAACAAACTGGGAACCTCTATCGGACACAATATTCTCCGGAATGCCATGCAAACGAACCACATGCTGGAAAAACAACGGAACCAAATCAGAAGAGGAAGGCAATTTAGGCAAAGGTACCAAATGAACCATCTTAGAAAACTGGTCACAAACCACCCAGATAACAGACATCCTCTGGGAAACCGGAAGCTCTGAAATAAAATCCATAGAAATATGCGTCCAAGGTCTCTCAGGGACCTGCAAAGGCAGAAGCAACCCAGTAGCGCGGGAACAGCAAGGCTTAGCCCGCGCACAAATCCCACAGGACTGCACAAAAGAACGCACATCCCGCGACAAAGAAGGCCACCAAAACGACCTACCAACCAAATCTCAGGGAACCAAAAATCCCAGGATGGCCAGCCAACACAGAACAATGAACCTCAGAAATCACTTTACTAGTCCATCTATCTGGAACAAACAGTTTCCCGACTGGACATCGGTCAGGTTTATTAGCCTGAAATTCCTGAAGAACCCGTCGTAAATCAGGGGAGATGGCAGAAAGGATCACCCCTTCCTTCAGAATGCCGACCGGCTCAAGAACCGCAGGGGAATCAGGAAAAAAACTCCTAGAGAGGGCATCCGCCTTAACATTCTTAGTACCAGGAATGTACGAGACCACAAAATCATAACGGGAGAAAAACAGGGACCATCGAGCCTGTCTAGGATTCAGCCATTTGGCAGACTCGAGGTAAATCAGATTCTTATGATCGGTCAGGACCACAATACGGTGCTTGGCCCCCTCAAGCCAATGTCGCCACTCCTCAAATGCCCACTTCATAGCCAACAACTCCCGATTGCCGACATCATAATTGCGTTCCGCAGGCGAAAACTTCCGAGAAAAGAAGGCACACGGTTTCATCAAGGAACCATCAGAATTCCTCTGGGACAAAACAGCCCCTGTCCCAATCTCAGACGCATCAACCTCAACCTGAAATGGAAGAGAAACATCCGGCTGATGCAACACAGGGGCAGAAGTAAATCGGCGTTTAAGCTCCTGAAAGGCAGAAACAGCCGTGGAGGACCAATTGGTCACATCAGCGCCTTTCTTAGTCAAATCGGTCAGAGGCTTAACCACACTGGAAAAGTTGGCAATGAAACGGCGATAAAAATTAGCAAAGCCCAAGAATTTCTGAAGGCTCTTCACAGATGTGGGCTGAATCCAATCATGAATGGCCTGAACCTTAACCGGATCCATTTCTATAGATGAGGGAGAAAAAATGAAACCCAAAAAAGAAACCTTCTGCACTCCAAAGAGGCACTTTGACCCCTTCACAAACAAAGCATTATTACAGAGGATCTGAAATACCATCCTGACCTCTTTCACATGAGACTCCCAATCATTGGAAAAAATCAAAATATCATCCAAATATACAACCATGAATTTATCAAGATAACTCCGAAAGATATCATGCATGAAGGATTGGAACACAGATGGGGCATTAGAGAGTCCGAATGGCATCACAAGGTATTCAAAATGGCCTTCGGGCGTATTAAATGCAGTTTTCCATTCGTCACCCTGCTTAATACGAATAAGATTACGGTATATGCCCCTCGAAGGTCAATCTTAGTAAACCAGCTAGCCCCCTTAATCCTAGCAAACAAATCAGTAAGCAAAGGCAAAAGGTATTGAAATTTGACCGTGATCTTACTCAAGAGGCGATAATCAATACAGGGTCTCAAGGAGCCATCCTTCTTGGCAACAAAAAAGAACCCCGTTTCCAACTGTGAAGAAGATGGCCGAATATGCCCCTTCTCCAAAGACTCCTTAACATAGCTCTGCATGGCAGCATGTTCTGGCACAGACAGGTTGAAAAATCGGCCCTTAGGGAATTTACAACCTGGAATCAAGTCAATAGCACAATCACAGTCCCTATGCGGTGGAAGGGAACTGGATTTGGGCTCATCGAATACATCCTGGAAATCTGACAAAAACTCAGGAATTTCAGAAGAGGGGGAAGAGGAAATTGACATCAAAGGAACTTGACCATGAACCCCTGACAACCCCAACTAGACACAGACATAGATCTCCAATCTAACACCGGGTTATGTACCTGTAACCATGGAAAACCCAGCACAATATCATCATGCAAATTATGCAACACCAGAAAACGACAATCTTCCTGATGGGCTGGCGCCATGCGCATGGTCAGCTGTGTCCAAAACTGAGGTTTATTTTTAGCCAACGGTGTAGCATCAATGCTCCTTAAAGGAATAGGGTTCTGCAAAGGCTGCAAGGGGAAACCACAACATCTGGCAAATTCTAAGTCCATTAAGTTCAGAGCGGCGCCTGAATCCACAAATGCCATGACAGAAAATGATGATAATGAGCAGATCAAGGTCACAGATAACAGAAATTTAGGTTGTATAGTACTGATGGTAACAGAACTAGCGATTCTCTTTGTACGCTTAGGGCAATCAGAAATAACATGAGCAGAATCGCCGCAGTAAAAACACAACCTATTCTGACGCCTGAATCTTTGACGTTCAGCTCTAGACAAAATCCTATCACACTGCATAGGCTCAGGGCTCCGCTCAGAGGACAACGCCACAGTGTGCACAACTCTGCGCTCGCGCAAGCACCGATCAATCTGAATGGCCAGAGACATAGAATCACTCAGACCAGCAGGCGTGGGGAACCCCACCATAACATCTTTAACGGATTCAGAAAGACCCTTTCTGAAAATTGCCGCCAAGGCATCCTCATTCCATTTAGTCAGTACAGACCGTTTTCTAAATTTCTGGCAATACGATTCTGCCGCTTCTTGACCTTGACACAGGGCCAACAAGATTTTCTCAGCCTGATCCACAGAATTAGGCTCATCATACAACAACCCCAATGCCTGAAAGAAAGAATCAACATTAAGCAAAGCAGGATTGCCAGTTTCCAGGGAAAATGCCCAATCCTGTGGGTCACCACGCAGCAGAGATATGATGATGTTAACCTGCTGAATTGGATCACCAGAAGACCGGGGTCTCAATGCAAAAAACAGTTTACAGTTATTTTTGAAACTCAAAAATTTGGATCTGTCACCAAAGAATAAATCAGGAGTGGGAATCTTAGGTTCTAAGGCAGGAGTCTGAACAATATAATCTGAAATACCCTGTACCCTAGCAGCAAGCTGATCCACCTGAGAAACTAACTCCTGAACATTCATGTTAATACTAGATTCCGTAGCCACCCAGAGATTAAGAGGGAGGAAAATACAAAACAGGCTAAGGAAAAAAAATGGCTCAAAACCTTCCCTCCCTTCTTCTGAGATGCAATTAACTCATTGTGGGCCAGTTGTACTGTTATGATCTGGTGGCCTAGGAGCAGCATGAGACGGACTCTGGAGAAGGTGGTCCCTGTACTGACCGCAAACCCTGAACCTAGCAGCGCAACTAGAAGTAGCTGTGGGGGGTACCTAACACTCCCTAGACCCCTCGACAAAGCCTAAGAACTAACTTCCCCTAAAGACAGAAACAGGAAACCTATCTTGCCACCGAGAAAATCCCCAAAGGATAGATAGCCCCCCACAAATATTGACTGTGAGAAGAGAGGGAAAAAACATACGCAGACATGAAATCAGAATTTAGCATAGGAGGCCATACTAGCTAAAAAGAATGAATAGAACAGAGTACTATGCAATCAGTATTAAAACACTAGAAAATATCCACCACAGAAAATACAAATCACCACATCTGACTAAAGACATGGAGGGTATATCTGCATCTCCAGAGACACAGCTTGGCTGCAAAAAATCCTTCACAGACAAAGCTGGACAAGACAAAACAAGAATATGCACAGAACTATAAGGTCCACAGCAGGTGGACAGCAAAAACAAAGCCAGGACTTTTCTTTGAAGAAAAGCACAGCAAACAGGAGAGACCAGAAGGGAAGTGAATCCTCCAAAAACAATGGACAACTGGCACTGACTAAAGGATCAAGCAAGGTTATATAGCCCAGCCCAAATTGCAAAAAATAGATACACCTGATAAATGCTGCGATCCAACTACCGCAGCACTACCACTCATAACCAACGGAGGGAGCCCAAGAGCAGAATTCACAACACTGTGCCACTCAATACAGCTGTCCTCTTAAAAAAAATGACCTGCAATTATCAGGTTTTCAGCCTATCGAATTTTAAAACTACAGTGGGGCTACTAGTTTGGTTGGGGACTACTAACAGTGTCTGCCGCTCCTTGCTGTACTCCTGGTTTCCTGTCCTGAGCTTCGGTCTTCAGGCTCTCATTAAGTAGTTTTTAATATAACACTGGATTTGGCCTACTAGTTTGGTTGGGGCCTACTAACGGTGTCTACCGCTCCTTGCTGCTCTCCACTGAACAAAGCAGTGCCGCCTGTTTACTACTGTTACCAATTTTGAACTGCATTTAGACTACTTACTGATTTGGGCCTACTCACTGTGTCAGCCTCTCATTACAGTTGTCCTCCACTGAACAAAGCAATGCCACCTGGTTAGTCCTGTTACCAATTTTGAAATGCATTTAGCCCACTTTATTATTTGGGCCTATATCTCTGTTTCCTCCTCATCCTGCCCATTGACCAGCCAGTGCTAGATGATTCTGCTGGTACATTGACCCAGACCGCTATATTCCCCTTGCACGCTACACAGCCAGATTCTGACCCTGCTGAAAGTGAGGTTCCCCTTCCCGCATACTATACCACCTTACAAGGGGACAAAGAGGAAGGTGCAAATGAAAGCGCAGGTTCTTTCATCAGGTGGGGTGGGGGAATACTCGTTGGTGACGTCACTGGCACAGGGCCCCTCATAGTACGCAAAAGTGTCGTTGCCAGTGGGAGGTGCCCCCACCGTGCAAACACACCGCCGTACTTTGAGGGGCCCTGTGCCAGTGCCAATACGAACGAGTCGGCACCCCCTGCTTGCTCAGGATCACAGCACTTGCAAAGTTGAAATACTTACCTCTCCCTGCTCCACTGCCGTGACGTGGTCCACGTTTCCTGGGCCCACTAAATACTTGACCCAGCCATACCCCCTACAACTTTAGCCAAATGACCCCCAATGTCCAATGCCTAACTATTATTATAAGGTAAATTAAGATTGACAAGCTTCAGTACCAAGAATGGATGTTTTTGCCATTAAAATGGGCACTGTAGGTGTTTTCCTGGCCTCCACTCACTGCCGACTATGCCTCCCCATTGACTTGCATTGGGTTTCGTGTTTCGGTCGATCCCCGACTTTTCGCGATAATCGGCCGATTTCACTCGACTCGACTTTTGAGATAGTCGGGTTTCGCGAAACCCGACTCGACCCTAAAAAACTAAAAGTCGCTCAACCCTAGTGTTGAGCATTCCAATACTGCAAATATCGGGTATCGGCCGATATTCGCTGTATTGGATGTTATGAATTCCGTTCTGGAGCTCCCTCCTGTGGTTGCTAATGGTATCTTTATGAGTTCTGCCCTTGGGCTCCCTCTGGTGGTTTCGAGTGGAACTGCTGCTTCTTTAGGTAGCTGTAGCAGCTGCCTTCACTAATCGCCTTGCCTGGGTTTGTTATTTAAACCTGCTCTGGGTTTTAGTTCATGCCTGCTGTCAATGTTCTTGGTTGGATTTGGTTCTCTCCTTGGATTTCTCATATGGCCAGTCCTTGTCTGCAAAAGATAAGTTTTTGCTAGTTTTTGTTTGTCCATTTGTTTGGACTCTTTTGCTTTGCAAATATGTCTCTTTTTGTCCAGCTTGTCACTATGTCTTATTCAGGCTAGCTGGAAGCTCTGGGAAAGCAGATTTGCCCCTCCACACCGTGAGTCGGTGTGGAGTTCATTTTTGTAAACTCTGCGTGGATTTTGTAGTTTTTATACTGACCGCACAGTATCCTCTTCTCTCTGTCTATCAAGTTTAGTATTGGCCTCCTTTGCTGAATTCTGATTTCATTTCTTTGTACATCATTTACCTCTCCATTCACAGTCAATATTTGTGGGGGGCTGTCTTTCCTCTTCGGGGTTTCTCTGAGGCAAGATAGCTTTCTATTTCCTTCTTTAGGGGTAGTTATTTCTTAGGCTGTGAAGAGGTGTCTAGGGAGAGTCAGAACATCTCACGGCTATTTCTAGTGTTGTTGTTAGGATTAAGGACTGCGGTCAGTAGAGATACCACCTTCTCAGAGCTCGTCCCATGTTGCATTTTAGCCACCAGGTCATATCAGTGTGGCCTCTTAACCACCAGGTCATAACAGTAATAAGACATAGTGACAAGCTGGACAAAAAGAGACATATTTGCAAAGCAATAGAGTCCAGACAAATGGACAAACAAAAACTAGCAAAAACTTATCTTTTGCAGACAAGGACTGGCCATATGAGAAATCCAAGGAGAGAACCAAATCCAACCAAGAACATTGACAGCAGACATGAACTAAAGCCCAGAGCAGGTTTAAATAACAAACCCAGGCAAGACGATTAGTGAAGGCAGCTGCTACAGCTACCTAAAGAAGCAGCAGTTCCACTCGAAACCACCAGAGGGAGCCCAAGGGCAGAACTCACAAAAATACCATTAGCAACCACAGAAGGGAGCTCCAGAACGGAATTCACAACAATTGGAATTCTGATACCGAGTTCCGATAATTTTGCGATATCTGATACTGGAATCGAAAGTTCCTATAGTGCAATGATGCACTATAATAGTGCGGGCGGTGCATGGGCGGAGACTGCGTGTGTATGCGGGCGGGGTCTGTGCATGACCATGGGTGAGTCTGTGCGTGCCTGCCGAGGGTCTGTGCGTGCCTGCTGGGGGTCTGTGCGGGCCTGCCGGGGCTCTGTGTGGGCCTGCCGGGGCTCTGTGTGGGCCTGCCTGGGCTCCATGAAGTCCTACCGGGGCTCTGTGCTGGCTGCCGGGTCTCTGTGCGGCGTCACAGAGCTCTGTGCGGCGTGCCGGGGCACTGTGCGGTGTGCCGGGGCTCTGTGTGGGCTGCCGGGGATCTGTGCGGGCCTGCTGGGGCTCTGTGCGGCATCCCGGGGCTCTGTGCAGCGTGCTGGAGCTCTGTGCGGTGTGCCGGGGCTCTTTGCGGCGTGCCGGGGCACTGTGCGGGCTGCCGGGGGTATATACGGCCTTCCGGGGCTCTGTGCGGTCCTGCCGGGAGTCTGTACCGGCCTGCTGGGACTCTGTGCGGGCTGCCGGGGGTCTGTACGGGGCTGCTGGGGGTCTGTGTGGTCCTGCCGGGGGTCTGTACAAGCCTGCCGGGGCTCTATGCGGGCCTGCTGGGGCTTTGTGTGGCATGCTGGGGCTTTGTGCGGCGTGCCGGGGCTCCGTGCCACGTGACTGGGCTCTGTACGAGCTGCGGGGGTCTGTACAGGCCTGCTGGCCTCTGTGCGGTCCTGCCGGGGGTCTGTACGGGCCTGCCAGGGCTCTGTACGGTCCTGCCAGGGCGCTGTGCAGCTTCCTGGGGCTCTGTGCCGCATCCTGGAGCTCTGTGCGGTGTGCCGGGGCTCTGTGTGGGCTGCCGGGGGTCTGTACGGGCCTGTCGGGGGTCTGTGCGGGCCTGCCGGGGCTCCATGCAGTCCTGCCGGGGCTCTGTGTGGGCTGCCGGGGGTCTGTACGGGCCTGCCGGGGCTCTGTGCGGCATCCCGGGTCTCTGTGCGGCGTGCCGGGGCTCTGTGTGGCATGCTGGGGCTCTGTGCGGGCTGCCGGGGTCTGTACGGGCCTGCCAGGGCTCTGTGTGGTCCTGCCGGGGCTCTGTGCGGTGTGCCGGGGCTCTGTGCGGTCCTGCCGGGGCTCTGTGCGGTCCTGCCGGGGCTCTGTGTGGCGTGCCAGGGCTCTGTGTGGCGTGCCGGGGCTCTGTGCGGGCCTGCCGGGGCTCTGTGCGGGCCTGCCGGGGCTCTGTGTGGGCCTGCCTAGGCTCCATGAAGTCCTACCGGGGCTCTGTGTTGGCTGCCGGGTCTCTGTGCGGCGTCACGGAGCTCTGTGCGGCGTGCCGGGGCACTGTGCGGTGTGTCGGGGCTCTGTGCGGGCTGCCGGGGGTCTGTGCGGGCCTGCTGGGGCTCTGTGCGGCATCCCGGGGCTCTGTGCAGCGTGCTGGAGCTCTGTGCGGTGTGCCGGGGCTCTTTGCGGCGTGCCGGGGCACTGTGCAGGCTGCCGGGGGTATATACGGGCCTTCCGGGGCTCTGTGCGGTCCTGCCAGGAGTCTGTACGGGCCTGCCGGGACTCTGTGCGGGCTGCCGGGGGTCTGTACGGGGCTGCCGGGGCTCCATGCAGTCCTGCCGGGGCTCTGTGTGGGCTGCCGGGGGTCTGTACGGGCCTGCCGGGGCTCTGTGCAGTCCTGTCAGGGGTCTGTGCGGGCCTGCCGGGGCTCTGTGCGGCATCCCGGGTCTCTGTGCGGCGTGCCGGGGCTCAGTGCGGCGTGCCGGGGCTCTGTGTGGCGTGCTGGGGCTCTGTGCGGGCTGCCGGGGTCTGTACGGGGCTGCCGTGGCTCTGTGTGGTCCTGTCGGGGCTCTGTGCGGTGTGCCGGGGCTCTGTGCGGTCCTGCCGGGGCTCTGTGCGGTCCTGCCGGGGCTCTGTGCGGCATCCCGGGGCTCTGTGCAGCGTGCTGGAGCTCTGTGCGGTGTGCCGGGGCTCTTTGCGGCGTGCCGGGGCACTGTGCGGGCTGCCGGGGGTATATACGGCCTTCCGGGGCTCTGTGCGGTCCTTCCGGGAGTCTGTACGGGCCTGCTATGACTCTGTGCGGGCTGCCGGGGGTCTGTACGGGGCTGCCGGGGGTCTGTGTGGTCCTGCCGGGGGTCTGTACAAGCCTGCCGGGGCTCTATGCGGGCCTGCCGGGGCTTTGTGTGGCATGCTGGGGCTTTGTGCGGCGTGCCGGGGCTCCGTGCCACGTGACTGGGCTCTGTACGGGCTGCGTGGGTCTGTACAGGCCTGCTGGGCTCTGTGCGGTCCTGCCGGGGGTCTGTACGGGCCTGCCAGGGCTGTGTACGGTCCTGCCAGGGCGCTGTGCAGCTTCCTGGGGCTCTGTGCCGCATCCTGGAGCTCTGTGCGGTGTGCCGGGGCTCTGTGTGGGCTGCCGGGGGTCTGTACGGGCCTGTCGGGGGTCTGTGCGGGCCTGCCGGGGCTCTGTGCGGCATCCCGGGTCTCTGTGCGGCGTGCCGGGGCTCAGTGCGGTGTGCCGGGGCTCTGTGTGGCGTGCTGGGGCTCTGTGCGGGCTGCTGGGGTCTGTACGGGCCTGCCAGGGCTCTGTGTGGTCCTGCCGGGGCTCTGTGCGGTGTGCCGGGGCTCTGTGCTGTCCTGCCGGGGCTCTGTGCGGTCCTGCCGGGGCTCTGTGCGGTCCTGCCGGGGCTCTGTGTGGCGTGCCAGGGCTCTGTGCGGGCCTGCCGGGCTCTGTGCGGGCCTGCCGGGGCTCTGTGTGGGCCTGCCTGGGCTCCATGAAGTCCTACCGGGGCTCTGTGCTGGCTGCCGGGTCTCTGTGCGGCGTCACGGAGCTCTGTGCGGCGTGCCGGGGCACTGTGCGGTGTGTCGGGGCTCTGTGCGGGCTGCCAGGGGTCTGTGCGGGCCTGCTGGGGCTCTGTGCGGCATCCCGGGGCTCTGTGCAGCGTGCTGGAGCTCTGTGCGGTATGCCGGGGCTCTTTGCGGCGTGCCGGGGCACTGTGCAGGCTGCCGGGGGTATATACGGGCCTTCCGGGGCTCTGTGCGGTCCTGCCAGGAGTCTGTACGGGCCTGCCGGGACTCTGTGCGGGCTGCCGGGGGTCTGTACGGGGCTGCCGGGGGTCTGTGTGGTCCTGCCGGGGGTCTGTACAAGCCTGCCGGGGCTCTATGCGGGCCTGCCGGGGCTTTGTGTGGCATGCTGGGGCTTTGTGCGGCGTGCCGGGGCTCCGTGCCACGTGACGGGGCTCTGTACGGGCTGCGGGGGTCTGTACAGGCCTGCTGGGCTCTGTGCGGTCCTGCCGGGGGTCTGTACGGGCCTGCCAGGGCTCTGTACGGTCCTGCCAGGGCGCTGTGCAGCTTCCTGGGGCTCTGTGCCGCATCCTGGAGCTCTGTGCGGTGTGCCGGGGCTCTGTGTGGGCTGCCGGGGGTCTGTACGGGCCTGTCGGGGGTCTGTGCGGGCCTGCCGGGGCTCCATGCAGTCCTGCCGGGGCTCTGTGTGGGCTGCCGGGGGTCTGTACGGGCCTGCCGGGGGTCTGTGCAGTCCTGTCAGGGGTCTGTGCGGGCCTGCCGGGGCTCTGTGCGGCATCCCGGGTCTCTGTGCGGCGTGCCGGGGCTCAGTGCGGCGTGCCGGGGCTCTGTGTGGCGTGCTGGGGCTCTGTGCGGGCTGCTGGGGTCTGTACGGGGCTGCCGGGGGTCTGTGTGGTCCTGCCGGGGGTCTGTACAAGCCTGCCGGGGCTCTATGCGGGCCTGCCGGGGCTTTGTGTGGCATGCTGGGGCTTTGTGCGGCGTGCCGGGGCTCCGTGCCACGTGTCTGGGCTCTGTACGGGCTGCGGGGGTCTGTACAGGCCTGCTGGGCTCTGTGCGGTCCTGCCGGGGGTCTGTACGGGCCTGCCAGGGCTCTGTACGGTCCTGCCAGGGCGCTGTGCAGCTTCCTGGGGCTCTGTGCCGCATCCTGGAGCTCTGTGCGGTGTGCCGGGGCTCTGTGTGGGCTGCCGGGGGTCTGTACGGGCCTGTCGGGGGTCTGTGCAGGCCTGCCGGGGCTCCATGCAGTCCTGCCGGGGCTCTGTGTGGGCTGCCGGGGGTCTGTACGGGCCTGCCGAGGCTCTGTGCAGTCCTGTCAGGGGTCTGTGCGGGCCTGCCGGGGCTCTGTGCGGCATCCCGGGTCTCTGTGCGGCGTGCCGGGGCTCAGTGCGGTGTGCTGGGGCTCTGTGCGGGCTGCTGGGGTCTGTACGGGCCTGCCAGGGCTCTGTGTGGTCCTGCCGGGGCTCTGTGCGGTGTGCCGGGGCTCTGTGCGGTCCTGCCGGGGCTCTGTGCGGTCCTGCCGGGGCTCTGTGCGGCCCTGCCGGGGCTCTGTGTGGCGTGCTGGGGCTCTGTGCGGGCCTGCCGGGCTCTGTGCGGGCCTGCCGGGGCTCTGTGTGGGCCTGCCTGGGCTCCATGAAGTCCTACCGGGGCTCTGTGCTGGCTGCCGGGTCTCTGTGCGGCGTCACGGAGCTCTGTGCGGCGTGCCGGGGCACTGTGCTGTGTGTCGGGGCTCTGTGCGGGCTGCCAGGGGTCTGTGCGGGCCTGCTGGGGCTCTGTGCGGCATCCCGGGGCTCTGTGCAGCGTGCTGGAGCTCTGTGCGGTATGCCGGGGCTCTTTGCGGCGTGCCGGGGCACTGTGCAGGCTGCCGGGGGTATATACGGGCCTTCCGGGGCTCTGTGCGGTCCTGCCAGGAGTCTGTACGGGCCTGCCGGGACTCTGTGCGGGCTGCCGGGGGTCTGTACGGGGCTGCCGGGGGTCTGTGTGGTCCTGCCGGGGGTCTGTACAAGCTTGCCGGGGCTCTATGCGGGCCTGCCGGGGCTTTGTGTGGCATGCTGGGGCTTTGTGCGGCGTGCCGGGGCTCCGTGCCACGTGACGGGGCTCTGTACGGGCTGCGGGGGTCTGTACAGGCCTGCTGGGCTCTGTGCGGTCCTGCCGGGGGTCTGTACGGGCCTGCCAGGGCTCTGTACGGTCCTGCCAGGGCGCTGTGCAGCTTCCTGGGGCTCTGTGCCGCATCCTGGAGCTCTGTGCGGTGTGCCGGGGCTCTGTGTGGGCTGCCGGGGGTCTGTACGGGCCTGTCGGGGCTCCATGCAGTCCTGCCGGGGCTCCATGCAGTCCTGCCGGGGCTCTGTGTGGGCTGCCGGGGGTCTGTACGGGCCTGCCGGGGCTCTGTGCAGTCCTGTCAGGGGTCTGTGCGGGCCTGCCGGGGCTCTGTGCGGCATCCCGGGTCTCTGTGCGGCGTGCCGGGGCTCAGTGCGGCGTGCCGGGGCTCTGTGTGGCGTGCTGGGGCTCTGTGCGGGCTGCTGGGGTCTGTACGGGCCTGCCGGGGCTCTGTGTGGTCCTGTCGGGGCTCTGTGCGGTGTGCCGGGGCTCTGTGCGGTCCTGCCGGGGCTCTGTGCGGTCCTGCCGGGGCTCTGTGCGGCATCCCGGGGCTCTGTGCAGCGTGCTGGAGCTCTGTGCGGTGTGCCGGGGCTCTTTGCGGCGTGCCGGGGCACTGTGCGGGCTGCCGGGGGTATATACGGCCTTCCGGGGCTCTGTGCGGTCCTGCCGGGAGTCTGTACGGGCCTGCCGGGACTCTGTGCGGGCTGCCGGGGGTCTGTACGGGGCTGCCGGGGGTCTGTGTGGTCCTGCCGGGGGTCTGTACAAGCCTGCCGGGGCTTTATGCGGGCCTGCCGGGGCTTTGTGTGGCATGCTGGGGCTTTGTGCGGGCTGCCGGGGTCTGTACGGGCCTGCCAGGGCTCTGTGTGGTCCTGCCGGGGCTCTGTGCGGTGTGCCGGGGCTCTGTGCGGTCCTGCCGGGGCTCTGTGCGGTCCTGCCGGGGCTCTGTGTGGCGTGCCAGGGCTCTGTGTGGCGTGCCGGGGCTCTGTGCGGGCCTGCCGGGGCTCTGTGCGGGCCTGCCGGGGCTCTGTGTGGGCCTGCCTGGGCTCCATGAAGTCCTCCCGGGGCTCTGTGCTGGCTGCCGGGTCTCTGTGCGGCGTCACGGAGCTCTGTGCGGCGTGCCGGGACACTGTGCGGTGTGTCGGGGCTCTGTGCGGGCTGCCGGGGGTCTGTGCGGGCCTGCTGGGGCTCTGTGCGGCATCCCGGGGCTCTGTGCAGCGTGCTGGAGCTCTGTGCGGTGTGCCGGGGCTCTTTGCGGCGTGCCGGGGCACTGTGCAGGCTGCCGGGGGTATATACGGGCCTTCCGGGGCTCTGTGCGGGCTGCCGGGGGTCTGTACGGGGCTGCCGGGGGTCTGTGTGGTCCTGCCGGGGGTCTGTACAAGCCTGCCGGGGCTCTATGCGGGCCTGCCGGGGCTTTGTGTAGCATGCTGGGGCTTTGTGCGGCGTGCCGGGGCTCCGTGCCACGTGACGGGGCTCTGTACGGGCTGCGGGGGTCTGTACAGGCCTGCTGGGCTCTGTGCGGTCCTGCCGGGGGTCTGTACGGGCCTGCCAGGGCTCTGTACGGTCCTGCCAGGGCGCTGTGCAGCTTCCTGGGGCTCTGTGCCGCATCCTGGAGCTCTGTGCGGTGTGTCGGGGCTCTGTGTGGGCTGCCGGGGGTCTGTACGGGCCTGTCGGGGGTCTGTGCGGGCCTGCCGGGGCTCCATGCAGTCCTGCCGGGGCTCTGTGTGGGCTGCCGGGGGTCTGTACGGGCCTGCCGGGGCTCTGTGCAGTCCTGTCAGGGGTCTGTGCGGGCCTGCCGGGGCTCTGTGCGGCATCCCGGGTCTCTGTGCGGCGTGCCGGGGCTCAGTGCGGCGTGCCGGGGCTCTGTGCGGGCTGCTGGGGTCTGTACGGGCCTGCCGGGGCTCTGTGTGGTCCTGTCGGGGCTCTGTGCGGTGTGCCGGGGCTCTGTGCGGTCCTGCCGGGGCTCTGTGCGGTCCTGCCGGGGCTCTGTGCAGCGTGCTGGAGCTCTGTGCGGTGTGCCGGGGCTCTTTGCGGCGTGCCGGGGCACTGTGCGGGCTGCCGGGGGTCTGTGCGGGCCTGCTGGGGCTCTCTGCGGCATCCCGGGGCTCTGTGCAGCGTGCTGGAGCTCTGTGCGGTGTGCCGGGGCTCTTTGCGGCGTGCCGGGGCACTGTGCAGGCTGCCGGGGGTATATACGGGCCTTCCGGGGCTCTGTGCGGTCCTGCCAGGAGTCTGTACGGGCCTGCCGGGACTCTGTGCTGGCTGCCGGGTCTCTGTGCGGCGTCACGGAGCTCTGTGCGGCGTGCCGGGACACTGTGCGGTGTGTCGGGGCTCTGTGCGGGCTGCCGGGGGTCTGTGCGGGCCTGCTGGGGCTCTGTGCGGCATCCCGGGGCTCTGTGCAGCGTGCTGGAGCTCTGTGCGGTGTGCCGGGGCTCTTTGCGGCGTGCCGGGGCACTGTGCAGGCTGCCGGGGGTATATACGGGCCTTCCGGGGCTCTGTGCGGTCCTGCCAGGAGTCTGTACGGGCCTGCCGGGACTCTGTGCGGGCTGCCGGGGGTCTGTACGGGGCTGCCGGGGGTCTGTGTGGTCCTGCCGGGGGTCTGTACAAGCCTGCCGGGGCTCTATGCGGGCCTGCCGGGGCTTTGTGTAGCATGCTGGGGCTTTGTGCGGCGTGCCGGGGCTCCGTGCCACGTGACGGGGCTCTGTACGGGCTGCGGGGGTCTGTACAGGCCTGCTGGGCTCTGTGCGGTCCTGCCGGGGGTCTGTACGGGCCTGCCAGGGCTCTGTACGGTCCTGCCAGGGCGCTGTGCAGCTTCCTGGGGCTCTGTGCCGCATCCTGGAGCTCTGTGCGGTGTGTCGGGGCTCTGTGTGGGCTGCCGGGGGTCTGTACGGGCCTGTCGGGGGTCTGTGCGGGCCTGCCGGGGCTCCATGCAGTCCTGCCGGGGCTCTGTGTGGGCTGCCGGGGGTCTGTACGGGCCTGCCGGGGCTCTGTGCAGTCCTGTCAGGGGTCTGTGCGGGCCTGCCGGGGCTCTGTGCGGCATCCCGGGTCTCTGTGCGGCGTGCCGGGGCTCAGTGCGGCGTGCCGGGGCTCTGTGCGGCGTGCTGGGGCTCTGTGCGGGCTGCTGGGGTCTGTACGGGCCTGCCGGGGCTCTGTGTGGTCCTGTCGGGGCTCTGTGCGGTGTGCCGGGGCTCTGTGCGGTCCTGCCGGGGCTCTGTGCGGTCCTGCCGGGGCTCTGTGCAGCGTGCTGGAGCTCTGTGCGGTGTGCCGGGGCTCTTTGCGGCGTGCCGGGGCACTGTGCGGGCTGCCGGGGGTCTGTGCGGGCCTGCTGGGGCTCTCTGCGGCATCCCGGGGCTCTGTGCAGCGTGCTGGAGCTCTGTGCGGTGTGCCGGGGCTCTTTGCGGCGTGTCGGGGCTCTGTGCGGGCTGCCGGGGGTCTGTGCGGGCCTGCTGGGGCTCTGTGCGGCATCCCGGGGCTCTGTGCAGCGTGCTGGAGCTCTGTGCGGTGTGCCGGGGCTCTTTGCGGCGTGCCGGGGCACTGTGCGGGCTGCCGGGGGTATATACGGGCCTTCCGGGGCTCTGTGCGGTCCTGCCAGGAGTCTGTACGGGCCTGCCGGGACTCTGTGCGGGCTGCCGGGGGTCTGTACGGGGCTGCCGGGGGTCTGTGTGGTCCTGCCGGGGGTCTGTACAAGCCTGCCGGGGCTCTATGCGGGCCTGCCGGGGCTTTGTGTGGCATGCTGGGGCTTTGTGCGGCGTGCCGGGGCTCCGTGCCACGTGACGGGGCTCTGTACGGGCTGCGGGGGTCTGTACAGGCCTGCTGGGCTCTGTGCGGTCCTGCCGGGGGTCTGTACGGGCCTGCCAGGGCTCTGTACGGTCCTGCCAGGGTGCTGTGCAGCTTCCTGGGGCTCTGTGCCGCATCCTGGAGCTCTGTGCGGTGTGCCGGGGCTATGTGTGGGCTGCCGGGGGTCTGTACGGGCCTGTCGGGGGTCTGTGCGGGCCTGCCGGGGCTCCATGCAGTCCTGCCGGGGCTCTGTGTGGGCTGCCGGGGGTCTGTACGGGCCTGCCGGGGCTCTGTGCAGTCCTGTCAGGGGTCTGTGCGGGCCTGCCAGGGCTCTGTGCGGCATCCCGGGTCTCTGTGCGGCGTGCCGGGGCTCAGTGCGGCGTGCCGGGGCTCTGTGTGGCGTGCTGGGGCTCTGTGCGGTGTGCCGGGGCTCTGTGCGGTCCTGCCGGGGCTCTGTGTGGGGTGCCGGGGCTCGGTGTGGCGTGCCGGGGCTCTGTGCGGGCCTGCCGGGGCTCTTTGCGGGTCTGCCGGGGCTCTGTGCGGGCTGCCGGGGCTCTGTGCGGGCTGTCGGGGTTCTGGGCGTGTGTGCAAGCATCGTCCGATGGGATTACAAGTCCCATCGGACGATGCCTGCTACAGGGACAGTGATTGACACATTAGCCAATGATGGGACAGTAGTAGTCCCATCATCTGGCTAATGTGTTGAATGTGAAAAAAAAATTCTACATACATACATGCTACATACATACATATCTTTAATAATCTTTTTTATTTTTATATAGCGCTAACATATTCCGCAGCGCTTTACAGCTTTACCCACATTATCATCACTGTCCCGATGGGGCTCACAATCTAAATTCCCTATCAGAAAGTCTTTGGAATGTGGGAGGAAACAGGAGTGCCCGGAGGAAACCCATGCAAACACGGGGAGAACATACAAACTCCTTGCAGATGGTGTCCAAGGTTACATACATAGTTACATAGTTACATAGTTACATAGTTATTAACCCCTTACCGGCATCGGACGTACTATACCGTCCGATGCCGGCTCCCCTGCTTTGATGCAGGGCTCCGCGGTGAGCCCGCACCAAAGCCGGGACATGTCAGCTGTTTTGAACAGCTGACATGTGCCCGTAATAGGTGCGGGCAGAATCGCGATCTGCCCGCACCTATTAACTAGTTAAATGCCGCTGTCAAACGCAGACAGCGGCATTTAACTACCGCTTCCGGCCGGGCGGCCGGAAATGACGTCATCGCCGACCCCCGTCACATGATCGGGGGTCGGCGATGCGTCTGGATGGTAACCATAGAGGTCCTAGAGACCTCTATGGTTACTGATCGCCCGTCGCTGTGAGCGCCACCCTGTGGTCGGCCCTCACATTACACGTGCAATTCTGCTACATAGCAGCGATCAGCAGATCGCTGCTATGTAGCAGAGGCGATCGTGCTGTGCCTGCTTCTAGCCTCCCATGGAGGCTATTGAAGCATGGCAAAAGTTAAAAAAAAAAGTTTAAAAAAATGTGAAAAAAATAAAAAAAACATAAAAGTTTAAATCACCCCCCCTTTCGCCCCAATCAAAATAAATCAATAAAAAAAATATCAAATCTACGCATATTTGGTATCGCCGCGCTCAGAATCGCCAGATCTATCAATTAAAAAAAAGTATTAACCTGATCGCTAAACAGCGTAGCGGGAAAAAAATTCGAAACGCCAGAATTACGTTTTTTTGGTTGCCGCGACATTGCATTAAAATGCAATAACGGGCGATCAAAAGAACGCATCTGCACCGAAATGCTATCATTAAAAACGTCATCTCGGCACACAAAAAATAAGCCCTCAACCGACCCCAGATCATGAAAAATGGAGATGCTACGAGTATCGGAAAATGGCGCAATTTTTTTTTTTTTTTTTTTTTAGCAAAGTTTGGAATTTTTTTTCACCACTTAGATAAAAAATAACCTAGTCATGTTTGGTGTCTATGAACTCGAAATGACCTGGAGAATCATAATGGCAGGTCATTTTTAGCATTTAGTGAACCTAGCAAAAAAGCCAAACAAAAAACAAGTGTGTGATTGCACTTTTTTTGCAATTTCACCGCACTTGGAATTTTTTTCCCGTTTTCTAGTACACGACATGCTAAAACCAATGATGTCGTTCAAAAGTACAACTCGTCCCGCAAAAAATAAGCCCTCACATGGCCAAATTGACAGAAAAATAAAAAAGTTATGGCTCTGGGAAGGAGGGGAGCGAAAAATGAACACGGAAAAATGAAAAATCCCCCGGTCATGAAGGGGTTAAGGTCGAAGGAAGACTATAAGTCCATCTAGTTCAACCCATAGCCTAACCTAACATGCCCTAACATGTTGATCCAGAGGAAGGCAAAAAAAACCCATGTGGCAAAGAGTAAGCTCCACATTGGGGAAAAAAATTCCTTCTCGACTCCACATACGGCAATCAGACTAGTTCCCTGGATCAACGCCCTATCAAGGAATCTAGTGTATATACCCTGTAACATTATACTTTTCCAGAAAGGTATCCAGTCCCCTCTTAAATTTAAGCAATGAATCACTCATTACAACATCATACGGCAAAGAGTTCCATAGTCTCACTGCTCTTACAGTAAAGAATCCGCGTCTGTTATTATGCTTAAACCTTTTTTCCTCCAAACGCAGAGGATGCCCCCTTGTCCCTGTTTCAGGTCTATGATTAAAAAGATCATCAGAAAGGTCTTTGTACTGTCCCCTCATATATTTATACATTAAAATAAGATCACCCCTTAGTCTTCGTTTTTCCAAACTAAATAGCCCCAAGTGTAATAACCTATCTTGGTATTGCAGACCCCCCAGTCCTCTAATAACCTTGGTCACTCTTCTCTGCACCCGCTCTAGTTCAGCTATGTCTTTCTTATACACCGGAGACCAGAACTGTGCACAGTATTCTAAGTGTGGTCGAACTAGTGATTTGTATAGAGGTAAAATTATGTTCTCCTCATGAGCATCTATGCCTCTTTTAATGCATCCCATTATTTTATTTGCCTTTGTAGCAGCTGCCTGACACTGGCCACTGAATATGAGTTTGGCATCCACCCATACACCCATGTCTTTTTCATTGACGGTTTTGCCCAGAGTTTTAGAATTAAGCACATAATTATACATCTTATTACTTCTACCCAAGTGCATAACCTTACATTTATCCCCATTAAAGCTCATTTGCCATTTATCAGCCCAAGCTTCTAGTTTACATAAATCATCCTGTAATATAAAATTGTCCTCCTCTGTATTAATTACCCTGCAGAGTTTAGTGTCATCTGCAAATATTGAAATTTTACTCTGAATGCCTCCTACAAGGTCATTAATAAATATGTTAAAAAGAAGAGGGCCCAATACTGACCAATGTGGTACCCCACTGCTAACCGCGACCCAGTCCGAGTGTGCTCCATTAATAACCACCCTTTGTTTCCTATCCCTGAGCCAGCTCTCAACCCACTTACACATATTTTCCCCTATCCCCATTATTCTCATTTTATGTATCAACCTTTTGTGTGGCACCATATCAAAAGCTTTTGAAAAGTCCATATACACTACATCCACTGGGTTCCCTTGGTCCAATCCGAAACTTAATTCTTCATAGAAACTGATCAAATTAGTCTGACATGAACGGTCCCTAGTAAACCCGTGCTGATACTGGGTCATGAGGTTATTCCTCTTCAGATACTCCAGTATAGCATCCCTTAGAATGCCCTCCAGGATTTTACCCACAGTAGAGGTTAAGCTTACTGGCCGATAATTTCCGAGTTCAGTTTTTGTCCCCTTTTTGAATATTGGCACCACATTTGCTATACGCCAGTCCTGTGTTACAGACCCTGTTATTATGGAGTCCCTAAAGATTAAAAATAATGGTCTATCAATAACTGTACTTAATTCCTGAAGTACTCGAGGGTGTATCCCATCCGGGCCCGGAGATTTGTCAATTTTAGTGATTTTTAGACGCCGCCGCACTTCCTGCTGGGTTAAGCCGGTGACATTTAATTGGGAATTTTTATCACTAGTCATTTTGTCTGCCATGGGATTTTCTTGTGTAAATACTGATGAAAAAAAGTCATTTAGCATATTGGCTTTTTCCTCATCCTCATCCACCATTTCACCCAGACTATTTTTAAGGGGGCCAACACTATCATTTTTTAGTTTCTTACTATTTATGTAGTTAAAGAATATTTTAGGATTATTTTTACTCTCTCTGGCAATGAGTCTCTCTGTCTCAATCTTTGCTGCCTTGATTTGCTTTTTACAGAATTTATTAAATTTTTTGTATTTATTTAATGCTTCCTCACTACCTACTTCCTTTAATTCTCTAAATGCTTTCTTTTTATCACTTATTGCGCTCCTTACAGCTCTATTTAGCCATATTGGTTTCCTCCTATTTCTAGTATGTTTATTCCCATACGGTATATACTGTGCACAGGTCCTATCCAGGATGCTAATAAATGTCTCCCATTTTCTTTGTGTATGTTTGTGTCTCAGGATATCATCCCAGTTAGGTGCACCAAGATCATCTCTCATCCGTTGGAAATTTGCCCTCCTAAAATTTAGTGTCCTTGTAAGCCCTCTACCACAAATTTTATTAAAGGATACATGAAAACTTATTATTTTGTGATCACTATTTCCCAAGTGACCCCCAACCCTTACATTTGCTATGCGGTCTGGCCTGTTGGTAAATATTAGGTCTAGCAGTGCCCCCCTTCTTGTTGGGTCCTGAACCAGTTGTGAAAGGTAATTGTCTCTCATAGTTGTCAAAAACCGATTACCTTTGCTGGAACTGCAGGTTTCTGTTCCCCAATCTATTTCAGGGTAGTTGAAGTCCCCCATAATAATGACTTCTCCTTGAGTCGCAGCTTCATCTATTTGCTTTACGAGGATATTCTCCCTTGCTTCCATTTTTTTGGGAGATTTATAACAAACCCCTATCAGTAATTTATTATTTTTTCCCCCTCCCCTTATCTCCAACCACAGGGATTCTACATTTTCATTAAATTCACCTATATTATCACGCAGGATGGGTTTTAAGGACGATTTTACATACAGACACACCCCTCCCCCTCGCTTATCTGTACGGTCATTTCTGAACAAGCTATAGCCCTGCAAGTTAACAGCCCAGTCATGGCTCTCATCCAGCCACGTTTCGGATATCCCCACCATGTCATAATTATGCTCCAACAACATTAATTCTAATTCGTCCATTTTGTTGGCAAGGCTTCTGGCATTAGTATACATGCACTTGATGTTCCTCTCTGTACCTCTATTAATCCTTAAATTATTAACTGTTCTAACCCCACCCCCCATGCCACCGCCACCCCCAACTTCCTTATTTGTGCCCAGGTCTCTGTCTGGTGGGATTAGAACCCAGGTCTCCAGTGCTGCAAGGCTGCAGTGCTATCCACTGAGCCGCCATGCTGCCCATACTACATACATGCTACAAACATATTACATACATACATACTACATATATACTACATACATACTACATGCTACATTCCCCCTTTCTGCCATCCGACGTACTATTCCGTCCATGTGGGGTGGGCCTTAATTCCCATGGACGGAATAGTACGTCCAGGGCAATCGGCCGTGCTCACGGGAGGAGCACGGCCGATCGCGGCCGGGTTTCAGCTGCCTATCGCAGCTGACATCCGGCGCTATATGCCAGGAGCGGTCACGGACCTCCCCCGTCACATTAAACATGATCGCGGTGTGCCGGCGGTGCAGGGAAGCATCACGCAGGGAGGGGGCTCCCTGCGGGCTTCCCTGAGACCCCCGCAGATCGCGTTGCTGCGAGGGTCTCCTTACCTCCCTCCCTGTAGCAGGCCCGGATCCAAGATGGCCGCGGCATCCGGGTCTTGCAGGGAGGCAGGTGGCTTACCAAGTGCAAAAAAAAAAAAAAATCCTAAATAGCGAAAATAAATATACTGTATATATATATTATTCCCATAAATACATTTCTTTATCTAAATAAAAAAACAAACAATAAAAGTACACATATTTAGTATCGCCGCTTCTGTAACGACCCAACCTATAAAACTGTCCCACTAGTTAACCCCTTCAGTAAACACCGTAAGCAAAAAAAAAGGCAAAAAACAACACTTTATTATCATACCACCGAACAAAAAGTGGAATAACATGCGATCAAAAAGACAGATATAAATAACCATGGTACCACTGAAAGCATTATCTTGTCCCGCAAAAAAACGAGCCACAATACAGCATCATCAGCAAAAATATAAAAAAGTTATAGTCCTCAGAATAAAGCAATGCAAAAAATAATTATTTTTTCTATAAAATAGTTTTTATCGTATAAAAGCGCTAAAACATAAAAAAATGATATAAATGAGGTATCGCTGTAATCGTACTGACCCGAAGAATAAAACTGCTTTATCAATTTTACCAAACGCGGAATGGTATAAACGCCTCCCCCAAGAAATTCATAAATAGCTGGTTTTTGGTCATTCTGCCTCACAAAAATCAGAATAAAAAGCGATCAAAAAATGTCACGTGCCCGAAAATGTTACCAATAAAAACGTCAACTCGTCCCGCAAAATACAAGACCTCACATGACTCTGAGGACTCAAATATGGAAATATTATAGCTCTCAAAATGTGGTAACGCAAAAAATATTTTTTGCAATAAAAAGCGTCTTTCAGTGTGTGACGGCTGCCAATCATAAAAATCCGCAAAAAAACCCGCTATAAAAGTAAATCAAACCCCCCTTCATCACCCCCTTAGTTAGGGAAAAATTAAACATTTTTAAAAAATGTATTTATTTCCATTTTCCCATTAGGGTTAGGGCTAAGGTTAGGGCTAGGGCTAGGGTTGGGGTTAGTGGAGCGCCCCCAGACACAGGGCCACGAGTTCTCGTTACCGGGCCTCTCTGGTTCGGTTCTGAGGCTGTCACGGTGGCTAGACCCGGTCCGCGACCCTGCTAAGGGTCGTCCAATAAAGGTGGTGCAGTCTGTCAGGGGTTCGTGACGCCACCTGTGATGTTCGGTCAGGGCGACCAACGCTGCTGTGGGGTCCGCTGGGGTGATGGAATGGCAGCTGGATGGTATACTTTCCCACAGGTGAAGTATGTCCCCAGGGCTTCCCAGTAAGGTGGATGATAATGGTGTAGGGTGCAGTCAATAACGAGGACACAGGGTTGCAGTCTCTTTACCCCTTTACTGAAGACTTCAGGATCCTCAATCCAGAGCATGCTTAACAGGGCTATCTGAGACCGGTCAGTCCGATGGGCACATCCAGAGTTTCCTTCGCAGATGGAAATCGTTGCCTACCACTAGCACCTGTGTGTTGTAGTCCTACCCTGCTGAGCATTCGGAATAGTCCTCACAACTGCTGTTCTCGTTCGTTCGTTCTCTAGAGCTCTCTCTCTCTTTGGTTCCAGATGTTTCTAGTTCAACGTCCCCCAGGTATGTTATGGCTAGGACGCACCCGTATGACGGGAAGGCCTGGAGGTCTTCAGGGACCCTAGAGACGCCCCTCTCCCACTGTTGCCCCCTATGTCTTCGTAGGTGTAGTAAGGTAGACAGCCAACCTATGATTAACTGTCCTGCGGAGTTCGAAGTAAGGCTTAGAGACAGTTACTCCCGCGGTGGATTAGACTGGGGTGGAAAGAGATGATTTGCATAGCTCTGCCTACTGCAAAGGATTCTGGGTAAACCTGCTATTCTTTGTATTATGCTGCTTGCAAGTACTTTCCGTTTCAGGAAAGCATCCACTTTGTATTTCCTTTAAGTAGAGGGCTTTTCGGTCTCTTTCGTCCCGCTACATTTAGCCCAACTTGGGTCTCTCCCTAAGGTGGCTAGCATATATGTATCGCTTGCCCACCGAGCCCCACTCCATACAGCCAACCAATTCCAGCCCTGTGCTGATGAGGGCTTAAAGCCCGAAACACGTGTCCACAGGTAGGAATTGATTGGCTATGTAAAGTTAGAAACTAATCCACAGTATTGCACGCTTGGCGGTTCCAAGCGCTGTGGATTAGACTGGGGTGGAAAGAGATGATTTGCATAGCTCTGCCTACTGCAAAGGATTCTGGGTAAACCTGCTATTCTTTGTATTATGCTGCTTGCAAGTACTTTCCGTTTCAGGAATGCATCCACTATGTATTTCCTTTAAGTAGAGGGCTTTTCGGTCTCTTTCGTCCCGCTACATTTAGCCCAACTTGGGTCTCTCCCTAAGGTGGCTAGCATATATGTATAATTTTTATTTAAACATTCCAAAAATTCCTGTGAAACAACTGAAGGGTTAATAAACTTCTTGAATGTGGTTTTGAGCACCTTGAGGGGTGTAGTTTTTAGAATGGTGTCACACTTGGGTATTTTCTATCATATAGACCCCTCAAAATGACTTCAAATGAGATGTGGTCCCTAAAATAAAATGGTGTTGGAAAAATGAGAAATTGCTGGTCAACTTTTAACCCTTATAACCCTAACAAAAAAAAATGTCGGTTCCAAAATTGTGCTGATGTAAAGTAGACATGTGGGAATTATTACATATTAAGCATTTTGTGTGACATATCTCTGTGATTTAATTGCATAAAAATTCAAAGTTGGAAAATTTCGAAATTTTCAAAATTTTTGCCAAATTTCTGTTTTTTTTCACAAATAAACGCAGGTAATATCAAAGAAATTTTACCACTATCATGAAGTACAATATGTCACGAGAAAACAGTGTCAGAATCACCGGGATCCATTGAAGCATTCCAGAGTTATAACCTCATAAAGGGACAGTGGTCAGAATTGTAAAAATTGGCCAGGTCCATAACGTGCAAACCACCCTTGAGGGTAAAGGGGATACATGCTACATACATACTACATACATACTACATACTAAATACATACTACATACATACATGCATACTACATACATACTACATACATACTACATACAATACATTCATATTGAAACGCTCGGGCCGAGACTGGTTGGTGTGGGCGTCTGGGGGTGCGGCCCCACTGGACCACAGCCCAAACTTCCCTGGAAGGGGCGTAACTAAGTAGCTTCCTAGGTGTTCGCTGGAGTCTCTGATGGTGAGGTCAGACTTGTGCAATAGGAAGCTACCAGGTACCACTCCAGGGTGGAGTCGGACTGTGGATGCTTATCCCACCGGGGACGAGACACAGGCAGGCAGGCACGGCTGTGACACTGGCTGACAGACGGGTTCGGCAGAGCCCCTGACGGGCAGACTGGCTTGATGGAGATACAGGAAGGCAGACAGGCACGGCTGGCACTCTGGCAGACAGGGCTGATACTCTAGTAGGAACTGGTATACAGGCGGGTGTATGAAAACAGGTAAGATTCTGTTCAGACAAGAGAGTATATGGAAACAGGTAGGAACCTGTTCATATGGGAGAATATAAAGAAACAGGTAGAGACCTGTACGGCAAGTTGCTGAACAGAGATAGAGCAAGAGCGGATGCAAAGCAGAACCACAAGAGGTGGAGCAAGAGTAGAGAAGGGGGAGCTAAGAGCAGAGAAGGAGAAGGCGGAGCTAAGAGCAGAGACGGAGAAGGCGGAGCTAAGAGCAGAGAAGCGGAGCCACATGCAGGAACATAGGAGGCGGAGCCAAGAGCAGGAGGTGGAGCCAAGTGCTGACATGCAGGAGGCGGAGCCGGGTAGAACCGCAAGGAATGGAACCGCAGAGCAAGAGCTGAGTGGCGCCGCAGAGCAAAACCACAGAGTGCAGAGCAAGGTCAGAGTGCAGGGCCAAGTTTCAGAGAACAGAGCTGAGAGCAAAACCACAGAGTGCAGAGCAAGGTCAGGGTGCAGAGCAAAGTTACAGAGAGCAGAGCTGAGAGCAAAGCCACAGAGTGACGAGCAAGGTCAGGGTGCAGAGCAAAGTTACAGAGAGCAGAGCTGAGAGCAAAGCCACAGAGTGCAGAGCCAAGAGCAAAGCTGAGAGGCACAGAACCACAGGTTGTGGCAGAACTGAGTAGAGAGAAACAGAGCCACAGTCAGTGGCGAACAGAGCAGAAAGATAAGGCGAAGGTAAACACAGCAGAGTGGGAAATGACTAATGACAAAAGAGGAACAGGAACGGACACGGATACACAAACAGAACACAGATAAAGGCCTGCTAATTGCAGCCCTCTGAGACAGGTAACGGACACGACCTGGCAGCTCAATAGCAAGTGCTAACTGAGGGAAATAGTTTGCTCAGGCATCCTCCAATGGGTGAGGATGCCTTAAGTATCAGAGGCCTCAAGGCTATTGGCCAGGAGCACCTAAGGGAGGTACACACAGTCTCAAAAAGAATCCGGAGTTGCTGGTGCCGCCCCCCTATGCACACAGCCAGGAAGTGTACACAGAGTAAGCGGCCATGGAGCACATGGCATGAAGCCGGCAGCAGACAGATCTCACAGCATGGCACTGGGTGAGTGAGTTGATGTAACAGGCAGGTGGGGAATGGAAGGCCATGCAGTGATGCTGGCGGGGTTGTTACACATACATTACATACAATACATACAGACAGACATACAGTACATGAATCATAGAGTTCATTCTCACCATTTCTTGTCACTTTGTTCCCCGAGGCCAGTGTCATCTGTAAAAAAATATGAAAATAACAAACAACCAATATACTCCCTGTCCGCAGAAATCCACAAGTTATACATGTTCACATATTAAATTGTAAGGCATCACTGAGGTTACTATACTCCAAAGTCTCACTTTATGGCAATTGCTGCGTGGGAAAATTTCTCACACAGCAATGCCAAAAGTGAGACTAGGGACTATTTTTTTTACAGCGGCGGAGGAATACAGTGCGGAAGGATACCTTCCTCCCATCATTGTGTTCCTGGAGCCCTTGGAGAGTGGTCGCATCAGCTGATGCTGCCGTTCTCTACGGGAGATCGTCGTGGGACACTCGTGGATTTCTGCGGACAGGGAGTATATTGGTTGTTTATTTTCATATTTTTTTTACAGATGACACTGGCTTCGGGGAACAAAGTGACAAGTAATGGTCAGTATGAACTCTATGTTTAATGTACTGTATGTCTGTATGTATGCATTGTATGTAATGTATGAATGTATTGTATGTAGTATGTATGTAGTATGTATGTAGTACAGTATGTATTTTTTTTTTCATTCAACACATTAGCCAGATGATGGGACTACTACTGTCCCATCATTGGCTAATGTGTCAATCACTGTCACTGTAGTAGGCATCGTCCGATGGGACTTGTAGTCCCATCGGGCGATGCCCGCACAGAGCACCGGCACGCCGCACAGAGCCCGGGCAGCCCACACAGAGCCCCGGCACGCCGCAGAGAGCTCCAGCACGCCACACAGAGCCCTGGCAGCCCGCACAGAGCCCCCGCATGCCGCACAGAGCCCTGGCAGCCCGCACAGAGCCCCCGCATGCCGCACAGAGCCCTGGCAGGCCCGTACAGACCCCCGGCATGCCGCACATAGCCCCGGCATGCCGCACAGAGCCCCGGCAGGCCCGCACAGAGCCCCAGCAGGCCAGCACAGAGCCCCGGCAGCCCGCACAGAGCCCTGGCAGGTCTGTACAGACCCCCCTGGAGGCCCGCACAGAGTCCCAGCAGCCAGCACAGACCCCTGGCAGGCCCGTACAGACCCCGGCAGGCAACAACAGACCCCCGGCAGGCACGCACAGACCCCCGAGTGGCCCGTACAGATCCCCGGCAGGCCCGCACAGACCCTGCCCACACACACAGACACGCACAGTGTCCACCCACGCATCACCCACACTCTTCCCCTCTCCGGAACAGGATGTAGAAGGACAGAAAGGGCTTATTTACATTCCGATATTTGTGTCCCATTGACTTGCACTGGTATCGGTATCGGTGATATCCGATATTTTTTGGATATCAGTCAATCCAATCCGATACCGATACTTCTGGATATCGGAAGGTATCGCTCAACACTAATCCTCACCCATCCCTTGTAGCTTGTGAACCCTCGCGGGCAGGGTGCTCTCTCCTCCTGTGCAAGTTGTGACTTGTATTGTTTAAGATTATTGTACTTGTTTTTATTATGCATACCCCTCCTCACATGTAAAGCGCCATGGAATAAATGGTGCCATAATAATAATATATTATTAGATCCTTCTAAAGATGTCGATCTTTCCTTTAAGAAGGAGTTTTGGTTGCAGGACCACTAAATATATGTCCCCAAATCTGCTCTGCTTGAAGTCCTCAAATTTGTCCCTGATACTAAACTTGTAGAACACCCTCGAGTCATGAAAGCGCAATAACTACTGCTTCGTACTTTTTTGTGGCCTAATTGTTGTGGTTAGGATGTGAGAAAATATGTTTCCTCCTGTTTAACATCTGCACAGAACAAGATGCCACGATCTTCACTTCTAGGGCTCCTTCAACCTCTTCCAGTTCCATCTAAGCCTTGGGGATCATACTTAATGGATTTTACCTCCCTCTAAAGAATTGACTGTTATCCTTGTTGCAGTAAATCGGCTCACAAAAAAGGCCCATTTTATTCCAACTAAAGGGATTCCTAGTACCTCTGAACAAACCGTAGAATCAATGGTCAAAGAGATATTTAGGCTGCATGGAATTCCTGACAATGTAATTTCTGATAGAGATACTCAGTTCACATTAAGATTTTGGAAAAGCTTCTTGCCTTCCACCCGCAATCCAATGGCCAGACTAAAAGAACTAACCAAAACCTTGAACAATACCTGCACTGTTTTATTTGTTACCTGCAGTATTACTAGGTGATCTATTTACCAACAGCAGAATTTGCCTATAATAACTCAAAACACAGTTCTTCATCCCAAAGCCCATTTTTTGCCAACTATAGCTTGCACCTGGTATTTATTCCTAATCCATCGCAAATACTTTTGTTCCTGCTGTTACTGACAGACTTACAAAGTTGCAAAAAGCTCAGGAAGAGCTGGTTGAGATGTTACAAAAGAAAAGAACACAGTATCTGCGCTATATAAAATGCATAGATTCGATACCAATGTGATGTTAATTACCCCTTAGGTGGGAGACAGCTTTCTGACATTTGATACTAAATAAATTGAGATGGAGATGTGTCGGTTTGAGCTGAAGTAAAAAAAAAAGGGGGGGGGAGGTTAGTAAGTAGAAATGCAACCTACAAGAAATCTTAGGTATGTTAGAGTCTGCTATAAATTATACGTATGTATGTGTATATATATATATATATATATGTATATATATATATATACTAGCTATTGAACCCGTTCTACGCCCGGGTGGTGAGCATTTATATTGGTATATGGTCTCCATCCTGTCATGTGCTGCTCCATCCTGCGTCCCCATCCTGTCATGTGCTGCAACCATCCTGCGTCCCCATCCTGTCATGTGCTGCACCCATCCTGCATCCCAATCCTGTCATGTACTGCACCCATCCTGCGTCCCCATCCTGTCATGTGCTGCACCCATCCTGCGTCCCCATCCTGTCATGTGCTGCACCCATCCTGCATCCCCATCCTGTCATGTGCTGCTCCATCCTGCGTCCCAATCCTGTCATGTGCTGCACCCATCCTGCGTCCCCATCCTGTCATGTGCTGCACCCATCCTGCGCCCCCATCCTGTCATGTGCTGCACCCATCCTGCGTCCCCATCCTGGTATGTGCTGCACCCATCCTGCGTCCCCATCCTGCGTCCCCATCCTGTCATGTACTGCACCCATCCTGCGCCCCATCCTGTCATGTGCTGCACCCATCCTGCGTCCCCATCCTGGTATGTGCTGCACCCATCCTGCGTCCCCATCCTGCATCCCCATCCTGTCATGTGCTGCACCCATCCTGCGTCCCCATCCTGGTATGTGCTGCACCCATCCTGCGTCCGCATCCTGCGTCCCCATCCTGTCATGTGGTGCACCCATCCTGCGACCCCATCCTGTCATGTGCTGCACCCATCCTGCGCCCCCATCCTGTCATGTGCTGCACCCATCCTGCGTCCCCATCCTGGTATGTGCTGCACCCATCCTGCGTCCCCATCCTGCATCCCCATCCTGTCATGTGCTGCACCCATCCTGCGTCCCCATCCTGTCATGTGCTGCACCCATCCTGCGTCCCCATCCTGTCATGTGCTGCACCCATCCTGCATCCCCATCCTGTCATGTGCTGCACCCATCCTGCGTCCCCATCCTGGTATGTGCTGCACCCATCCCGCGTCCCCATCCTGCGTCCCCATCCTGTCATGTGCTGCACCCATCCTGCGTCCCCATCCTGGTATGTGCTGCACCCATCCTGCGTCCCCATCCTGTCATGTGCTGCACCCATCCTGCGCCCCCATCCTGTCATGTGCTGCACCCATCCTGCATCCCCATCCTGGTATGTGCTGCACCCATCCTGCGTCCCCATCCTGCGTCCCCATCCTGTCATGTGCTGCACCCATCCTGCGCCCCCATCCTGTCATGTGCTGCACCCATCCTGCGTCCCCATCCTGGTATGTGCTGCACCCATCCTGCGTCCCCATCCTGGTATGTGCTGCACCATCCTGCGTCCCCATCCTGCGTCCCCATCCTGTCATGTGCTGCACCCATCCTGCGTCCCCATCCTGTCATGTGCTGCACCCATCCTGCGTCCCCATCCTGTCATGTGCTGCACCCATCCTGCGCCCCCATCCTGTCATGTGCTGCACCCATCCTGCGTCCCCATCCTGGTATGTGCTGCACCCATCCTGCGTCCCCATCCTGCATCCCCATCCTGTCATGTGCTGCACCCATCCTGCGTCCCCATCCTGGTATGTGCTGCACCCATCCTGCGTCCCCATCCTGCCATGTGGTGCACCCATCCTGCGACCCCATCCTGTCATGTGCTGCACCCATCCTGCGCCCCCATCCTGTCATGTGCTGCACCCATCCTGCGTCCCCATCCTGGTATGTGCTGCACCCATCCTGCGTCCCCATCCTGCATCCCCATCCTGTCATGTGCTGCACCCATCCTGCGTCCCCATCCTGTCATGTGCTGCACCCATCCTGCGTCCCCATCCTGTCATGTGCTGCACCCATCCTGCATCCCCATCCTGTCATGTTCTGCACCCATCCTGTGCCCCCATCCTGTCATGTGCTGCACCCATCCTGCGTCCCCATCCTGGTATGTGCTGCACCCATCCCGCGTCCCCATCCTGCGTCCCCATCCTGTCATGTGCTGCACCCATCCTGCGTCCCCATCCTGGTATGTGCTGCACCCATCCTGCGTCCCCATCCTGTCATGTGCTGCACCCATCCTGCGCCCCCATAATGTCATGTGCTGCACCCATCCTGCGTCCCCATCCTGGTATGTGCTGCACCCATCCTGCGTCCCCATCCTGCGTCCCCATCCTGTCATGTGCTGCACCCATCCTGCGCCCCCATCCTGTCATGTGCTGCACCCATCCTGCGTCCCCATCCTGGTATGTGCTGCACCATCCTGCGTCCCCATCCTGCGTCCCCATCCTGTCATGTGCTGCACCCATCCTGCGTCCCCATCCTGTCATGTGCTGCACCCATCCTGCGCCCCCATCCTGTCATGTGCTGCACCCATCCTGCGTTCCCATCCTGCGTCCCCATCCTGTCATGTGCTGCACCCATCCTGCGTCCCCATCCTGGTATGTGCTGCACCCATCCTGCGTCCCCATCCTGTCATGTGCTGCACCCATCCTGCGTCCCCATCCTGTCATGTGCTGCACCCATCCTGCGTCCCCATCCTGTCATGTGCTGCACCCATCCTGCGTCCCCATCCTGGTATGTGCTGCACCCATTCTGCGTCCCCATCCTGTCATGTGCTGCACCCATCCTGCATCCCAATCCTGTCATGTGCTGCACCCATCCTGCGTCCCCATCCTGTCATGTGCTGCACCCATCCTGCGTCCCCATCCTGTCATGTGCTGCTCCATCCTGCGTCCCAATCCTGTCATGTGCTGCACCCATCCTGCGTCCCCATCCTGTCATGTGCTGCACCCATCCTGCATCCCCATCCTGTCATGTGCTGCACCCATCCTGTGCCCTCATCCTGTCATGTGCTGCACCCATCCTGCGTCCCCATCCTGGTATGTGCTGCACCCGTCCCGCGTGCCCATCCTGCGTCCCCATCCTGTCATGTACTGCACCCATCCTGCGTCCCCATCCTGGTATGTGCTGCATCCATCCTGCGTCCCCATCCTGTCATGTGCTGCACCCATCCTGCGTCCCCATCCTGTCATGTGCTGCACCCATCCTGCGCCCCCATCCTGTCATGTGCTGCACCCATCCTGCGTCCCCATCCTGGTATGTGCTGCACCCATCCTGCGTCCCCATCCTGCGTCCCCATCCTGTCATGTGCTGCACCCATCCTGCGCCCCCATCCTGTCATGTGCTGCACCCATCCTGCGTCCCCATCCTGGTATGTGCTGCACCCATCCTGCGTCCCCATCCTGGTATGTGCTGCACCATCCTGCGTCCCCATCCTGCGTCCCCATCCTGTCATGTGCTGCACCCATCCTGCGTCCCCATCCTGTCATGTGCTGCACCCATCCTGCGTCCCCATCCTGTCATGTGCTGCACCCATCCTGCGCCCCCATCCTGTCATGTGCTGCACCCATCCTGCGTTCCCATCCTGCGTCCCCATCCTGTCATGTGCTGCACCCATCCTGCGTCCCCATCCTGGTATGTGCTGCACCCATCCTGCGTCCCCATCCTGTCATGTGCTGCACCCATCCTGCGTCCCCATCCTGTCATGTGCTGCACCCATCCTGCGTCCCCATCCTGTCATGTGCTGCACCCATCCTGCGTCCCCATCCTGGTATGTGCTGCACCCATTCTGCGTCCCCATCCTGTCATGTGCTGCACCCATCCTGCGTCCCAATCCTGTCATGTGCTGCACCCATCCTGCGTCCCCATCCTGGTATGTGCTGCACCCATTCTGCGTCCCCATCCTGTCATGTGCTGCACCCATCCTGCGTCCCAATCCTGTCATGTGCTGCACCCATCCTGCGTCCCCATCCTGGTATGTGCTGCACCCATTCTGCGTCCCCATCCTGTCATGTGCTGCACCCATCCTGTGTCCCTATCCTGTCATGTGCTGCTCCATCCTGCGTCCCAATCCTGTCATGTGCTGCACCCATCCTGCGTCCCCATCTTGTCATGTGCTGCACCCATCCTGCGTCCCCATCCAGTCATGTGCTGCTCCATCCTGCATCCCAATCATGTCATGTGCTGCACCCATCCTGCGTCCCCATCCTGTCATGTGCTGCACCCATCCTGCGTCCCCATCCTGCGTCCCCATCCTGTCATGTCCTGCACCCATCCTGCGTCCCCATCCTGTCATGTACTGCACCCATCCTGCGTCCCCATCCTGTCATGTACTGCACCCATCCTGCGCCCCCATCCTGTCATGTGCTGCACCCATCCTGCGTCCCCATCCTGGTATGTGCTGCACCCATCCTGCGTCCCCATCCTTTCATGTGCTGCACCCATCCTGCGCCCCCATCCTGTCATGTGCTGCACCCATCCTGCGTCCCCATCCTGGTATGTGCTGCACCGATCCTACGTCCCCATCCTGCGTCCCCATCCTGTCATGTGCTGCACCCATCCTGCGCCCCCATCCTGTCATGTGCTGCCCCCATCCTGTCATGTGCTGCACCCATCCTCCGTCCCCATCCTGGTATGTGCTGCACCCATCCTGTGCCCCCATTCTGTCATGTGCTGCACCCATCCTGCGTCCCCATCCTGTTATGTGCTGCACCCATCCTGTGCCCCCATTCTGTCATGTGCTGCACCCATCCTGCGTCCCCATCCTGTCATGTGCTGCACCCATCCTGCGTCCCCATCCTGTCATGTGCTGCACCCATCCTGCGTCCCCATCCTGTTATGTGCTGCACCCATCCTGTGCCCCCATTCTGTCATGTGCTGCACCCATCCTGCGTCCCCATCCTGTCATGTGCTGCACCCATCCTGCGTCCCCATCCTGTCATGTGCTGCACCCATCCTGCGCCCCCATCCTGTCATGTGCTGCACCCATCCTGCGTCCCCATCCTGCCATGTGCTGCACCCATCCTGCGTCCCCAACCTGGTATGTGCTGCACCCTTCCTGCGTCCCCATCCTGCGTCCCCATCCTGTCATGTGCTGCACCCATCCTGCGTCCCCATCTTGTCATGTGCTGCACCCATCCTGCGTCCCCATCCTGGTATGTGCTGCACTCATTCTGCGTCCCCATCCTGTCATGTGCTGCACCCATCCTGCGTCCCAATCCTGTCATGTGCTGCACCCATCCTGCGTCCCCATCCTGTCATGTGCTGCACCCATCCTGCGTCCCCATCCTGTCATGTGCTGCTCCATCCTGTGTCCCAATCATGTCATGTGCTGCACCCATCCTGCGTCCCCATCCTGTCATGTGCTGCACCCATCCTGCGTCCCCATCCTGCGTCCCCATCCTGTCATGTCCTGCACCCATCCTGCGTCCCCATCCTGTCATGTGCTGCACCCATCCTGCGTCCCCATCCTGTCATGTTTTGCACCCATCCTGCGCCCCCATCCTGTCATGTGCTGCACCCATCCTGCGTCCCCATCCTGGTATGTGCTGCACCCATCCTGCGTCCCCATCCTTTCATGTGCTGCACCCATCCTGCGCCCCCATCCTGTCATGTGCTGCACCCATCCTGCGTCCCCATCCTGGTATGTGCTGCACCGATCCTACGTCCCCATCCTGCGTCCCCATCCTGTCATGTGCTGCACCCATCCTGCGCCCCCATCCTGTCATGTGCTGCCCCCATCCTGTCATGTGCTGCACCCATCCTCCGTCCCCATCCTGGTATGTGCTGCACCCATCCTGCGTCCCCATCCTGTCATGTGCTGCACCCATCCTGCGTCCCCATCCTGTTATGTGCTGCACCCATCCTGTGCCCCCATTCTGTCATGTGCTGCACCCATCCTGCGTCCCCATCCTGTCATGTGCTGCACCCATCCTGCGTCCCCATCCTGTCATGTGCTGCACCCATCCTGCGCCCCCATCCTGTCATGTGCTGCACCCATCCTGCGTCCCCATCCTGCCATGTGCTGCACCCATCCTGCGTCCCCAACCTGGTATGTGCTGCACCCTTCCTGCGTCCCCATCCTGCGTCCCCATCCTGTCATGTGCTGCACCCATCCTGCGTCCCCATCTTGTCATGTGCTGCACCCATCCTGCGTCCCCATCCTGGTATGTGCTGCACTCATTCTGCGTCCCCATCCTGTTATGTGCTGCACCCATCCTGCGTCCCAATCCTGTCATGTGCTGCACCCATCCTGCGTCCCCATCCTGTCATGTGCTGCACCCATCCTGCGTCCCCATCCTGTCATGTGCTGCTCCATCCTGTGTCCCAATCATGTCATGTGCTGCACCCATCCTGCGTCCCCATCCTGTCATGTGCTGCACCCATCCTGCGTCCCCATCCTGTCATGTGCTGCTCCATCCTGCATCCCAATCCTGTCATGTGCTGCACCCATCCTGCGTCCCCATCCTGTCATGTGCTGCACCCATCCTGCGTCCCCATCCTGGTATGTGCTGCACCCATCCTGCGTCCCCATCCTGCATCCCCATCCTGTCATGTCCTGCACCCATCCTGCGTCCCCTTCCTGTCATGTGCTGCACCCATCCTGCCTCCCCATCCTGTCATGTGCTGCACCCATCCTGCGCCCCCATCCTGTCATGTGCTGCACCCATCCTGCGTTCCCATCCTGGTATGTGCTGCACCCATCCTGCGTCCCCATCCTGTCATGTGCTGCACCCATCCTGCGCCCCCATCCTGTCATGTGCTGCACCCATCCTGCGTCCCCATCCTGGTATGTGCTGCACCCATCCTGCGTCCCCATCCTGCGTCCCCATCCTGTCATGTGCTGCACCCATCCTGCGCCCCCATCCTGTCATGTGCTGCACCCATCCTGCGTCCCCATCCTGGTATGTGCTGCACCCATCCTGCGTCCCCATCCTGTCATGTGCTGCACCCATCCTGCGTCCCCATCCTGTCATGTGCTGCACCCATCCTGCGTCCCCATCCTGTCATGTGCTGCATCCATCCTGCGCCCCCATCCTGTCATGTGCTGCACCCATCCTGCGTCCCCATCCTGTCATGTGCTGCACCCATCCTGCGTCCCCATCCTGGTATGTGCTGCACCCATCCTGCGTCCCCATCCTGCGTCCCCATCCTGTCATGTGCTGCACCCATCCTGCGCCCCCATCCTGTCATGTGCTGCACCCATCCTGCGTCCCCATCCTGGTATGTGCTGCACCCATCCTGGGTCCCCCTCCTGTCATGTGCTGCACCCATCCTGCGTCCCCATCCTGTCATGTGCTGCACCCATCCTGCGTCCCCATCCTGTCATGTGCTGCACCCATCCTGCGTCCCCATCCTGTCATGTGCTGCACCCATCCTGGGCCCCCATTCTGTCATGTGCTGCACCCATCCTGCGTCCCCATCCTGTCATGTGCTGCACCCATCCTGCGTCCCCATCCTGTCATGTGCTGCACCCATCCTGCGCCCCCATCCTGTCATGTGCTGCACCCATCCTGCGTCCCCATCCTGCCATGTGCTGCACCCATCCTGCGTCCCCAACCTGGTATGTGCTGCACCCATCCTGCGTCCCCAGCCGGTCATGTGCTGCACCCATCCTGCGTCCCCATCCTGTCATGTGCTGCACCCATCCTGCGTCCCCATCCTGTCATGTGCTGCACCCATCCTGCGTCCCCATCCTGTCATGTGCTGCACCCATCCTGCGTCCCCATCCTGTCATGTGCTGCACCCATCCGGGGGCCTGAGCAGGCGGGGACACCGGCGCGCTGTGGGGGTCAGGTGCCGGTATCGCCGCCAGCTCAGGCCCCCCAGCACTTACTATATTCACCTGTCCTGCGTTCCACCGCTGGGCGCCGCCATCTTCCCGGTCTCCTGGCTGTGACTGTTCAGTCAGAGGGCGGCATTAAGCGCGTCATCGCGCCCTCTGAACTGAAGGTCACAGGCCGAAGACCGGGAAGATGGCGGCGCTCAGCGGTGGAACGCATGACAGGTGAATATGGCCGATACTCACCCTCCTGGCGGTCCCTGCTTCTCTGTTGGAGATCGCGGTGTGCGTTCAGTGTGAACGCACACCGCGATCTCCCGGGAGCGTCACTCTGTGAGGCCCAGACTGCGCCGGCGCTTGCGCCTGCGCAGTCTATAAAGGCTTCGGACAGAGTGATGCTCCCAGCGTTATATCATAGAAAGATATGGTGGCAGGACTTATATACTAAAAGTTCAGTACCTGTGTATGAGGTACGGGTGTGGCTTGATCCGAAAGTGTTAAAAACAACCTTGCTGTTAGCAGTTCAGGCGTTCTTATACTTATCTTCTCTTCCTCAGTGGATGACTTGTGTGTACATCCTGAGCGTACTGTTCCGGCCAGTGACAGGCGCTCGTTCAGTAGGAAGTGTAGAGATCATAGCACAATGCTTTGATTTGCTGCAGCTGGCAGGACCTGCATAGTGTTCAGGTCACGTGACTTGTGGGTCACGAGATGCCCCTGTGAGCAGTGCGGAACACTATAGGAGCCAAGAAACCAACGCGCTTTGGAATAACAGTGGATTCCTTCATCAGGGTTGGCTCCCCCTGTGTTAAGGTACCTTCACACATAACGATATCGTTAACGATATTGTTGCTTTTTGTGACGTAGCAACGATATCGTTAAGGAAATCAATATGTGTGACAGCGACCAACGATCAGGCCCCTGCTGGGAGATCGTTGGTCGCTGAGGAAAGTCCAGAACTTTATTTTGTCGCTGGACTCCCTGCAGACATCGCTGGATCGGCGTGTGTGACACCGATCCAGCGATGTCTTCACTGGTAACCAGGGTAAACATCGGGTTACTAAGCGCAGGGCCGCGCTTAGTAACCCGATGTTTACCCTGGTTACCAGCGTAAAAGTAAAAAAAACAAACACTACATACTTACCTACCGCTGTCTGTCCCTGGCGCTCTGCTTCTCTGCACTCCTCCTGCACTGGCTGTGAGCGTCGGTCAGCCGGAAAGCAGAGCGGTGACGTCACCGCTCTGCTTTCCGGCCGCTGTGCTCACAGCCAGTGCAGGAGGAGTGCAGAGAAGCAGAGCGCCAGGGACAGACAGCGGTAGGTAAGTATGTAGTGTTTGTTTTTTTTAACGTTTACGCTGGTAACCAGGGTAAACATCGCGGCCCTGCGCTTAGTAACCCGATGTTTACCCTGGTTACCCGGGGACTTCGGATCGTTGGTCGCTGGAGAGCTGTCTGTGTGACAGCTCTCCAGCGACCAAACAGCGACGCTGCAGCGATCGACATCGTTGTCGGTATCGCTGCAGCGTCGCTGAGTGTGAAGGTACCTTTAGATGGCTTTAAATACCCATGGGTCATCATGTGGAGATTAATCAAATGCAAAAAGTTCGACTTCATTGTTTAACCCCTTAGGTTTAAGAGTGTCCAGTTCAAAAATATACCGGGTTTCTTCCCTGGACATCTGTTTTAAATAGTCCCCATTGTACCAATCCCTCTAGACCACCTTAATGCCGGTTACCTTTACTCCCTGTAGGGACCCCCCATGGCAAATTGAAAAATGTTTGGACAAAGGGTGTTCATCATATTTTTTTCTTATATTACGTACGTGTTCATTGATTCTCCTAGATAGGAGGCGCTTGGTTCACCCTACATACAACTTCCTACAGGGACATTCGATCACATAGATCACGTGTGGTGCACGTAATGTAGTCTGTGATTTGTAATTGTACACCATTTTGAGATAGCACAGATTTCTGTTTTGTCAGGTGTAATAATTTACACATTTTACATTTGTGACATGGAAAGAAGCCTTTAATAAAGGCTCAACTGCATAGCAAGAAAAAGTAAAAACTCCAGAATTATGTTTTTTGGTCACCGTAACATTGAATTAAAATGCATTAACGGGTGATCAAATCATCATATCTACATCAAAATGGTGTCATTAACCCCTTAGAGACCCTGCCTTTTTCTTTTTTGCGTTTTTGTTTTTCTCTTCCGTTTTTCCCAGAGCCATAAATTTTTTATTTTTCTGTCAATATGGCCATGTGAGGGCTTATTTTTTGTGGAAGTAGTTGTTCTTTGAATGACTTGCCATTATGATTCTCCAGGTCATTAAAAGTTTGTAGACACCAAACATGTCTAGGTTCTTTGTTATCTAAGTGGTGAAAAAAAATTCCAAACTTTGGTAAAAAAAAATAAAAAAATGCGCAATTTTGTGATACCCATAGCATCTCCATTTTTCGTGATCTGAGGTTGGGTGAGGGCTTATTTTTTGCAGGCCGAGCTGCCTTTTTTTAATAATACCATTTCAGTGCAGATACGTTCTTTTGATCGCCTGTTATTGCATTTTAATGCAATGTTGCGGCGACCAAAAACATAATTATGGCATTTTGAATTTTTTATCGCTACACCATTTAGCTATCAGGTTAATCCTTTTTTATTGATAGATAGGGTGATTCTGAACACAGCGATACCAAATATGTAATATCACCAAACTTCCATATTACATTATACCAATGGAAAAAATGAAGATATCCCACAGTAATAAAAATTGACCTTTATTAAAGAATATATTAAAAAATATTTTAAAAAACAAAATAAGAAAGCAGGATTACTATCGATGGACGCCGAACAGCTGATCACACAGAAATAGTAATAATAAAATCATACATAATGTAGGGGAAATATTGCCTAAATAATTCAAATATAGAAATTTATTATAGCTCCCATACTTATGGATGAATACCGTTTGGGCAGCCAATCTATATATTTCTGGCACAACACAGCATATGTACTCACAATGAACGTGAAGGTGCGGGGTATATCAACAACAAGAAAATACACATGACCGAACCTTGCTTTGTCATGCCATCATATGCAATAAAAAACTCTAAATCGAGCGATACAGGTCACAAGTTAATAAATAACATCAGTATCCCCAAAAACCATAAACTCTTTCTATTGCACTATAAGGTGCCAATTACCTGTGTTAGAAAGTGCTGTGTGCTCTCACGGCTCTGTACTCCGTAACCGTTCGGCGTCCACTCACCCCGACATACGTTTCGCCACCAGCTTCTTCCGGATGCGTGTCAGGGTGAGGGGCAGCCGGGTATAAATAAAGTGCGCCACCAATCACCGCCTTGCAACGGGAAGCAAGTCCATGTCAGCCCGTAATAGCGCATTCACCCTTCTCCTCCAAAGGGCACTTCCTCAGTAATGCTCAGTGACACGCACGCTATGACGCATGCATGTCAGTGTGAGAGCGTCACAGGAAGTCCCAGGAAGCCGGAACGTACACGCATGCGCTGGAGCATATGGACACTCAACAAATAAACAGCTATGTGCACAGGACAAAAAGACGTTATGGTGTCTTTAATAGTTAAAATAGGGGTGTATATAGTTCATGCTGAACTGTGGAAATGCAATAAATAGTGCCTATTATTATTAAATAACCACCACCAATGACAATAAGTATTGTGAATAAAGTGCTAATAAGTAAAAAGATAAATATACTAGCCATATATATAAAAAAACACAACAAAATATGAATAAATATTTTATTAAAAATATATTTTTTATATATAAAAATAGCGCATATAAAGTGATTAAAATCATTAATACAAATGAAACCCCTTATGAGTAAAATTAAAGTAACAGTGCAAAATTGTGATTACTAGGGTTGAGCGAAACGGGTCGAACATTTTCAAAAGTCGCCGACTTTTGGCTAAGTCGGGGTTTCATGAAACCCGATCCGACCCCTGTGCGGGGTCGGCCATGCGGTACGCGACTTTCGCGCCAAAGTCGCGTTTCAATGACGCGAAAAGCGCCATTTCTCAGCCAATGAAGGTAAACGCAGAGTGTGGGCAGCGTGATGACATAGGTCCTGGTCCCCACCATCTTAGAGAAGGGCATTGCAGTGATTGGCTTGCTGTCTGCGACGTCACAGGGGCTATAAAGAGGCGTTCCCGCCGACCGCCATCTTACTGCTGCTGATCTGAGCTTAGGGAGAGGTTGCTGCCGCTTTGTCAGAAGCAGGGATAGCGTTAGGCAGGGTCCATTAACCACAAAACCGCTTGTGCTGCAGCGATTTGCACTGTCCAACACCACCCTCGGTGTGCAGGGACAGTGGAAGTTTTTTTTTTTTTTTTTTTCCCCTCAGCGCTGTAGCTCATTGGGCTGCCCTAGAAGGCTCCCTGATAGCTGCATTGCTGTGTGTACGCCGCTGTGCAAACCAACTGCTTTTTTCAAAGCACAAATCCTCTTGTTCCTTCCTTTCTGCACAGCTATCTTTTTTGTTTGTCCACACTTTTTATTTCATTTGTGCATCAGTCCACTCCTTATTGCTGCCTGCCATACCTGGCTGAGATTACTGCAGGCAGGGAGATAGTAGCTGCCTGCCATACCTGGCTGAGATTACTGCAGGCAGGGAGATAGTAATTGTAGGACATTCCCTGTTTTTTTTTTTGTTTTTTTTTTGGTGGGAGATTAAGATTGGCAATTTGGCATTTCTGCTAGAGTGCCATCCCTGTGTGTGCCATCTCTCTCACATAGTGGGCCATAGAAAGCCTTTTCATTTTTCTGTATTTTTTTTTGTGGGGTGTATAAATTCTCCCTGATAAAAATACAGTGGGAGATTAATATTGGCCTTTGGGCTTGTGTGCCAGTCCTGAGTGTGCCATCTCTCTCACAAATAGTGGGCCATAGAAAGCCTATTTTATTTTTTTTGGGGTTTTATAAATTCTCCCTGAAAAAAAGGGAGATTAATATTGGCCTCTGGGCTTGTGTGCCAGTCCTGAGCGTGCCATCTGTGCCAGCCCTGAGCGTGCCATCTCTCTCACAAATAGTGGGCCATAGAAAGCCTATTTATTTTTTTTTTTGGTTTTATAAATTCTCCCTGAAAAAAAGGGAGATTAATATTGGCCTCTGGGCTTGTGTGCCAGTCCTGAGCGTGCCATCTGTGCCAGCCCTGAGCGTGCCATCTCTCTCACAAATAGTGGGCCATAGAAAGCCTATTTAATTTTTTTTTTTGTTTTATAAATTTTCCCTGAAAAAAGGGAGATTAATATTGGCCTCTGGGCTTGTGTGCCAGTCCTGAGCGTGCCATCTGTGCCAGCCCTGAGCGTGCCATCTCTCTCACAAATAGTGGGCCATAGAAAGCCTATTTAATTTTTTTTTTTGTTTTATAAATTTTCCCTGAAAAAAGGGAGATTAATATTGGCCTCTGGGCTTGTGTGCCAGTTGTGAGCGTGCCATCTGTGCCAGTCCTGAGCGTGCCATCTCTCTCACAAATAGTGGGCCATAGAAAGCCTATTTAAATTTTTTTTTGGTTTTATAAATTCTCCCAGAAAAAAAGGGAGATTAATATTGGCCTCTGGGCTTCTGTGCCAGTCCTGAGCGTGCCATCTGTGCCAGTCCTGAGCGTCCCATCTCTCTCACAAATAGTGGGCCATAGAAAGCCTATTTTATTTTTTTTGGGGGTTTTATAAATTCTCCCTGAAAAAAAGGGAGATTAATATTGGCCTCTGGGCTTGTGTGCCAGTCCTGAGCGTGCCATCTGTGCCAGCCCTGAGCGTGCCATCTCTCTCACAAATAGTGGGCCATAGAAAGCCTATTTATTTTTTTTTTTTGTTTTATAAATTTTCCCTGAAAAAAGGGAGATTAATATTGGCCTCTGGGCTTGTGTGCCAGTTGTGAGCGTGCCATCTGTGCCAGTCCTGAGCGTGCCATCTCTCTCACAAATAGTGGGCCATAGAAAGCCTATTTAAATTTTTTTTTGGTTTTATAAATTCTCCCAGAAAAAAAGGGAGATTAATATTGGCCTCTGGGCTTCTGTGCCAGTCCTGAGCGTGCCATCTGTGCCAGTCCTGAGCGTCCCATCTCTCTCACAAATAGTGGGCCATAGAAAGCCTATTTTATTTTTTTTGGGGGTTTTATAAATTCTCCCTGAAAAAAAGGGAGATTAATATTGGCCTCTGGGCTTGTGTGCCAGTCCTGAGCGTGCCATCTGTGCCAGCCCTGAGCGTGCCATCTCTCTCACAAATAGTGGGCCATAGAAAGCCTATTTATTTTTTTTTTTTGTTTTATAAATTTTCCCTGAAAAAAGGGAGATTAATATTGGCCTCTGGGCTTGTGTGCCAGTTGTGAGCGTGCCATCTGTGCCAGTCCTGAGCGTGCCATCTCTCTCACAAATAGTGGGCCATAGAAAGCCTATTTAAATTTTTTTTTGGTTTTATAAATTCTACCAGAAAAAAAGGGAGATTAATATTGGCCTCTGGGCTTCTGTGCCAGTCCTGAGCGTGCCATCTGTGCCAGTCCTGAGCGTCCCATCTCTCTCACAAATAGTGGGCCATAGAAAGCCTATTTTTTTTTTTTTTTGGGTTTTAGAAATTCTCCCTGGAAAAAAAAAGGGAGATTAATATTGCCCTTTGGGCTTGTGTGCCAGTACTAAGCGTTCCATCTCTCTCTCTCTCTCTCTGTCAGTGGGCCATAGAACGCCTATTTTTGGTTTTATTTGTTTTCTAAATTCTCCCTGAAAAAATCATTTTATTTTATTTGGTTTCTAAATTCTTCCTGATAAAATCACATTTTTTTTATTATTTTTTTTTCTAAAGTCTCCCTGAAAAAAAAAAAAAAAAACAGTGGGAGATTAATATTGGCCTTTCTGCTTGTGTGCCAGTCTTGACTCCTGGGTGCGTCATCTCTCAGTCAGTGGGCCATAGAACGCCTATTTTTGGTTTTATTTGTTTTCTAAATTCTCCCTGAAAAAATCATTTTATTTTATTTGGTTTCTAAATTCTTCCTGATAAAATCACATTTTTTTTATTATTTTTTTTTCTAAAGTCTCCCTGAAAAAAAAAAAAAAAAACAGTGGGAGATTAATATTGGCCTTTCTGCTTGTGTGCCAGTCTTGACTCCTGGGTGCGTCATCTCTCAGTCAGTGGGCCATAGAACGCCTATTTTTGGTTTTATTTGTTTTCTAAATTCTCCCTGAAAAAATCATTTTATTTTATTTGGTTTCTAAATTCTTCCTGATAAAATCACATTTTTTTTATTATTTTTTTTTCTAAAGTCTCCCTGAAAAAAAAAAAAAAAAACAGTGGGAGATTAATATTGGCCTTTCTGCTTGTGTGCCAGTCTTGACTCCTGGGTGCGTCATCTCTCAGTCAGTGGGCCATAGAACGCCTATTTTTGGTTTTATTTGTTTTATAAATTCTCCCAGAAAAAATCATTTTATTTTATTTGGTTTCTAAATTCTTCCTGATAAAATCATATTTTTTTTATTATTTTTTTTTCTAAAGTCTCCCTGAAAAAAAAAAAAAAAAAACAACCAAAAAAAACAGTGGGAGATTAATATTGGCCTTTCTGCTTGTGTGCCAGTCTTGACTCCTGGGTGTGCCATCTCTCTCTCTCTCTCTCTCTCTCTCTCTCTCTCTCCAATTGTGGTCCATAGAAAGCCTATATTTTTTTTCCTTGATTTGGGTTCTAAAATCTACCAGAGAAAATAACTACATCAATCATTGGTAGAAAAATATTGGCCTCTGGGTTTGTGTGCCACTCCTGACTCCTGTGTGCGTCATCTCTCAGTCAGTGGGCCATAGAACGCCTATTTTTGTTTTTATTTGTTTTATAAATTCTCCCTGAAAAAATCATTTTATTTTATTTGGTTTCTAAATTCTTCCTGATAAAATCATATTTTTTTTATTATTTTTTTTTCTAAAGTCTCCCTGAAAAAAAAAAAAAAAAAAAAAAACAGTGGGAGATTAATATTGGCCTTTCTGCTTGTGTGCCAGTCTTGACTCCTGGGTGTGCCATCTCTCTCTCTCTCTCTCTCTCTCTCCAATTGTGGTCCATAGAAAGCCTACATTTTTTTTCCTTGATTTGGGTTCCAAAATCTACCAGAGAAAATAACTCCATCAATCATTGGTAGAAAAATATTGGCCTCTGGGCTTGTGTGCCACTCCTGATTCCTGTGTGCGTCATCTCTCACTCAGTGGCCCATAGAAAGCATATAGTTTGTTACATTTGTTTTCTAAATTCTCCCTGCAAAAATCTTTTTTTTTTTTTTGGGGGGGTTTCTAAAGTGTTCCTGAAAAAAATAAAAATAAAAAAAAAATAATAGTGTGACATTAATATTAACATTTGTGCTTCAGTGACAGTCCTGCGTGTGGGGCATCTCTCTAATTTGCAGCCACCAAAAAAAGAGTGTGTAACATTGGGCCTGATTTTCGCTGTGGTCTCACCAACCTGTAAAGGGGTAGCTAAATCATACTGAAGTTATAGCTCACCGTGTAAGTTGTGTGACTGCAACAAATAACGTTAGTTTGGTTACGTTTTTAAAACAATGAGGAAGTCTAGTGGAAGAGGTCGTGGCCGGGGGCGTTCATTGTCAGCTGGTAATGAGGGTAGTGGTAGTGGTGGAGCATCAGGTGGTCGTGGGGGAAAAAATATTGCACCTAAGTCTGGAGCTGTGGAGCCAGGTTCGTCGTCCGGCTACACAAGGCCTCGAACGCTCCCTTTTCTGGGATTAGGAAAACCGCTTTTAAAGCCGGAGCAGCAAGAGCAAGTTTTGGCTTATCTTGCTGACTCAGCCTCTAGCTCTTTTGCCTCATCTCGTGAAACTGGTAAAAGTAAAAGCAGCGCGTCGTTAGTGGATGTTCACGGTCAGGGACAAGTCACTTCCTTGTCCTCTTCAGCAAAAACAACAACAGAGAAGAATGCAGCAGGCGACACAACGGGTTACTCCATGGAGCTCTTTACACATACCGTCCCTGGCTTAGAAAGTGAAGCAGTTAACAGTCCATGCCCATTACAAATTGAATCTGACATGGAGTGCACTGACGCACAGCCACAGCCAGACTACTATGCTGGTCCTTTGACTCAGACCACAACATTGCCCTCGCAGGGTGCTGATCAAGAATCAGACCCTGATGAGACTATGTTGCCCCATCACGAACGCTATACCACCGAACGACACGGTGACACAGACGAAGTTGCGCAGGAGGTACAAGAAGAGTTATTAGATGACCCAGTTCTTGACCCCGATTGGCAGCCATTGGGGGAACAGGGTGCAGGCGGCAGCAGTTCTGAAGCAGAGGAGGAGGAGGGGCCGCAGCAGGCATCAACATCGCCACAGGTTCCATCTGCCGGGCCCGTATCTTGCCCAAAACGCGTGGCAAAGCCAAAACCTGGTGGAGGACAGCGTGGCCATCCGGTTAAAGCTCAGTCTGCAATGCCTGAAAAGGTATCCGATGCTAGAAAGAGTGCAGTCTGGCATTTTTTTAAACAACATCCAATTGATCAGCGCAAAGTCATCTGTCAAAAATGTTCTACTTCCTTAAGCAGAGGTCAGAATCTGAAAAGTCTCAATACTAGTTGCATGCATAGACATTTAACCACCATGCATTTGAAAGCTTGGACTAACTACCAAACGTCCCTTAAGGTTGTTGCACCCTCGGCCAATGAAGCTAGTCATCAACGCAACATCCCTTCCGGCAGTGTAGGACCACCATTTAGCGCACCACCTGCTGTATCTGTGCAGGTATCTTTGCCAGGCCAAAGCAGTCAGGGTCAGGGAATCACCAGTTTCGTAGTAGGAAACACTGCATCTAGGGCACCGGCGGCAACAATACCATCTCCCACCGTCTCTCAGTCTGCCATGTCCACCGGCACCCCCGCTAGTTCCACGATCTCCAGCTCTCCAGTCCAGCTCACCCTACATGAGACTATGGTTAGAAAAAGGAAATACTTAGCCTCGCATCCGCGTACACAGGGTTTGAACGCCCACATAGCTAGACTAATCTCGTTAGAGATGATGCCCTACCGGTTAGTTGAAAGCGAAGCTTTCAAAGACCTGATGGACTACGCTGTACCACGCTACGAGCTACCCAGTCGACACTTTTTTTCCAGAAAAGCCATCCCAGCCCTCCACCAGCATGTTAAAGAGCGCATCGTCCATGCACTCAGGCAATCTGTGAGCACAAAGGTGCACCTGACAACAGATGCATGGACCAGTAGGCATGGCCAGGGACGTTACGTGTCCATCACGGCACACTGGGTAAATGTGGTGGATTCAGGGTCCACAGGGGACAGCAAGTTTGGGACAGTTCTGCCTAGCCCACGGTCTAGTAAACAGTTGTCTGTAGCCGTTCGCACCCCCTCCTCCTCCTCCTCCTCGTCCTCCTGCAGAAGCAAGAGCTCGTCCACAGACCGCAGTCGCACAAACACTCCATCCGCACCTGCCACTGTTGCACACCAGGTCTCCCATTATGGGGCAGCTACTGGCATACGTCAGCAGGCTGTATTGGCTATGAAGTGTTTGGGCGACAATAGACACACCGCGGAAGTTCTGTCCGAGTTCTTGCAGCAAGAAACGCAGTCGTGGCTGGGCACTGTAGATCTTGAGGCAGGCAAGGTAGTGAGTGATAACGGAAGGAATTTCATGGCTGCCATCTCCCTTTCCCAACTGAAACACATTCCTTGCCTGGCTCACACCTTAAACCTGGTGGTGCAGTGCTTCCTGAAAAGTTATCCGGGGTTATCCGACCTGCTCCTCAAAGTGCGTGGACTTTGCGCACATATCCGCCGTTCGCCTGTACACTCCAGCCGTATGCAGACCTATCAGCGTTCTTTGAACCTTCCCCAGCATCGCCTAATCATAGACGTTGCAACAAGGTGGAACTCAACACTGCACATGCTTCAGAGACTGTGCGAACAGAGGCGGGCTGTTATGTTTTTGTGGGAGGATACACATACACGGGCAGGCAGTAGGATGGCAGACATGGAGTTGTCAGGTGTGCAGTGGTCGAAGATTCAAGACATGTGTCAAGTCCTTCAGTGTTTTGAGGAATGCACACGGCTGGTTAGTGCAGACAACGCCATAATAAGCATGAGCATCCCCCTAATGCGTCTGCTGACGCAAAGTTTGACGCACATAAAGGATCAGGCGTCTGCACCAGAGGAAGAGGAAAGCCTTGATGACAGTCAGCGATTGTCTGGTCAGGGCAGTGTACATGACGAGGTACCGGGCGAAGAGGAGGTGGAGGATGAGGAGGATGATGGGGATGAGTATATTTTTAATGAGGAAGCTTTCCCGGGGGCACGGGAAATTGGTGGCGTGGCAAGGCCGGGTTCTGGTTTTTTGAGGGACACAAGTGACGTAGATTTGCCTGCAACTGCCCCTCAACCAAGCACAACCGCAGATTTGACAACGGGAACTTTGGCCCACATGGCGGATTATGCCTTGCGTATCCTCAAAAGGGACACACGCATTACAAAAATGATGAACGATGACGATTACTGGTTGGCCTGCCTCCTTGATCCTCGCTATAAAGGCAAATTGCAAAATATTATGCCACATGAGAACTTGGAACTAATATTAGCAACAAAACAATCAACTCTTGTTGACCGTTTGCTTCTGGCATTCCCTGCACACAGCGCCCGTGATCGTTCTCACACGAGCTCCAGGGGCCAGCAGACCAGAGGTGTTAGAGGGGCAGAAATCAGAAGTGGCGTTGGCCAGAGGGGTTTTCTGACCAGGTTGTGGAGTGATTTTTCTATGACCGCAGACAGGACAGGTACTGCAGCATCAATTCAAAGTGACAGGAGACAACATTTGTCCAGTATGGTTACAAACTATTTTTCATCCCTTATCGACGTTCTCCCTCAACCGTCATTCCCATTTGATTACTGGGCATCCAAATTAGACACCTGGCCAGAATTGGCAGAATATGCATTGCAGGAGCTTGCTTGCCCGGCAGCTAGTGTCCTATCAGAAAGAGTATTCAGTGCTGCAGGTTCAATACTAACAGAAAAAAGGACTCGTCTGGCTACCCAAAATGTAGATGATCTAACCTTCATTAAAATGAACCACAACTGGATTTCAAAATCTTTTGCCCCACCCTGCCCGGCTGACACCTAGCTTTCCTATGAAAAGGTCTTGCCTGTGGACTATTCTGAATGACTTTTCCAATCTCGTAATTTTCTTCACCTGATTGTCCAGCATACGACATGTTTCCACCTCACGAAATGGCCAAACTCCCCACACGGGGCCGTGCTATCGCCACTTTGCGCTTGGACCCTTGAGAGTGCTGTTTGTCTGAAGAGGTGGGTGTGGCCGCTTTTGGTCGACGGCACTGCCACTGGGTCCCTCATAGTACAATAAAGTGTCTCTGGCGGTGGTGGTGCGCACCCAACGTCAGACACACCGTTGTAATATGAGGGGCCCTGTGCCTGTAACGCCGGCCACAAGACAGTTCCCCCCCCCAGCTCAAACAGTGCTCTACCACTAGCAAAATTATCTCTCACAGCTTCACCAATGTGTAGTCTAGGCGCTGACATCCTTCAATGCCTGGCACTGACAATACCATTGTTTTGACATTTTTGTTATGTTAGGCCTTCGAAGCCTGTCTGCGGTCCCTTCTTTCTACAACTACTACACTGACCAGGCCACTGCTGGCCGTGTTACCCTGGAACCAATTTAAAAGTGCCTACAGTCAGCCCAATTTTGTTATGTTAGGCCTTCGAAGACTGTCTGCCGTCACTCCTTCCACTAGACTTCCACTGACCATACACTGCTGCCCATGTACCCCTGGAACCAATTTAAAGTGCCTACAGCCAGCCCAATTTTGTTATGTTAGGCCTTGGAAGCCTGTCTGCGGTCACTCCTTCCACTAGACTTCCACTGACCAGACCACTGCTGCCCGTGTACCCCTGGAACCAATTTAAAAGTGCCTACAGCCAGCCCAATTTTGTTATGTTAGGCCTTGGAAGCCTGTCTGCGGTCACTCCTTCCACTAGGCCTCCACTGACCACACCACTGCTGTCCGTGTACCCCTGGAACCAATTTAAAATTGCCTACAGCCATGTGTTATTATTTTAGGCCTTCGATGCCTGTCTGCGGTCACTCCTTCCACTAGGCCTCCACTGACCACACCACTGCTGTCCGTGTACCCCTGGAACCAATTTAAAATTGCCTACAGCCATGTGTTTTTATTTTAGGCCTTCGATGCCTGTCTGCGGTCCATTCTTTCAACTACTACTACACTGACCAGGGCACTGCTGGCCGTGTTACCCTGGAACCAATTTAAAAGTGCCTACAGTCAGCCCAATTTTGTTATGTTAGGCCTTGGAAGCCTGTCTGCGGTCACTCCTTCCACTAGGCCTCCACTGACCACACCACTGCTGTCCGTGTACCCCTGGAACCAATTTAAAATTGCCTACAGCCATGTGTTATTATTTTAGGCCTTCGATGCCTGTCTGCGGTCACTCCTTCCACTAGGCCTCCACTGACCACACCACTGCTGTCCGTGTACCCCTGGAACCAATTTAAAATTGCCTACAGCCATGTGTTTTTATTTTAGGCCTTCGATGCCTGTCTGCGGTCCATTCTTTCAACTACTACTACACTGACCAGGGCACTGCTGGCCGTGTTACCCTGGAACCAATTTAAAAGTGCCTACAGTCAGCCCAATTTTGTTATGTTAGGCCTTGGAAGCCTGTCTGCGGTCACTCCTTCCACTAGGCCTCCACTGACCACACCACTGCTGTCCGTGTACCCCTGGAACCAATTTAAAATTGCCTACAGCCATGTGTTATTATTTTAGGCCTTCGATGCCTGTCTGCGGTCACTCCTTCCACTAGGCCTCCACTGACCACACCACTGCTGTCCGTGTACCCCTGGAACCAATTTAAAATTGCCTACAGCCATGTGTTTTTATTTTAGGCCTTCGATGCCTGTCTGCGGTCCATTCTTTCAACTACTACTACACTGACCAGGGCACTGCTGGCCGTGTTACCCTGGAACCAATTTAAAAGTGCCTACAGTCAGCCCAATTTTGTTATGTTAGGCCTTCGAAGACTGTCTGCCGTCACTCCTTCCACTAGACTTCCACTGACCATACACTGCTGCCCATGTACCCCTGGAACCAATTTAAAGTGCCTACAGCCAGCCCAATTTTGTTATGTTAGGCCTTGGAAGCCTGTCTGCGGTCACTCCTTCCACTAGACTTCCACTGACCAGACCACTGCTGCCCGTGTACCCCTGGAACCAATTTAAAAGTGCCTACAGCCAGCCCAAGTTTGTTATGTTAGGCCTTGGAAGCCTGTCTGCGGTCACTCCTTCCACTAGGCCTCCACTGACCACACCACTGCTGTCCGTGTACCCCTGGAACCAATTTAAAATTGCCTACAGCCATGTGTTATTATTTTAGGCCTTCGATGCCTGTCTGCGGTCACTCCTTCCACTAGGCCTCCACTGACCACACCACTGCTGTCCGTGTACCCCTGGAACCAATTTAAAATTGCCTACAGCCAGCCCAATTTTTTTATTTTAGGCCTTCGATGCCTGTCTGCGGTCCATTCTTTCAACTACTACTACACTGACCAGGTCACTGCTGCCCGTGTACCCCTGGAACCAATTTAAAATTGCCTACAGCCATGTGTTATTATTTTAGGCCTTCGATGCCTGTCTGCGGTCACTCCTTCCACTAGGCCTCCACTGACCACACCACTGCTGCCGGTGTACCCCTGGAACCAATTTAAAATTGCCTACAGCCAGCCCAATTTTTTTATTTTAGGCCTTCGATGCCTGTCTGCGGTCCATTCTTTCAACTACTACTACACTGACCAGGTCACTGCTGCCCGTGTACCCCTGGAACCAATTTAAAATTGCCTACAGCCATGTGTTATTATTTTAGGCCTTCGATGCCTGTCTGCGGTCACTCCTTCCACTAGGCCTCCACTGACCACACCACTGCTGTCCGTGTACCCCTGGAACCAATTTAAAATTGCCTACAGCCATGTGTTTTTATTTTAGGCCTTCGATGCCTGTCTGCGGTCCATTCTTTCAACTACTACTACACTGACCAGGGCACTGCTGGCCGTGTTACCCTGGAACCAATTTAAAAGTGCCTACAGTCAGCCCAATTTTGTTATGTTAGGCCTTGGAAGCCTGTCTGCGGTCACTCCTTCCACTAGGCCTCCACTGACCACACCACTGCTGTCCGTGTACCCCTGGAACCAATTTAAAATTGCCTACAGCCATGTGTTATTATTTTAGGCCTTCGATGCCTGTCTGCGGTCACTCCTTCCACTAGGCCTCCACTGACCACACCACTGCTGTCCGTGTACCCCTGGAACCAATTTAAAATTGCCTACAGCCATGTGTTTTTATTTTAGGCCTTCGATGCCTGTCTGCGGTCCATTCTTTCAACTACTACTACACTGACCAGGGCACTGCTGGCCATGTACCCCTGGAACCAACATCAGAAAATATAAAAATAAGTATTTTGCTTATAAAAAAGAAAATACTGGTGAGATATCAAATGCAGACATTTTAACATTAAAAACAAACACACAACTAAAATCTGGTACAGTACTAAAAATGGCCACCAGCTACAATTACTTTCTCCTGCAAGTAGTTAACTGAAAGTTTTTTTAAATTGAAAACACACATATGGCATCCACCGAGTGTTGTCCTGTCGCGTCTTCTTTATATTATTGCCGAGAAGATGCAAAATAATGAAAATAATAAAATCATTAATTACCAAAATAATAGAGAAAGTCAACACCACATTGCAAATAAACATTCATTCCAAATAAAGAAGCAGGGCGCGTCCGAGGGTGAGTATATACCTAATAAGAATCTAATCACCCTCGGACGCGCAATGCTTATTTCCAACAGCCTTCCTTCCTAAGAATCAGCCCTTCCGTCGTGTAGAGAGACGTTGTGTTACACTCCAAGGTGTTCCCCAGGTTGCCTTTCCTGAGCTTCGATCTTCCGGCTCTCGTTTAGTAGTTCTTGGAAACTACACTGCATTAGGCCTTCAAATTGGGTATGGGGTGTAGAGAGAGGGTGTGTTACACTCCAAGGTGTTCCCCAGGTTGCCTTTCCTGAGCTTCGATATTCCGGCTCTCGTTTAGTAGTTGTTGGAAACTACACTGCATTAGGCCTTCAAATTGGGTATGGGGTGTAGAGAGAGGGTGTGTTACACTCCAAGGTGTTCCCCAGGTTGCCTTTCCTGAGCTTCGAAATTCCGGCTCTCGTTTAGTAGTTGTTGGAAACTACACTGCATTAGGCCTACAAATTTGGTATGGGGGAAACATTGGCGCATCTGCGGTCCCTCCTTCCTCTAGGCCTCCACTGACCTGTCTACTGCTGCCCGTGTTCCCCTGGAACCAATTTTAAATTGCCTACAGGCAGCCCAATTTATTATGTTAGGGCTTCGAAGCCTGTCTGTGGTCCCTCCTTCCACTAGGCCTCCACTGACCTGTCTACTGCTGCCCGTGTACCCCTTGAACCAACATCATAAAATAAAAAAAAAAAGGATTTTGCTTATAAAAAAGAAAATACTGGTGAGATATCAAATGCAGACATTTTGACATTAAAAACAAACAAACAGCTAAAATCTGGTACAGTACTAAAAATGGCCACCAGCTACAATTACTTTCTCCTGCAAGTAGTTAACTGAAAGGTTTTTTAAATTGAAAACACACATATGGCATCCACCGAGTGTTGTCCTGTCGCGTCTTCTTTATATTATTGCCGAGAAGATGCAAAATAATGAAAATAATAAAATCATTAATTACCAAAATAATAGAGAAAGTCAACACCACATTGCAAATAAACATTCATTCCAAATAAAGAAGCAGGGCGCGTCCGAGGGTGAGTATATACCTAATAAGAATCTAATCACCCTCGGACGCGCAATGCTTATTTCCAACAGCCTTCCTTCCTAAGAATCATCCCTTCCGTGGTGTAGAGAGACGTTGTGTTACACTCCAAGGTGTTCCCCAGGTTGCCTTTCCTGAGCTTCGATCTACCGGCTCTCGTTTAGTAGTTGTTGGATACTACGCTGCATTAGGCCTTCAAATTGGGTATGGGGTGTAGAGAGATGGTGTGTTCCACTCCAAGGTGTTCCCCAGGTTGCCTTTCCTGAGCTTCGATCTTCCGGCTCTCGTTTAGTAGTTCTTGGAAACTACACTGCATTAGGCCTTCAAATTGGGTATGGGGTGTAGAGAGAGGGTGTGTTACACTCCAAGGTGTTCCCCAGGTTGCCTTTCCTGAGCTTCGATATTCCGGCCCTCGTTTAGTAGTTATCGGAAACTACGCTGCATTAGGCCTACAAATTGGGTATGGGGTGTAGAGAGAGGGTGTGTTACACTCCAAGGTGTTCCCCAGGTTGCCTTTCCTGAGCTTCGATATTCCGGCTCTCGTTTAGTAGTTGTCGGAAACTACGCTGCATTAGGCCTACAAATTGGGTATGGGGTGTAGAGAGAGGGTTTGTTACACTCCAAGGTGTTCCCCAGGTTGCCTTTCCTGAGCTTCGATCTTCCGGCTCTCGTTTAGTAGTTGTTGGAAACTACGCTGCATTAGGCCTTCAAATTGGGTATGGGGTGTAGCGAGAGGGTGTGTTACACTCCAAGGTGTTCCCCAGGTTGCCTTTCCTGAGCTTCGATCTTCCGGCTCTCGTTTAGTAGTTCTTGGAAACTACACTGCATTAGACCTTCAAATTGGGTATGGGGTGTAGAGAGAGGGTGTGTTACACTCTAAGGTGTTCCCCAGGTTTCCTTGCCATTGCTTCGGTCTTCCGACTCTCGTTTAGTAGTTGTAGAAAAGTACACTGCATTAGGCCATACAAAATGGGTATGGGGTGGAGAGAGATGGTGTGTTACACTCCAAGGTGTTCCCCAGGTTGCCTTTCCTGAGCTTCTATCTTCAGGCTCTCATTAAATTGTGGTTAAATGGAACAACTGCATTTGGCGTACTAGTTGGTTTGGGGCCTACTATCGGTGTCTGCCACTCCTTGCTGTTCTCCTCCACTGAACAAAGCTGTGCCGCCTGTTTACTACGGTTGCCAATTTTGAACTGCATTTCGACTACTTACTGATTTGGCCCTACTCTCTGTGTCAGCCTCTCATTCCAGTTGTCCTCCACTGCAATGCCCCCTGGTTATTCCTGTGTTACCAATTTTGAACTGCATTTAGCCCACTTTCTTCTTTGGGCCTATATCTGTGTTTCCACTTCATCGTGCCCATTGCCCAGCCAGTGATAGATGAGTCTGCTGGTACATTGACCCATAACGCAACATTCCCCGTGCACGCTACACAACAACATTGTGACCCTGCTGAAAGTCAGGTTGCTCTTCCCGCATACCATACCACCTTACACGGGGACAAAGAGGAAGGTGCAGATGAAAGTGCAGGTTCCTTCATCAGGTGGGGGGAGGAATACTAGTTGGCGACGTCACTGGCACAGGGCCTCTCATAGTACGCAAAAGTGTTGCTGCCGGTGGGAGGCGCCCCCGCCGTGCAAACACACCGCTGTACTTTGAGGGGCCCTGTGCCAGTGCCAATGCCAACGAGTGGGCCCCCCCTGCTTGCTCAGGTTCACAGCACTTGCAAAGTTGAAATACTTACCTCTCCCTGCTCCACTGCCGTGACGTGGTCCAGATTTCCTGGGCCCACTAATTACTTGAACCAGCCCTACCCCCCACAACTTTAGCCAAATGACCCCCAATTTCAAATGCCTTCCAATTATTATAAGGTAAATTACGCTTGACAAGCTTCATTAAGAAGAATGGATGGTTTTGACATTAAAATGGGCACTCTAGGTGTTTTCCTGGCCCCCACTCACTGCCGACTATGCTGCCCCATTGACTTGCATTGGGTTTCGTGTTTCGGTCGATCCCGACTTTACGTCATAATCGGCCGATTTCACTCGACCCGACTTTGGACATAGTCGGGTTTCGCAAAACCCGGCTCGACTCTAAAAAGGTCAAGGTCGCTCAACTCTAGTGATTACCAATACAATAAATAGTAACCTAATACAATATAAAATTACATTATAAATCAATTGGTGATCTAAATTGATAGAAAATATTATTAATCAATTAAATACAATAGATATATTTTCCGCATTATTCTACCCCCCAATACATTATATTAATAAAAGCTACCTCCTAATATATTGTCCACATAATTTAACCTCCTCAATACATTATACTAATAAAATGCTACATCTTAATAACATAAAGTGACAGTGCTTAAATGAATAATAAATAAATAATTATATCCACATCCCTCCCATCCAACAAACAGCAAGGCATAGATACATGATGATTAGTGTTGAGCGATACCTTCCGATATCGGAAAGTATCGGTATCGGTTTGGATCGGCCGATATTCAAAAAATATCGGATATCGCCGATACCGATACCCGATCCCAATGCAAGTCAATGGGACCAAAATATCGGAATTAAAATAAACCCTTTCTTTCCTTGTAGGTTCATTCTACCTGAAGGAAAACAACTAAGAATAATGTAGGATGTATGGGGGAGGTGGCGGAGACATTAAAGGCAATGAGGATTAGTCCAATCAAATAGAATAGCATGTTTTTTTTTTTTTTTTAAAGACGTTCGGATTGAAAAAGATATTGAGTATGTAAATTTTTTTTATTTTGTCAGATATTGATGTTTCACTATTCCACGCCCTTCCCCTTCTTTTTTTTCTTTTTTTTTTTTCTTTTCCCACACTTTCATCTTCATCATCATCAGCATCCTTGACATCAACTTCTTCACCTTATTCATCTTCTTCTTCATCTTCTACCTATTTTTTTTTTTTATTACATTCTTCATATTCATTTTCTTCAACTATTATTATTCTTCCTATTCTACATATTCTTTTTATTCCACTGTTATTATTCTTCCTATTCTACTTCTTCATCATATTCTCATTTGTGACAGGCATTCCCGTAGTTGTTATCTATAAAAGTTGGAAGATTACACCTTCCGTTCTGCCAGTCACAAAAGTTACATTTGTCCGCGTTCAGTTTGGCCTGCAGCATCAGGCTTTATCCAGGGGCACCACGAGGAGGAACGGACTCACCCCCATACACTGCTTAGTCTTCTTCTGCATATAATTTAGATAATATCTTTTGCTCTGATATTAAGTCTTATGCTTAATGTTCTTCTGCTCTTTGTTCTGCAGCCTCTTGTTCTTCTGCTTCTCGGTCTTCCATGTTGTCGTCTCCAGGGTCTTCGTCTCCAGTGTCGTCATCTCCGCCGTCGTCGTCTCAGCCGTCGTCGTCTCCGCCGTCGTCGTCGTCGTCGTCATCGGGGTGGTCTTCCGGGTCGTCGTCATCGGGGTGGTCTTCCGGGTTGTCGACGTTAGGGTCTTCAACTTGGAAATGTAGCAGAAGGTACAAGAAGGCTGAGAAAATGCCAAGAACCAGCTGATGGAACTGGAACTCGGATGGCTACCCGAAGGTTCAAGAGCCTATGGAACTACCGAGGACCAGCTGACGTTACTGGAACCCGGTTACTAAGCAGGAGGTACCCGTGCTAAAAAGCACTACCAAGGACCGCCTGACGTTGGCGGAACTCGGATACCCAGAAGGAGGCACCTAAGCCAAAGGCTCTGCCCGGAACCAGATGACGTTACTGGAACCAGGATGGGGAGCAGAAGGTACAAGAGCAAAAGACACTGCCGAGAACCAGCTGACGGTACTGGAACCCGGATGGGTAGCCGAATGTCCAAGAGCCAATGGAACTACCAAGGACCAGCTGACGTTACTGGAACCCGGTTACTAAGCAGGAGGTACCCGTGCCTGAAAGCACTACCAAGGACCACCTGACATTGGTGGAACTTGGATACCCAGAAGGAGGCACCTAAGCCAAAGGCTCTGCCCGGAACCAGCTGACGGTACTGGAACCAGGATGGGGAGCAGAAGGTACAAGAGCAAAAGACACTGCCGAGAACCAGCTGACGGTGCTGGAACCAGGTGGTGGACCCCAAGGCCCACAGGAGAGGAGAGAACAGCTAGGCCGCGAGGCAGCCGCAGTTACCGAACCCCAACAGTCCTACAGGGGGAGCTGGGCCTACTGGCACTACAGAACCAGCCTTGACTACCAGTTCACGCAGCCCACATAGGAAGCTCCTAAACTGGAGGCACCCTGGAGTTGGCTAACTCGACCGCCCCACGACGGGGCAAGCATAGGCGTCTCAGTGAAGTTGACACAACCCGGAAACAGCTGACGGTGCTGAAACCAGGCTTGGCACGAGGGAGTACCTGTGACAAGAACACTGCCGAGAACCAGCTGGCGGTGCTGGAACCCGGATGCGTTGCCCCAGTGTGCAAGAGCCAATGGCACGACCGAGGACCAGCTGACGGTGCTGGAACCCGGTTACTAAGCTGTAGGTGCCCGCGCTTAAAAGCACTACCAAGGACCGCCTGGCGTTGGCGGAACTCAGATACCCAGGAGGAGGCACCTAAGCCAAAGGCTCGGCCCGGAACCAGCTGACGGTGCTGGAACCAGGTGGTGGACCCCAAGGCCCACAGGAGAGGAGAGAACAGCTAGGCCGCGAGGCAGCCGCAGTTACCGAACCCCAACAGTCCTACAGGGGGAGCTGGGCCTACTGGCACTACAGAACCAGCCTTGACTACCAGTTCACGCAGCCCACATAGGAAGCTCCTAAACTGGAGGCACCCTGGAGTTGGCTAACTCGACCGCCCCACGACGGGGCAAGCATAGGCGTCTCAGTGAAGTTGACACAACCCGGAAACAGCTGACGGTGCTGAAACCAGGCTTGGCACGAGGGAGTACCTGTGACAAGAACACTGCCGAGAACCAGCTGGCGGTGCTGGAACCCGGATGCGTTGCCCCAGTGTGCAAGAGCCAATGGCACGACCGAGGACCAGCTGACGGTGCTGGAACCCGGTTGCTAAGCTGTAGGTGCCCGCGCTTAAAAGCACTACCAAGGACCGCCTGGCGTTGGCGGAACTCGGATACCCAGGAGGAGGCACCTAAGCCAAAGGCTCGGCCCGGAACCAGCTGACGGTGCTGGAACCAGGTGGTGGACCCCAAGGCCCACAGGAGAGGAGAGAACAGCTAGGCCGCGAGGCAGCCGCAGTTACCGAACCCCAACAGTCCTACAGGGGGAGCTGGGCCTACTGGCACTACAGAACCAGCCTTGACTACCAGTTCACGCAGCCCACATAGGAAGCTCCTAAACTGGAGGCACCCTGGAGTTGGCTAACTCGACCGCCCCACGACGGGGCAAGCATAGGCGTCTCAGTGAAGTTGACACAACCCGGAAACAGCTGACGGTGCTGAAACCAGGCTTGGCACGAGGGAGTACCTGTGACAAGAACACTGCCGAGAACCAGCTGGCGGTGCTGGAACCCGGATGCGTTGCCCCAGTGTGCAAGAGCCAATGGCACGACCGAGGACCAGCTGACGGTGCTGGAACCCGGTTGCTAAGCTGTAGGTGCCCGCGCTTAAAAGCACTACCAAGGACCGCCTGGCGTTGGCGGAACTCGGATACCCAGGAGGAGGCACCTAAGCCAAAGGCTCGGCCCGGAACCAGCTGACGGTGCTGGAACCAGGTGGTGGACCCCAAGGCCCACAGGAGAGGAGAGAACAGCTAGGCCGCGAGGCAGCCGCAGTTACCGAACCCCAACAGTCCTACAGGGGGAGCTGGGCCTACTGGCACTACAGAACCAGCCTTGACTACCAGTTCACGCAGCCCACATAGGAAGCTCCTAAACTGGAGGCACCCTGGAGTTGGCTAACTCGACCGCCCCACGACGGGGCAAGCATAGGCGTCTCAGTGAAGTTGACACAACCCGGAAACAGCTGACGGTGCTGAAACCAGGCTTGGCACGAGGGAGTACCTGTGACAAGAACACTGCCGAGAACCAGCTGGCGGTGCTGGAACCCGGATGCGTTGCCCCAGTGTGCAAGAGCCAATGGCACGACCGAGGACCAGCTGACGGTGCTGGAACCCGGTTGCTAAGCTGTAGGTGCCCGCGCTTAAAAGCACTACCAAGGACCGCCTGGCGTTGGCGGAACACGGATACCCAGGAGGAGGCACCTAAGCCAAAGGCTCGGCCCGGAACCAGCTGACGGTGCTGGAACCAGGTGGTGGACCCCAAGGCCCACAGGAGAGGAGAGAACAGCTAGGCCGCGAGGCAGCCGCAGTTACCGAACCCCAACAGTCCTACAGGGGGAGCTGGGCCTACTGGCACTACAGAACCAGCCTTGACTACCAGTTCACGCAGCCCACATAGGAAGCTCCTAAACTGGAGGCACCCTGGAGTTGGCTAACTCGACCGCCCCACGACGGGGCAAGCATAGGCGTCTCAGTGAAGTTGACACAACCCGGAAACAGCTGACGGTGCTGAAACCAGGCTTGGCACGAGGGAGTACCTGTGACAAGAACACTGCCGAGAACCAGCTGGCGGTGCTGGAACCCGGATGCGTTGCCCCAGTGTGCAAGAGCCAATGGCACGACCGAGGACCAGCTGACGGTGCTGGAACCCGGTTGCTAAGCTGTAGGTGCCCGCGCTTAAAAGCACTACCAAGGACCGCCTGGCGTTGGCGGAACTCGGATACCCAGGAGGAGGCACCTAAGCCAAAGGCTCGGCCCGGAACCAGCTGACGGTGCTGGAACCAGGTGGTGGACCCCAAGGCCCACAGGAGAGGAGAGAACAGCTAGGCCGCGAGGCAGCCGCAGTTACCGAACCCCAACAGTCCTACAGGGGGAGCTGGGCCTACTGGCACTACAGAACCAGCCTTGACTACCAGTTCACGCAGCCCACATAGGAAGCTCCTAAACTGGAGGCACCCTGGAGTTGGCTAACTCGACCGCCCCACGACGGGGCAAGCATAGGCGTCTCAGTGAAGTTGACACAACCCGGAAACAGCTGACGGTGCTGAAACCAGGCTTGGCACGAGGGAGTACCTGTGACAAGAACACTGCCGAGAACCAGCTGGCGGTGCTGGAACCCGGATGCGTTGCCCCAGTGTGCAAGAGCCAATGGCACGACCGAGGACCAGCTGACGGTGCTGGAACCCGGTTGCTAAGCTGTAGGTGCCCGCGCTTAAAAGCACTACCAAGGACCGCCTGGCGTTGGCGGAACTCGGATACCCAGGAGGAGGCACCTAAGCCAAAGGCTCGGCCCGGAACCAGCTGACGGTGCTGGAACCAGGTGGCGGACCCCAAGGCCCACAGGAGAGGAGAGAACAGCTAGGCCGCGAGGCAGCCGCAGTTACCGAACCCCAACAGTCCTACAGGGGGAGCTGGGCCTACTGGCACTACAGAACCAGCCTTGACTACCAGTTCACGCAGCCCACATAGGAAGCTCCTAAACTGGAGGCACCCTGGAGTTGGCTAACTCGACCGCCCCACGACGGGGCAAGCATAGGCGTCTCAGTGAAGTTGACACAACCCGGAAACAGCTGACGGTGCTGAAACCAGGCTTGGCACGAGGGAGTACCTGTGACAAGAACACTGCCGAGAACCAGCTGGCGGTGCTGGAACCCGGATGCGTTGCCTTGCCTATTAAAGATTGTCTTCCTAGAGCCCCAACTAGCGGTGTTGGAGCAAAGGGTAAGCAGGGGGAGATGAGTGTAGGCCGAAGCCTGCACTGGAGGCAGCTTTGTGTCTGCGTTGCGTTTGCAGGACACTTTGCCGGCTACACACTGGGGGAACAGCTGGCGTTGCTGAACCCCACTAACACAATGGCGTGTGTTTTTATCTGTGCAGCTAGCACTTGCGGGCAAAAACTAGCGATGTTAGAGCCCGTGTTGAAGCAGGAGGAGGAGGAGAGGAGCAGAGTGTAGGCCGAAGCCTAGTTGAACCAATTTCAAAGGAAACCTTTAACCCCCCCCTCAGGTGTTACAAAGTACAAGAGACACACCTTGTGCAGTATTAATGCTGCACAAGTGAAAGGTTGCTCTATTAATTTGTCTACTTGCACACGCTGAATGAAAGACATACACAATTTACCCCATTCTACAGTCAAACTGTAGTGGATGCGTGACTTGGTTTTTTGATGAGACGCAGCACAGGTGTCCAAAATAACGCCTTGGTGCTTGGCGCAGCTTCCTGAGCGTTGTTATTTGCTGTACAGGAGTCTGCGCTCTTGTGTTATCCCTTGGCAATGCCCTGTTAGCGCTGCCCATCTTATGACCTCATTTCATGTTGGCCGGTGCGGTTAACGATGGCCATAAATCCCAGACCCACAGTGTCTTTTCATAAAGCCACACTGCGGTGCTGGGATTCGTGGCCTTGAGCAGTAAATATTTTGGCCGCTCACACACGTCCTTACACCTGCTTCAGACTGGGCGGCCTCTGCTGATCCCTTCTCGCATGCCGCGGCCATGAGGCTGCACAGTCTGAAGAAGGCGGAAGGAGATGAGTTAAGACAGGCGAAGATATGCATTGCTCGTGCCCATCAATCACACCCTCGCAGTCAAAATAATTAAGACAACGAGGAGCATTTTATTCAGGCAGGGCGGACGAACAGGCGCAAGTAGCCAACCAATGATGTCAGAAGACGGGAAGCGCTACCAAGGGGGGTGCTGCGTATCATTAGAAAGGAAAGTCACACCTCAGGGACAGTGGAATGGTCTCAAAGAGACACATTTTGTACGTGTTGAGTTCCACGTGGGCAAGGAGAAAACATCAGCCACCTTGTACAAATGCAGCAGTACTGCTGTACAAGGTGGCTGTTATACATAGAAACACCTGGGGGTGGGGGCCAGGCTCCCTTCAATTTCAGTTCATGTGCCTGCGTGGCGTTTGCAGGTCACGTTGCAAGCTGCACAGCAGGGGAACAGCAGGCGGTGCTGAACCCCACTAACACATTGGCTGGTGTTTTTCTCTGTGCAGCTAGCATGTCCGGGCAGAAACTGGCGTTGTTTGAGCCCAGGGTCAGCAGGAGGAGGAGAGGAGCAAAGTGTAGGCCGAAGCCTGCACTGGTGGCAGCTTTTGTTCTGTTGTGCCAGCGTGGCTTGTGCTGGACACGTTGCCGACTACACAGCAGGGGAACAGCTGGCGGTGCTGAACCCCACTAACACATTGGCTGGTGTTTTTCTCTGTGCAGCTAGCATTTCCGGGCAAAAACTAGCGGTGTTTGAGCCCAGGGTCAGCAGGAGGAGTAGAGGAGCAGAGTGTAGGCCGAAGCCTAGTTGAACCAATTTCAAAGGTTACCTTTAACCCCCCCCTCAGGTGTTGCAAGGTACAAGAGCCACACCTTGAACAGCATTAATGATGCACAAGTCAAAGGTTGCTCTATTTAATTTTGCTCCTTGCACACGCTGAATTAAACACGTACACTATTTAGCCCATTATACTGTCAAACAGTAGTGGAGGCGTGACTACTAGTCTTTTTAAGGAGACGCAGCACAGGTGTACAAATTTACACCTAGGTGCTGTGCGCAGATTCCTTACCGTTGTTATTTGCAGTACAGGAAACTGCGCTCTTGTGTTATCCCTTGGCAATACCCTGTTAGTGCAGGCCGTCTCATGACCTCATTTCATGTTGGCCGGTGCGGTTAACGATGGCCATAAATCCCAGACCCACAGTGGCTTTTCCTAAAGTCACACTGCGGTGCTGGGATTCGTGGCCTTGTGCAGTAAATATGTTCGCCGCTCACACATGTCCTTACACCTGCTTCAGACTGGGCGGCCTCAGCTGATCCCTTATCGCATGCCGCGGCCATGAGGCCGCACAGTCAGAAGAAGGCGGAAGGAGGGGAGTGAAAACAGGGGAACATATGCACTGCTCGTGCCCATCAATCACACCCTCGCTGTCCAAAAAAATAAGACACCGAGGGCCGTTGTTTCGAGCAGGGGAGATGCACAGGCGCAGCCAGCTAACCAATGATGTCAAAAGACGGGCAGCGCTAACAAGGGTGGTGCTGCGTGTCATTACAAAGGAAAGTCACACCTCAGGGACATTGTAATGGTCTCTAATGAGACACATTTTGTACGTGTTGAGTTCCACGTGGGCAAGGAGAAAAAGTCAGCCACCTTGTACAAATGCAGCAGTACTGCTGTACAAGGTGGCTGTTATACATAGAAACACCTGGGGGGGTGGGGGGCAGGCTCCCTTCAATTTCAGTTCATGTGCCTGCGTGGCGTTTGCAGGTCACGTTGCAAGCTACACAGCAGGGGAACAGCTGGCGTTGCTGAACCCCACTGACACATTGACTGGTGTTTTTCTCTGTGCAGATTGCATGTCCGGGCAAAAACTAGCGGTGTTAGAGCCCAGGGTCAGCAGGAGGAGGAGGAGAGGAGCAAAGTGTAGGCCGAAGCCTGCACTGGTGGCAGCTTTTGGTCGGTTGTGCCAGCGTGGCTTGTGCTGGACACGATGCCGGCTACACAGCGGGGGAACAGCAGGCGGTGCTGAACCCCACTAACACATTGGCTGGTGTTTTTCTCTGTGCAGCTAGCATTTCCGGGCAAAAACTAGCGGTGTTTGAGCCCAGGGTCAGCAGGAGGAGTAGAGGAGCAGAGTGTAGGCCGAAGCCTAGTTGAACCAATTTCAAAGGTTACCTTTAACCCCCCCCTCAGGTGTTGCAAGGTACAAGAGCCACACCTTGTGCAGCATTAATGCTGCACAAGTAAAAGGTTGCTCTATTTGTTTTGCTCCTTGCACACGCTGACTAAAACACGTACACTATTTACCCCATTATACTGTCAAACAGTTGTGGAGGCGTGACTTGTCTTTTTAACGAGACGCAGCACAGGTGTCAAAATTTGCACCTAGGTACTGGGCGCAGATTCCTGAGCGTTGTTATTTGCTGTACAGGAGTCTGCGCTATTGTGATCCCTTGGCCATGCGCTGTGAGCGCTTCCTGTCTTCTGACCTCATTTCATGTCGGCCGTTGCGGTTAGCGATGGACATGAATCCCAGACCCACAGTGTGTTTTTAAAAAATCACACTGCGGTGCTGGGATTCGTGCCCTGGTGCACTAAATATGTTTGCCGCTCACACATGTCCTTACACCTGCTTCAGACTGGGCGGCCTCATCTGATCCCTTATCGCCTGCCGCGGCCATGAGGACACCCAGTCTGAAGAAGGCGGAAGGAGATGAGTGAACACAGGCAAACATATGCACTGCACATGCCCATCAATCACACCCTCGCTGTCCAAAAAAATAAGACACCGAGGGCCGTTGTTTCGAGCAGGGGAGATGCACAGGCGCAGCCAGCTAACCAATGATGTCAAAAGACGGGCAGCGCTAACAAGGGTGGTGCTGCGTGTCATTACAAAGGAAAGTCACACCTCAGGGACATTGTAATGGTCTCTAATGAGACACATTTTGTACGTGTTGAGTTCCACGTGGGCAAGGAGAAAAAGTCAGCCACCTTGTACAAATGCAGCAGTACTGCTGTACAAGGTGGCTGATATACATAGAAACACCTGTGGGTGGGGGGCAGGCTCCCTTCAATTTCAGTTCATGTGCCTGCGTGGCGTTTGCAGGTCACGTTGCAAGCTACACAGCAGGGGAACAGCTGGCGTTGCTGAACCCCACTGACACATTGACTGGTGTTTTTCTCTGTGCAGATTGCATGTCCGGGCAAAAACTAGCGGTGTTAGAGCCCAGGGTCAGCAGGAGGAGGAGGAGAGGAGCAAAGTGTAGGCCGAAGCCTGCACTGGTGGCAGCTTTTGGTCGGTTGTGCCAGCGTGGCTTGTGCTGGACACGATGCCGGCTACACAGCGGGGGAACAGCAGGCGGTGCTGAACCCCACTAACACATTGGCTGGTGTTTTTCTCTGTGCAGCTAGCATTTCCGGGCAAAAACTAGCGGTGTTTGAGCCCAGGGTCAGCAGGAGGAGTAGAGGAGCAGAGTGTAGGCCGAAGCCTAGTTGAACCAATTTCAAAGGTTACCTTTAACCCCCCCCTCAGGTGTTGCAAGGTACAAGAGCCACACCTTGTGCAGCATTAATGCTGCACAAGTAAAAGGTTGCTCTATTTGTTTTGCTCCTTGCACACGCTGACTAAAACACGTACACTATTTACCCCATTATACTGTCAAACAGTTGTGGAGGCGTGACTTGTCTTTTTAACGAGACGCAGCACAGGTGTCAAAATTTGCACCTAGGTACTGGGCGCAGATTCCTGAGCGTTGTTATTTGCTGTACAGGAGTCTGCGCTATTGTGATCCCTTGGCCATGCGCTGTGAGCGCTTCCTGTCTTCTGACCTCATTTCATGTCGGCCGTTGCGGTTAGCGATGGACATGAATCCCAGACCCACAGTGTGTTTTCAAAAAATCACACTGCGTGGCTGGGATTCGTGGCCTTGTGCAGTAAATAGGTTTGCCGCTTACACATGTCCTTACACCTGCTCCAGACTGGGCGGCCTCAGCTGATCCCTTATCGCCTACCACGGCCAGGAGGCCGCACAGTCTGAAGAAGGCGGAAGGAGATGAGTTAAGACAGGCGAACATATGCACTGCTCGTGCCCATAAACCACACCCTCGCTGACAAAATAAATATGACAACGAGGGGCGTTGTTTCTAGCAGGGCGGATGCACAGGCGCAGCCAGCTAACCATGATGACAAAAGACGGGAAACGCTACCAAGGGGGGTGCTGCGTATCATTACAAAGGAAAGTCACACCTCAGGGACAGTGGAATGGTCTCAATGAGACACATTTTGTACGTGTTGAGTTCCACGTGGGCAAGGAGAAAAAGTCAGCCACCTTGTACAAATGCAGCAGTACTGCTGTACTAGGTGGCTGTTATACATAGAAACACCTGGGGGGGTGGGGCCAGGTTCCCTTTTAATTTCAGTTCCTGTGCCTGCATGGCGTTTGCAGGTCACGTTGCCGGCTACACAGCAGGGGAACAGCTGGCGTTGCTGAACCCCACTAACACATTGGCTGGTGTTTTTCTCTGTGCAGCTAGCACTTCCGGGCAAAAACTAGCGGTGTTTGAGCCCAGGGTCAGCAGGAGGAGGAGAGGAGCAGAGTGTAGGCCGAAGCCTGCACTGGTGGCAGCTTTTGTTCTGTTGTGCCAGCGTGGCTTGTGCTGGACACGTTGCCGACTACACAGCAGGGGAACAGCTGGCGGTGCTGAACCCCACTGACACATCACCTAGTGTTTTTTTCTGTGTAGACAACACTTCCAGGTGGCAACTGACAGTGTTGAAACCCAGGGAATCAAAGAGGAGCAGAGTGTAGGCCGAAGCCTGCAGTGGAGCAAGTTGAAAGGGAACCTTTAACCCCCCCCCCCAGGCATTTGTTGCTGAAAGAGCCATCTTGTACAGCAGTAATACTGCACATGGAAAATGGTGGCTCCGAAAATTATGCTCCTTGCAAACGCTGAAGTACACACTCATATAATGTGTCCCCTCACACCGTCAAACCATCCCGGAAGTGGGACTTTCCTTTGTAATGTGACACAGCACAGCCGTCATTCCAACCCCCTTGGTGCCGGGCACCACCTCCTCAACGTTGTTTGGTTCTGTCACGGAGCCCGCACTGTAATGTTATCCCTTGGCCATGCACAGTTAGCGGTGCCCGTCTTCTGACATCATGTAGGTGTCAGGCTGGCAGTGCCTGTGCGTCCAAGCTGCCCGAGATCCAACCTTGCAGTGTCATCTAATGTAGTCCCACTGCGGGCCAGGGATCCATGGGCATGCGCAGTGCATATCATCGCCTCTCACTCACCTCCTTCCTGCTTCTTCAGACTGTGCGGCGTCACGGCCGTGGCATGCTATTAGGGATCAGCTGACGCCGCCTAGTCTGAAGAAGCGTGAAGAAGGGGAGTGAGAGGCTAGTATATGCACTGCGCATGGCCATGGATACCAGGCCCACTGTGGGATCACATTAGACGACACTGCGAGGTGTGATTTCGGGCAGCGTGGACGCACAGGCGCAGCCAGGACGACAACAAATGATGTCAGAGGACGGGCAGCGCAAACTGTGCATGGCCAAGGGATAACATAACAGCGCAGGGTCCATGACGGAATCAAACAACGCTAAGGAGGCAGCGCACGGTGCCAAGGGGGTAGCAATGACGGCTGTGCTGCGTCACATTACAAAGGAAAGTCCCACCTCCGGGACGGTTGGACGGTGTGAGGGGACACATTACATGAGTGTGTAGTTCAGCGTTTGCAAGGAGCATAATTTCAAGAGCGACCTTTCCCTTGTGCAGTATTAGTGCTGCACATGGTGGCTCTTTCAGTAACAAACGCCTAGGGGGGGGGGGGGACAGGTCCCCTTACATTTTAGTTGTGCCAGCGTGGCGGTCGCATGACACGTTGCCGGATACACAGCTGGGGATCAGCTGACGTTACTGAACCCCAATAACAGAGGAGCGACTGTTGACTGTGCACACAGCACTTCCAGGCACCAACTGGCGGTGTTAGAGCCCAGGGACAGCAGGAGGAGCAGATTGGAGGTATTGCCGCACACACAGCTGGGGATCAGCTGACGTTACTGAACCCCAATAACAGAGGAGCGACTGTTGACTGTGCACACAGCACTTCCAGGCACCAACTGGCGGTGTTAGAGCCCAGGGACAGCAGGAGGAGCAGATTGGAGGTATTGCCGCACACACAGCTGGGGATCAGCTGACGTTACTGAACCCCAATAACAGAGGAGCGACTGTTGACTGTGCACACAGCACTTCCAGGCACCAACTGGCGGTGTTAGAGCCCAGGGACAGCAGGAGGAGCAGAGGAACAGAGTGTAGGCCGAAGCCTGATTGGAGCAAGTTGAAAGGAAACCTTTAACCCCCCCCCCCAAGACGTTTGTAGCTGAAAGAGCCATGTTGTGCAGCACTAAGGATGCAAAAGGAAAAGGTTGCTCTTTTAATTATGCTCCTTGCAAACACCGAAGTAAACACTACAAATGTGTCCCTTTATACCGTTAAACCGTTCCGGAGGTGCGAATTTCCTTCGTAATGGGACACAGCACAGCTGTCATTCCTATCCCCTTGATGCCGTGCGCTGCCTCCTCAGCGTTGTTTTAAGCTGCCACGGAGCCTGCGCTGTTCTGTTAGCCCTTGGCCATGCCCAATTAGCGCTGCCTGTCTTCTGACATAATTTGGTGTCAGGCTGTCAGTGCCTGTGCGTCCACGCTGCTCCAGATCCCACCTCGCAGTCTCATCTAACGTAATCCCACTGCGGGCCTTGGAACCATGGGCATGCACAGTGCATAACCTCGACTCTCACTCTCCTCCTTCCCTCTTCTTCAGACTGTGCGGTGTCACGGCCGTGGCATGCTAGGGATCAGCTGACGGCGCACAGTCTAAAGAAGGCGGAGGGAAATGAGCGAGAGCCCGAGGGGAAGATATGCACTGCGCATGCCCATGGATCCCAGGCCCGCAGTGTGACTCAATCAGAAGACACTGCGAGGCGGGATCTCGGGCACCGCGGCCGCACAGGCGCAGCCAGCCTGACACCAAATTATGTCAGAAGACAGGCAGCGCAAATAGGGCATGCCCAAGGGATAACAGAACAGCGCAGGCTCCGTGACAGCTTAAAACAACGCTGAGGAGGCAGCGCATGGCACCAAGGGGGTAGGAATGACGGCTGTGCTGCGTCACATTACGAAGGAAAGTCCCAGCTCCGGGACGGTATAACGGTATCAGTGAACACATTTTATAAGTGTTAAGTTCTGCGTGTGCAAAGAGCTAAAAAAAAAGAGCTACCTTTTCCTTGTGCAGCATTACTGCTGCACAAGATGGCTCTTTCAGTAACAAACGACGGGGGGGGGGGGGGACAGGTTCCCTTACATTTAGGTTGTTGTGCCAGCGTGGCGGTCGCAGGACACATTGCCGGCTACACAGCTGGGGATCAGCTGACGTTACTGAAACCCAATAACACTGGGTCGTATGTTTTTACTGTGCAGCCTGCACTTCTGAGCCGCAACTGGCGGTGTTGGAGCCCAGGAATAGCAGTTCAGGTGGTAGAAAGATGAACACAGCAGGAGACCTGGATGACACCCAATTACTTAATCAGGCAGAGGAGTGGCAAATTCCTGCGAGATCCAGGCCTGGTTCATTTTCAGGAAAGTAAGCCGGTCAACGTTATCGGAGGATAGTCGCATGCGACGGTCTGTTAGTACACCACCTGCGGCACTAAAGACACGTTCCGATAAGACACTAGCCGCAGGGCAAGCCAGCACCTCCAATGCATACTGGCTTAGCTCTGGCCATGTATCCAGCTTAGAGACCCAAAACTTGAACGGGGAAGAGCCGTCTGGGAGTACAGTAAGAGGGCAAGCCATGTAGTCTGTCACCATCTGACGGAACCGTTGCCTCCTGCTGACTGGAGCCGCCGGTGATGGTGTAGACATTTGGGGCGGGCACACAAAAGTGTGCCAGAGTTGTGCCATACTGGGCTTGCCTTGGGCAGAGGCACTGCTTCTGCTCCCTCTTTGGGCAGAGCCTCCCCCACTGCCTCGACGCACTGAGCTGCTTTGTAAAGCACTAGCAGCACTCCTCTCAGTTGGACAGGAGAAGATGATGGAATTCACCAGTGTGTCGTGGTACTCCCGCAATTTACGCTCCCGGGTCAACGCAGGGATGAGGTTTTGGACGTTGTCCCGGTAGCGAGGATCGAGGAGGGTGAACACCCAATAATCAGGCATGTTGAGAATGTGGTCGATGCGGCGGTCGTTTCTCAGGCACTGCAGCATGAAATCCACCATGTGCTGCAGAGTGCCAACCGGCCCAGAAACGCTGTCCCCTGCTTGAGACATGATCTCTGCCCGCTCGTCATCACCCCACCCTCGCTGTACACACTGACCACTGGACAATTGTGTCGCTCCCTCCTCTGGACGGAGCTCTTCCTCCTCCATTGACTCCTCCTCATCCTCCTCACAAATTGGCCCCTGCGTACCCCTTTGTGAGGAACCACGTGGCGCTGACTCTCCAGAAGCTGATGGAAAAGGTGACTCCTCATCCTCCACCTCTTCCACCACATCATCCCTTAACCCTTGCAAAGTTTGCTGAAGCAGGCAGATAAGGGGGACAGTCATGCTGACTAGTGCATCATCTGCACTTGCCATCCGCGTGGAATAATCAAAAGGACGCAAAACCTGGCAGACGTCCTTCATAGTGGCCCACTCTGTGGTTGTGAAGTCTGATCGGCGCTGACTGCGACTTCTTTGCGCCTGATGCAGCTGGTACTCCATAACTGCTTGCTGCTGCTCACACAACCGCTCCAACATATGTAACGTGGAATTCCACCGGGTAGGTAGGTCACATATGATGCGGTGTTCCGGAAGGCGGAATCGGCGCTGCAGAGCAGCAATGCGGGATCTGGCCAAGCTGGAACGCCGCAAGTGAGCACACTCTAGGCGGACCTTGTGCAGCAGGGCATCAAGATCCGGATAGTCCCTCAGAAAACTCTGCACAACCAAATTGAGCACATGTGCCAGACATGGGATGTGAGTGAGGTTGCCAAGGGCCAAAGCTGCCACCAGATTTCGGCCATTGTCACACACTACCATGCCTGGCTGGAGATTCGCTGGCAGTAACCACACATCGCTCTCCTGCTTTATGGCATTCCAGAGCTCCTGCGCTGTGTGGCTTCGATGCCCCAATGAAACTAGTTTCAAGACGGCCTGCTGACGTTTGGCCACGGCTGTGCTCATGTCGGTCATAGGTAAACGTTCACGGGTCCATGTGGGGGTGGACTGTGACGGATCCTGCAGAGAGGAATCAGAGGAACTGGTGTAAGAGGAGGAGTCGATGCGTACAGACTGGATTCCTGCAATCCTTGGAGTGGGCAGGACACGTCCTGCGCCACTCGCACGATCTGTACCTGGCTCAACAACATTAACCCAATGGGCAGTGAGGGAAACATATCGCCCCTGTCCATGCTGACTGGTCCACGCATCGGTGGTGAGGTGGACCTTGCTACTGACGGCGTTCAGTAGCGCATGTTTTATGTTTGCCTCAACATGCCTGTGCAGGGCAGGGACAGCCTGCCTGCTGAAGTAAAAGCGGCTGGGCACCTTGTACTGTGGGACTGCCAATGCCATCAAGTCACGGAAGCTGTCAGTCTCCACCAGCCTGAACGAGAGCATTTCCAGGGACAACAGTTTGGCAATGCCTGCATTCAGAGCCTGTGCTCGGGGGTGGTTGGCCGAGAATGCCCGCCTTTTCTCCCATGCCTGTACTACCGATGGCTGTAGAGTAGACTGGGAGTGTGAGGATGACTGGGAAGGTGGTGCTGTGGGTGGAATTACACAAGGTCTCTGGGAGGAAGCCAAACCAGCTGTGCGTGAGCTGGAGGAAGAGGCAACACGAGCTGAAGAGGTGGTAGCTGCCGCTGTTGGTTGGCCTACATCTTCAGTGTGTTTCTGTAACTCCACCGCGTGCCTGGTCCGCACATGTTTCCACATATTTGTGGTATTGAGGTTGCTGACATTTTTCCCTCTTTTTACTTTATGATGACACAGCTTGCATTTGACAAAACAAATGTCATCTGCAACTGTGTCAAAAAAGGACCAGGCACTGCAAGTCTTGGGAGCGCCCTTTTTGGCTTTGGAAAGAGACAGGCTCCTAACGGGTGCCAAAGTGGAGGCTACAGGCTCCGCAGTCTTCCCCCTCCCTCTCCCTCTTTGGCCCGTAAGAGGAAGCTCTTCCTCTGAGCTGCTCCCACCACCTTCCTGTTCCTCACGCCACGATGGGTCAAGGACCTCATCATCTCCACTACCCTCTGCCACCAACTGCTCCTCCTGGGTAGTCTCAGCAGCACAGTACGCACGAGAAAGCGGCACCTGAGTTTCATCATCAGATGCGTACTGCGCTGTGGTCACCGGAGGCACTGGCCCACCTGCCTCTTCAGAGTCAGAGAGAAAAAGGTGTTGGGCATCACTGCACACTGCCTCTTCTTCCATTTCTCCAATGCTGCTTGGCTGGCCCCCTGTTTCCAAGCCAAGAGATTCAGAGAACAGAAGTAGAGACGGCTCCTGTCCTGGGCTCTCTGACTGCCTGGCCAATTTGGCAGGTGGTGAAGAGACAGATGGCTGCTCTCCAGTGCTCTGTGCCTGAGAGGATGTGGCACTAACTGAAGTCGATGCCGAGGCGTTAGCTGCCATCCACCCGACAACGGCTTCAATTTGGTCTTCACGCAGCAGCGGTGCACGGCGCTCTCCGACAAAGCTGCGCATGAAGGACTGTTCCCTGCTGAAACTGAGTGACGACGAGTCACCGGCGCCCGCAGCAGGCACAGAATCACCACGTCCTCTCCCTGCTCCTCTCCCTGCTCCGCGCCCACGCCCACGTGCCTTACTCCCTGCCCTCTTCATCTTGGTTGACAGATAAAGATAAGCAGAAAAGTACTAAGGCCTTAGTGTGCTTATTCCTGTAATGCTCCTCCTAACAGGTGTAAGAAACACTAATGTTGTAAATTGTGGACTAAACTTTATTATTTTTCAAATGTGGCCTACACAAGTGTAAGTTGTGTTTGGTGAACTTAACCTTTTTTTTGGTGCAGATCGGGCTACAGAGCTAGTTTAAATCACACGGAGACCGTGCAGACAGCCGTAAACGGCGCTGCAAGGCCAAGAAACCCTCCTCTAGGTTATCCTATATAGTGTTTTTCCACTATTTAGCTGGATACAAGTGGAAAGACACTAATAGGAATTTTTTTTTTCAAATTTTAAACTGGCTGCACTATTTGAAAAAAAGGAAATTGTTTTTCAAGGTATGAGGCAGTAACGCACCCTGAGCTGAATCCAACCGGCTATGGCTGCACACAGACTACAGGGCGAGCTGCGCTCACACAGAGACCGTGCAGACAGCCGTAAACGGCGCTGCAAGGCCCCCAAAAAAACCTCTAGGTTATCCTATGTAGTGTTTTTCCACAATTGAGCTGGAGACTGGTGGAAAGACACTAATAGGAATTTTTTTTTTTTTCAAATTTTAAACAGGCTGCACTATTTGAAAAAAAGGAAAATTTTTCTCAAGGTATGAGCCAGTAACGAACCCTGAGCTGAATCCAACCGGCTATGGCTGCACACAGACTACAGGGCGAGCTGGGCTCACAAGGAGACCGTGCAGACAGCCGTAAACGGCGCTGCAAGGCCAAAAAACCCTCCTCTAGGTTATCCTATATAGTGTTTTTCCACTATTTAGCTGGATACGAGTGGAAAGACACTAATAGGAATTTTTTTTTTCAAATTTTAAACAGGCTGCACTATTTGAAAAAAAGGAAAATTTTTCTCAAGGTATGAGCCAGTAACGAACCCTGAGCTGAATCCAACCGGCTATGGCTGCACACAGACTACAGGGCGAGCTGGGCTCACACGGAGACCGTGCAGACAGCCGTAAACGGCGCTGCAAGGCCCAAAAACCCCCCTCTAGGTTATCCTATGTAGTGTTTTTCCACAATAGAGCTGGAGACTGGTGGAAAAACACTAATAGGAAATTTGAGAAAAAATGTGCAGCAGGCTGCACTAAGAGCAAAAAAGAACAACTGTGTGAGGCAGTGTGAACCCCCCCTGAGCTGAATACAACCGGGTATATGGCTGCACACAGACTACAGAGTGAGCTGCACACACACACACACACACACAGAGACCTTGCAGAACGCTGTTAAAACAGCGCTGCAAGGCAAGAGCAAGGTGAACAGTGAAGAACACACAGCGTTTTGCTAAATTAGCCTTTGGAAAGGAAAATAAAGCAATTAGCTAGCTCAACTGGCCCTCAGTTAGAACACAGCGTCCTGTCCCTAACTGAAATCACAGCAGAGTGAGCGCAAAATGGCGGCAGCGCTTTTTTATAGTGCAGAGTGACATCATTTCAGCAGCCAATCCAAGCCTTGCCAGTACTTACATGCCCACCATGCTAAACAGGATGTGCCCACACTTTCATTCATTCCTCATTGGCTGCTGCGTTCAATTTGAATTCTGGGAACTTCCGATTCCGGTATCCGATACGCGGGAAGTATCGGAATTCAGTATCGGAATTCCGATACCGCAAATATCGGCCGATACCCGATACTTGCGGTATCGGAATGCTCAACACTAATGATGATGTGAAAAACCATAATGTAGAGATGACACCCCGTGATGTAATATACTAATAGTCCATGCACCAATCAACAGCCCTTTCAGGGCAATAACAAAAAAGAAAGAAATATGAAAAATCCAATTCCACCATGATTCAGAAAATCTTGATGTTTAGAGGCAATCCTTCCCATAGAGCATACAAATGAAATATTACTAGAAAGAAAAGATAAGAAAAAAATGTTAAAAACAAACATGATCAAATCTACACTTTCAAGGTTAACCGAATACCACCCACCCATAAAAAGATGCAACTTTATAAAAATGCAGAGAAGCCCATAGTTTTGTTAAGGCCTGAGGGACTAATAGTCCCCATACGCATTGGCGGACATACCGCCTGTTCAACCTGTGCAACCGCACAGGGCCCAGAGCGGGAGGGGGCCCCCGACGGGCATACAAAGCAGTGAATATGAATGACAGCCGGCGGCAGTATTACTGCTAATAGGAGAAGCAGGGGGCCTGCTCTGCTGCACGCATGTGATATGACAGTTAAACGGGCCCCCCTCCTCACTTGCTAGCATATATTATGCTGCTGTCCAGCTGGCTGTCACTGCTGCGGTCTGCGGTGAGGTGACATGTAGCAGACGCTGGACCAGGAAGAGAGGAGGGAGCGGGAGGGCCTCTCAGTCAGACTGAGTCACTGAAGCTTGCTCAGGACCTCTGATGAGGTCACAGGAGGGGAGGAGTCAGGAGTCACGTGATCAGGGGCCTCCGTGTATTGCAGGACTCTGCTGTGCTGTCATGGTGCTAGACGGTAAGCTTAAGTATAGGGTCGGAGTTGTTTATAGTGTGGATGTAGCAGAGCCGTGTGTGTGTACGAGGTGTACAGAGCGGAGCCATGTGTGTATGAGGTGTACGGAGTGGAGCCGTGTGTGTGTATGAGGTGTACGGAGCAGAGCCGTGTGTGTATGAGGTGTACAGAGCTGAGCTGTGTGTGTATGGGGTGTACGGAGCGGAGCCGTGTGTGTGTATGAGGTGTACGGAGCGGAGCCGTGTGTGTGTATGAGGTGTACGGAGCTGAGCCGTGTGTGTGTATGAGGTGTATGGAGTGGAGCCGTGTGTGTATGAGGTGTACGGAGCTGAGCCGTGTGTGTATGAGGTGTACGGAGCTGAGCCGTGTGTGTATGAGGTGTACTGTTATGATGCGGTGGTTTAGGAGCAACATGGAACGAGCTCTGAAGGAAGTGGTAACTGTACTGACCGCAGTCCCTAAGCTCAACACAACAATAGAAGTAGCCGTGGGATGCTCCTAACTCTCCCTAGGCACCTCGTCACAGTCCAAGAGCTAACTACCCCTAAAGATAGAAGCAGGAAAACTATCTTGCCTCAGAGAAAATCCCCAAAGGATAGATTAGCCCCCCACAAATAATGACTGTGAGTGGAGAGGGAAAAGACATACACAGAATGAAACCAGGATGAGCACAGGAGGCCAGCCTAGCTAGATAGATAGGACAGGATGGAATACTGTGCTGTCAGTATAAAACACTACAAAAATCCACGCAGAGTTTACAAAAAATCTCCACACCTGACTAAAGGTGTGGAGGGTAAATATGCTTCCCAGAGCTTCCAGCAAGACAGAATTAATTCATACTGATAAGCTGGATAAACATAGAAAGCACAGAACGGATAAGTCCACAATCTGTGGACAGAAAAGAGCAAGCAAGAACTTAGCTTTGCTGAACTGGTCAGGATAACAGGGAAATCCAAAGAGATGTGAATCCAACCAGAAACCATATACAAGTGGCACTGGCTGAAGGAAAGAGCCAGGCATAAATAGCCGAGTAGAAAAGACGATCAGTGGAAGCAGCTGCTGACAGCTAAATCCAAGGAGCAGCCATACCACTTGAAACCACAAGAGGGAGCCCAAGAGCAGAACTCACAAAAGTGCCACTTACAACCACCGGAGGGAGCCCAAGAGCGGAATTCACAACAGTACCCCCCCCTTGAGGAGGGGTCACCGAACCCTCACCAGAGCCCCCAGGCCGATCAGGACGAGCCAAGTGAAAAGCACGAACCAAATCGGTGGCATGGACATCGGAGGCAACAACCCAAGAATTATCCTCCTGGCCATAACCCTTCCACTTGACAAGATACTGAAGCCTCCGCCTCGAAAAATGAGAATCCAAAATCTTCTCAACCTCATATTCCTACTCTCCCTCAACCAACACCGGGGCAGGAGGGTGTTATGGACCTGGTGGTTAGGAGCACCCGGCCCGACCTGATAGTTAAACTCACACAGGACAAGCTCTGGGATGTGGGAGCTCTGCTGACCGCAGGCCCTAATCCTATCACACAGCCTAAGAGCTAGCTAGCCCTAGAGATAGAAAAATAAAGCCTACCTTGCCTCAGAGAAATTCCCCAAAGGAAAAGGCAGCCCCCCACATATATTGACTGTGAGTAAAGATGAAAGTCACAAACACAGAAGTGAAACAGGATTCAGCAAAGGGAGGCGAGACTTACTAAACAGACAGAGGATAGGAAAGGTATCTTTGCGGTCAGCACAAAAAACTACAAAAGACCACGCAGAGTGTGCAAAAAGACCTCCGCACTGACTAACGTTGCGGAGATGCCACTCTGCATCCCAGAGCTTCCAGCTAGCAAGACAAAATCATGATAACCAGCTGGACAAGGAAACAATGAACAAATAATAACTATCAGGAACTTAGCTTCTGCTGGAGAAGACAGGTCACCAGAAAGATCCAAGAGCGAACTGAACCAATGCAGGAACATTGACAGCTGGCATGGAGTAACGATCTGAGTGGAGTTAAATAGAGCAGCCAACCAAAGGATAAACCACGTCACCTGTGTAAGGAACCTCAGAAGCAGCAGCTTCACTCACATCCACCAGAGGGAGTCCATGGACAGAACTCGCTGAAGTACCATTCACGACCACAGGAGGGAGTTCGACAACAGAATTCACAACAGTACCCCCCCCTTGAGGAGGGGTCACCGAACCCTCACCAGAGCCCCCAGGCCGATCAGGATGAGCCAAATGAAAGGCACGAACTAGATCGGCAGCATGAACATCAGAGGCAAAAACCCAGGAATTATCTTCCTGACCATAACCCTTCCACTTGACCAGGTACTGGCTTAAACTTAGGAGAGGAAACCTTCATAGGAACATGACGAGATGACAACCAAACCAAATCCCCAACACGAAGTCGGGGACCAACACAGCGCCGGCGGTTAGCGAAACGTTGAGCTTCCTCCTGGGACAATGTCAAATTGTCCACCACATGAGTCCAAATCTGCTGCAAACTGTCCACCACCGTATCCACACCAGGACAGTCCGAAGGCTCAACCTGCCCTGAAGAGAAACGAGGATGGAAACCAGAATTACAGAAAAAAGGAGAAACTAAAGTAGCCGAGCTGGCCCGATTATTAAGGGCGAACTCAGCCAAAGGCAAGAAGGACACCCAATCATCCTGATCAGCAGAAACAAAGCATCTCAGATATGTTTCCAAAGTCTGATTAGTTCGTTCGGTTTGGCCATTAGTCTGAGGATGGAAAGCCGAAGAAAAAGACAAATCAATGCCCATCTTAGCACAAAAGACCGCCAAAACCTCGAAACAAACTGGGAACCTCTGTCCGAGACGATGTTCTCTGGAATGCCATGCAAACGAACCACATGCTGGAAAAACAATGGCATCAAATCAGAGGAGGAAGGGAATTTAGACAAGGGTACCAAATGGACCATCTTAGAGAAGCGATCACAAACCACCCAAATGACCGACATCCTTTGAGAAACAGGGAGATCAGAAATAAAATCCATGGAAATATGCGTCCAGGGCCTCTTCGGGACCGGCAAGGGCAAAAGCAACCCACTGGCACGAGAACAGCAGGGCTTAGCCCGAGCACAAGTCCCACAGGACTGCACAAAAGAACGCACATCCCGTGACAAAGAAGGCCACCAAAAGGATCTAGCCACCAAATCTCTGGTACCAAAGATTCCAGGATGACCAGCCAACACCGAACAATGAACCTCAGAGATAACTCTACTAGTCCATCTATCCGGGACAAACAGTTTCTCCGTAGGACAACGGTCAGGTCTATCAGCCTGAAACTTCTGCAGCACGCGCCGCAAATCAGGGGAGATGGCAGACAAAATTACCCCCTTTTTAAGAATACCCGCCGGCTCCGGAACACCCGGAGAGTCAGGCACAAAACTCCTTGACAGGGCATCAGCCTTCACATTCTTAGATCCCGGAAGGTATGAAACCACAAAATCAAAATGGGAGAAAAAGAGCGACCATCGAGCCTGTCTAGGATTCAACCGTTTGGCAGACTCGAGATAAGTCAAATTCTTGTGATCCGTCAAGACCACCACGCGATGTTTAGCTCCTTCAAGCCAATGTCGCCACTTCTCGAATGCCCACTTCATGGCCAACAACTCTCGATTGCCAACATCATAATTGCGCTCAGCAGGCGAGAATTTTCTAGAAAAGAAGGGACATGGTTTCATCACCGAGCCATCAGAACTTCTTTGTGACAAAACAGCCCCTGCTCCAATCTCAGAAGCATCAACCTCGACCTGAAACGGGAGCGAAACATCTGGCTGGCACAATACAGGGGCAGAAGAAAAACGACGCTTCAACTCTTGAAAAGCCTCTACAGCCGCAGAGGACCAATTGACCACATCAGCACCTTTCTTGGTCAAATCAGTCAACGGTTTAGCAATACTAGAAAAATTAGCGATGAAGCGACGGTAAAAATTAGCAAAGCCCAGGAACTTCTGCAGGCTCTTCACAGATGTCGGCTGAGTCCAATCATAAATGGCCTGAACTTTAACAGGGTCCATCTTGATAGTAGAAGGGGAAAAAATGAAACCCAAAAATGAAACCTTCTGAACTCCAAAGAGACACTTTGACCCCTTCACAAACAAGGAATTCGCACGAAGGACCTGGAACACCATTCTGACCTGCTTCACATGAGACTCCTAATCATCCGAAAAGACCAAAATGTCATCCAAATATACAATCATGAATCTATCCAGGTACTCTCGGAAGATGTCATGCATAAAGGACTGAAACACAGATGGAGCATTAGAAAGCCCGAATGGCATAACCAGGTACTCAAAATGGCCCTCGGGCGTATTAAATGCTGTTTTCCATTCATCGCCCTGTTTAATTCGCACAAGATTATACGCCCCTCGAAGATCTATCTTGGTGAACCAACTAGCCCCCTTAATCCGAGCAAACAAATCAGACAGCAGCGGCAAAGGATACTGGAATTTGACTGTGATCTTATTAAGAAGGCGGTAATCAATACAAGGTCTCAAAGAGCCATCCTTCTTGGCCACAAAAAAGAACCCTGCTCCCAATGGTGACGACGACGGGCGAATATGACCCTTCTCCAAGGATTCCTTTACATAACTCCGCATAGCGGCATGCTCTGGCACAGATAAATTAAACAGACGGCCCTTAGGAAACTTACTACCAGGAATCAAATTAATAGCACAATCGCAATCCCTATGAGGAGGTAGGGCACCGGATTTGGGCTCTTCAAATACATCCCGGTAATCTGATAAAAACTCAGGGACTTCAGAAGGAGTGGAAGGCGAAATTGACAACAATGGAACATCACCATGTACCCCCTGACAACCCCAGCCGGACACAGACATAGATTTCCAATCCAACACTGGATTATGGACCTGTAGCCATGGCAACCCCAAAACGACCACATCATGCAGATTATGCAACACCAAAAAGTGAATATCCTCCTGATGTGCAGGAGCCATGCACATGGTCAATTGAGTCCAGTACTGAGGCTTATTCTTGGCCAAAGGCATAGCATCAATTCCTCTCAATGGAATAGGATACTGCAAGGGCTCCAAGAAAAAACCACAGCGCCTGGCAAACTCCAAGTCCATCAAATTCAGGGCAGTGCCTGAATCCACAAATGCCATAACAGAATAGGACGACAGAGAGCAAATCAGAGTAACGGACAAAAGAAATTTAGACTGTACCGTACCAATGGTGGCAGACCTAGCGAACCGCTTAGTGCGCTTAGGACAATTGGAGATAGCATGAGTGGATTCACCACAGTAAAAACACAGCCCATTCCGACGTCTGTGTTCTTGCCGTTCAGCTCTGGTCAAAGTCTTATCACACTGCATAGGCTCAGGCCTATGCTCAGAGAATACCGCCAGATGGTGCCCAGCTTTGCGCTCACGCAAGCGCCGATCGATCTGAATGGCCAAAGACATAGACTCATTCAGACCAGCAGGCGTGGGAAATCCCACCATGACATCCTTAAGGGCTTCAGAAAGACCCTTTCTGAAAATTGCCGCCAGGGCACACTCATTCCACTGAGTAAGGACAGACCACTTTCTAAACTTCTGACAGTACACCTCCGCTTCATCCTGACCCTGACACAAAGCCAGCAAGATTTTCTTTGCCTGATCCACTGAATTTGGTTCATCATAAAGCAATCCAAGCACCAGAAAAAACGCATCAACCTCACGCAATGCAGGATCTCCTGGCGCAAGGGAAAATGCCCAGTCTTGAGGGTCACCACGCAACAAAGAAATAATGAATTTTACTTGTTGAACGGGGTCACCAGAGGAGCGGCGTTTCAAAGCTAGAAACAGTTTACAATTATTTTTGAAATTCAGAAACTTAGATCTATCCCCAGAAAATAAATCAGGAATAGGAATTCTAGGTTCTAACATAGTATTCTGAACCACAAAATCTTGAATGTTTTGTACCCTTGCAGTGAAATGATCCACACAAGAGGACAGACCTTGAATGTCCATATCTACACCTGTGTCCTGAACCACCCAAAGGTTTAGGGGAAAAGAAAGATAAAACACAGTGCAAAGAAAAAAAAATGGTCTCAGAACTTCTCTTATCCCTCTATTGAGATGCATTAATACTTTGGGCCAGCTGTACTGTTATGGACCTGGTGGTTAGGAGCACCCGGCCTGACCTGATAGTTAAACTCACACAGGACAAGCTCTGGGATGTGGGAGCTCTGCTGACCGCAGGCCCTAATCCTATCACAACAACTAGAAATAGCCGTGGAGCGTTCCTGACTCTCCCTAGACGTCTCTTCACAGCCTAAGAGCTAGCTAGCTCTAGAGATAGAAAAATAAAGCCTACCTTGCCTCAGAGAAATTCCCCAAAGGAAAAGGCAGCCCCCCACATATATTGACTGTGAGTAAAGATGAAAGTCACAAACACAGAAATGAAACAGGATTCAGCAAAGGGAGGCCAGACTTACTAAACAGACAGAGGATAGGAAAGGTATCTTTGCGGTCAGCACAAAAAACTACAAAAGACCACGCAGAGTGTGCAAAAAGACCTCCGCACCGACTAACGGTGCGGAGATGCCACTCTGCATCCCGGAGCTTCCAGATAGCAAGACAAAATCATGATAACCAGCTGGACAAGGAAACAATGAACAAATAATAACTATCAGGAACTTAGCTTCTGCTGGAGAAGACAGGTCACCAGAAAGATCCAAGAGCGAACTGAACCAATGCAGGAACATTGACAGCTGGCATGGAGTAACAATCTGAGTGGAGTTAAATAGAGCAGCCAACCAAAGGATAAACCACGTCACCTGTGTAAGGAACCTCAGAAGCAGCAGCTTCACTCACATCCACCAGAGGGAGTCCATGGACAGAACTCGCCGAAGTACCATTCACGACCACAGGAGGGAGTTCGACAACAGAATTCACAACAGGAGGGTCAACCGAGGGAACAACGGGCACCACATATCTCCGCAACAAAGATCTATGGAAAACATTATGAATGGCAAAAGAGGCTGGAAGAGCCAAACGAAAAGACACCAGATTAATAATTTCAGAAATTTTATAAGGACCAATAAACCGAGGCTTAAACTTAGGGGAAGAAACCTTCATAGGAACATGACGAGAAGACAACCAAAACAAATCCCCCACACGAAGCGTTGAGCCCTTTCCTGAGACAACGTCAAATTGTCCACCACATGAGTCCAAATCTGCTGCAGCCTGTCCACCACAGAATCAACACCAGGACAATCAGAAGGCTCAACCTGCCCAGAAGAAAAACAAGGATGAAAACCAAAATTACAAAAGAAAGGTGAAACCAAAGTAGCCGAACTAGCCTGATTATTAAGGGCAAACTCGGCCAACGGCAAGAAAGACACCCAATCATCCTGATCAGCAGACACAAAGCATCTCAAATAGGTCTCCAAGGTCTGATTAGTTCGCTCAGTTTGGCCATTAGTCTGAGGATGAAACGCCGAAGAAAAAGACATATCAATGCCCATCCTAGCACAAAAGGCCCGCCAAAATCTAGAGACAAACTGAGAACCTCTGTCAGACACAATATTAACAATATTTTGCCATGCAAACGAACCACATGCTGAAAAAACAATGGAACCAGATCTGAGGAGGAAGGCAACTTAGGCAAAGGTACCAGATGGACCATTTTAGAGAACCGATCACAAACAACCCAGATGACAGACATCTTCTGGGAAACAGGAAGATCTGAAATAAAATCCATGGAAATATGCGTCCAGGGCCTCTCAGGGACCGGCAAAGGCAAAAGCAACCCACTAGCGCGGGAACAGCAAGGCTTGGCTCGGGCGTAAGTCCCACAGGACTGCACAAAAGCACGGACATCGCGCGACAAGGAAGGCCACCAAAAGGACCTAGCAACCAAATCTCTGGTACCAAAAATCCCAGGATGACCAGCCAACACTGAACAATGAACCTCAGAAATCACCTTACTTGTCCATCCATCAGGAACAGCTTCCCCACAGGACAGCGGTCAGGCCTGTCAGCCTGAAATTCCTGAAGCACCCGCCGCAAATCAGGGGAGATGGCAGAAAGAATCGCCCCTTCCTTAAGAATGCCAACCGGCTCAAGGACTCCAGGAGAATCAGGCGAAAAACTCCTAGAGAGGGCATCAGCCTTAACATTCTTAGATCCCGGAAGATACGAGACCACAAAATCAAAACGGGAGAAAAACAGGGACCATCGAGCCTGTCTAGGATTCAGCCGCTTGGCCGACTCGAGGTAAATCAGATTCTTATGATCGGTTAGGACCACAACACGGTGCTTAGCTCCCTCAAGCCAATGTCGCCACTCCTCAAACGCCCACTTCATAGCCAACAACTTCCGATTGCCGACATCATAATTGCGTTCCGCAGGCGAAAACTTTCTGGGAAAAAAAAGCACACGGTTTCATCAAAGAACCATCAGACTCCCTCTGAGACAAAACGGCCCCTGCCCCAATCTCAGAAGCGTCGATCTCAACCTGAAAAGGAAGAGAAACATCCGGCTGACGCAACACAGGGGCAGAAGTAAATCGGCGTTTAAGCTCCTGAAAGGCCTCAACAGCCACAGAGGACCAATTCGTCACATCAGCGCCTTTCTTCGTCAAATCAGTAAGGGGCTTAACCACACTGGAAAAGTTGGCAATGAAACGGCGATAGAAATTAGCAAAGCCCAAAAATTTTTGAAGGCCCTTCACAGATGTGGGTTGAATCCAGTCATGAATAGCTTGGACCTTAACAGGATCCATTTGTATAGACGAGGGAGAAAAAATAAAACCCAAAAAAGAGACCTTCTGAACTCCGAATAGGCACTTAGACCCCTTCACAAACAAAGCATTATAACGAAGGGTCTGGAGCACCATCCTGACCTGCTTCACATGAGACTCCCAATCATCGGAAAAAATCAAAATATCATCCAAATATACGACCATGAATTTATCAAGATAATTGCGGAAAATATCATGCATGAAAGACTGGAACACAGATGGAGCATTAGAGAGCCCAAATGGCATCACAAGGTATTCAAAATGGCCTTCGGGCGTATTAAATGCAGTTTTCCATTCGTCACCCTGTTTAATACGAACAAGATTATATGCCCCTCGGAGGTCAATCTCAGTACACCAACTAGCCCCCTTAATCTGAGCAAACAAATCACTAAGCAAAGGCAAGGGGTATTGGAATTTGACCGTGATCTTATTAAGAAGACGATAATCAATACAGGGTCTCAAGGAGCCATCCTTCTTAGCAACAAAAAAGAAACCCGCTCCCAATGGTGACGAAGAGGGACGAATATGCCCCTTCTTCAAAGATTCCTTAACATAACTCCGCATGGCGGCGTGCTCTGGCACAGACAGATTGAAAAGTCGGCCCTTAGGGAACTTGCAACCAGGAATCAAGTTAATAGCACAATCACAGTCCCTGTGCGGTGTAAGGGAACTGGACTTGGGCTCATCAAATACATCCTGGAAATCCGACAAAAACTCAGGGACCTAAGAAGAGGGGGAAGAGTAAATTGACATCAAAGGAACGTCACAATGTACCCCTTGACAACCCCAACTAGTCACAGACATAGTTTTCCAATCCAGCACCGGATTATGTTCCTGTAACCATGGAAAACCCAGTACAACAACATCATGCAGGTTATGCAACACCAGAAAACAGCAATCTTCCTGATGTGCTGGAGCCATGTACATAGTCATCTGCGTCCAGTACTGAGGTTTATCCTTGGCCAAGGGTGTAGCATCAATACCCCTCAAAGGAATAGGGCTCTGCAAAGGCTGCAAGGAAAAACCACAGCGCCTGGCGAATTCTAAGTCCATTAAAGGTACCGTCACACTGGACGATATCGCTAGCGATCCGTGACGTTGCAGCGTCCTGGCTAGCGATATCGTCCAGTGTGACAGGCAGCAGCGATCAGGCCCCTGCTGTGCTGTCGCTGGTCGGGGAAGAAAGTCCAGAACTTTGTTTCGTCGCTGGACTCCCCGCAGAAATCGCTGAATCGGCGTGTGTGACACCGATTCAGAGATGTCTTCGCTGGTAACCAGGGTAAACATCGGGTAACTAAGCGCAGGGCCGCGCTTAGTAACCCGATGTTTACCCTGGTTACCATCGTTAAAGTAAAAAAACAACCGCTACATACTTACCTACTGCTGTCTGTCCTCGGCGCTCTGCTTCTCTGCTCTGGCTGTGAGCACAGCGGCCGGAAAGCAGAGCGGTGACGTCACCGCTCTGCTTTCCGGCTGCCCGGCGCTCACAGCCAGAGCAGAGAAGCAGAGCGCCGAGGACAGACAGCGGTAGGTAAGTATGTAGCGTTTGTTTTTTTACTTTTAGGATGGTAACCAGGGTAAACATCGGGTTACTAAGCGCGGCCCTGCGCTTAGTAACCCGATGTTTACCCTGGTTACCGGGGACCTCGGGATCGTTGGTCGCTGGAGAGCTGTCTGTGTGACAGCTCTCCAGCGACCAAACAGCGACGCTGCAGCGATCCAGATCGTTGTCGGTATCGCTGCAGCGTCGCTTAGTGTGACGGTACCTTAAGTTCAGGGCAGCGCCTGAATCCACAAATGCCATGACAGAAAAGGACGACAATGAGCAAATCAGGGTCACAGATAAGAGAAATTTAGGCTGTATATTACTAATGGTAACAGACCTAGCGACTCTCTTAGTACGCTTAGGGCAATCAGAGATAACATGAGCAGAATCACCACAGTAAAAACACAGCCTATTCTGATGTCTGAATTCCTGCCGTTCTGTTCTAGTCAAAATCCTATCACATTGCATAGGTTCAGGACTCTGCTCAGAGGACACTGCCATATGGTGCACAGCTTTGCGCTCGCGCAGATGCCGATCAATCTGAATGGCTAGAGACATAGATTCACTCAAACCGGCAGGCGTAGGAAAGCCCACCATAACATCTTTAAGGGCTTCAGAAAGACCTTTTCTGAAAATAGCAGCCAGAGCCTCCTCATTCCATTTAGTGAGCACAGACCATTTTCTAAATTTCTGGCAGTATAATTCTGCCGCTTCCTGACCTTGACACAAGGCCAACAGGGTTTTTTCTGCATGATCCACAGAATTAGGTTCGTCATACAATAATCCGAGCGCTTGAAAAAATGCGTCTACATTCAATAATGCCGGATCCCCTGTTTCAAGAGAAAAAGCCCAGTCTTGAGGGTCACCACGCAGCAAGGATATGATGATTTTTACTTGCTGAATGGGATCACCAGAAGAACGGGGTTTCAAAGCAAAAAACAATTTGCAGTTATTTTTAAAGTTCAAAAACTTGGATCTGTCCCCAAAAAACAAATCAGGAGTAGGAATTCTAGGCTCTAAAGCCGGAGTCTGGAAAACATAATCTTGGATACTCTGTACTCTTGCAGCAAGTTGATCCACACGAGAAAACAAACCCTGAACATCCATGCCAGAGCATATATCCTGAACCAAGAGGAAAAAAGAGACAAACCAGAGCACAGAAAAAAAAATGGTTCAGAACTTTCTTTTCCTTCTTTTGAGATGCATTGAATTCATTTTTGGCCACTTGTACTGTTATGATGCGGTAGTTTAGGAGCAACATGGAACGAGCTCTGAAGTAAGTGGTAACTGTACTGACCGCAGTCCCTAAGCTCAACATAACACTAGAAGTTAAACACACATACACACTTAAAATTTGCTGTGGTTCGCGGCACCTGCTGCAAACTTTATCCCTCTTTCCCATCTTCAAAAGTTGGGAGGTATGGTTTAACTGCGCTCCTACTTGTATATGTTTGAAGAAAAGGTGCGTGTAAATGGGTGTGGCTTAAAAATGGCTGTGGTTTTCCTACACTAACACAGAACCTGTTGTTAAAAATTTGAATCCCACCCCTACTTAAATGCTTTCATAACTTTGTTGTGCTATGGGGGGGGGGCCGGGAAGATTTCTTGCACAGGGGCTTTCTGCAGTCTGTGTCCGCCCCTGCCCAGACGGTATATACAACGACATTCCAAACGTGCCAGGTCTTTGCCTATATCCCCCCACATGAACCCAAATTCAACTGATCAATTGCTTTAATCTTTAAACCACAGGAGTTAGCAACCATGATATTTCTTAAAATGACAGGGTAATGTTTTCAGTTGAGCATCATCTTCAATCATACGGGCTTTTTCAATGTCCAGAACATGTTCTCTCACCTGAATTTTCAACTCCCGTATGGTGAGACCCACATAAACTTTACCACACGGGCACCCAACATGGTATATGACTGCCTTGCATGTACATGTGAGGTGTTTATGGATCATGTACAACCTTGATCCGTCAAAATTTTGGAAGAACTTTCCTTTAACTAAGTTGAGACACGCTTTACACAAACCACACGGATAAAAACCTTAAGGAGGAGGGGAGATTAACATGCCCTTTTTTTAGGCTTATAATGACTATGAACCAAGAGATCTTTCAGGTTAGCAGAGCGTTTCGCTACACACTGTGGGGTTGGTGGTAGGACCTGTTTTAAAACAGGGTCAGAAAGCAGAACTTTCCAATGCTTTCTTATAATATCAACCAGATGTTGCCACTGACCATTGAATGTAGATATAAATCGTACCTGTTTCGTATCTTCTTTATTCACAGTTTTCTTATTGCTGCTATATAGTAACTCATTTCTTGATGTATGTTTAGCTCTATTATTTCCCCTCTGAATCATCTTCCTGCTGTATCCTCTTTCCTCAAATCTTAGTTATATCTATACATTGTCTTTCAAAAGATTTCTCATCAGAACATATTTTCTTCACCCGAAGTAATTGTCCAATTGGAATCCCCTGAATGGTGCTTTTCAGATGTGATGAATCTGCTCTAAGATAGGAATTTGTAGCCATGGGTTTTCTATAGACGTCAGTATGTATGGTACCATTTGGTGAAGCTTTAATCCATATATCCAAGAATTCTAGACTCCTAGCGGATTTAAAAGTGAGATGTATGTTATGATTGTTGTTATTTAATTTTTGCATCAAACATCCCAGTTCTTCCTTTAAGCCCCCCACACGAAGAAGACATCATCTATATATCTCATACAATTATGGACTTTACTCATTTCCATGATGTCATCCTCCAAAAATATTTTCCTCTCCCAGCCACCTAAGAATAAATTAGCGAACGAGGGGGCATATGATGCCCCCATGGCAGTACCTTGTTGTTGAAGATTGGTTTTCCCGTTAAAGATGAACACATTATGCCTCAAAACAAAGGCCAATAGTGTCAAGATCAAATCCACCAAGTAGGCATCAATACTGCTATACCTCAGGAACCAAGAAGTAGCTGCCAGGCCGTCACTATGTTTAGTGGAGGTATACAACGATTCTACATCCGCTGTTACCAATAGCATGTTATCCTCCAATTCAAGTTGATCAATTCATTGCAATGGCTGATTGGTATCTCTAATAAATGAAGGAAAAGAATTGGTTTTAAAAAATTGGTTTTAAAAAATGATCTATTACATCCGAGACTATCTCACACAGTCCCTCATTTCCAGCCACTATAGGTATCCCGGGGGGATCGATGGGACTTTTATATACCTTAGGGATGAGCTAAAAAGTGGGCAGTCTTAGATGCAAGTCTCGGATTCTCTCCAAAAAAGTTTTAGATATGAGACCGTCCTTAAAGGCTTTCTCCAAAATGTTAACTAGAGTCTGTTAAAAAGAAGACAATGGATTATATGTTAATTTTTTATAACATTGACCATCATCCAATAGTCTATAAGCTTGTCTCTCATACATATATACCGGCCAGATAACGAGATTACCCCCTTTATCTGCCGGTTTAAAAACCACATCATCTCAACTTCTTAGATCCATCACTTCCCTTCTTTCCGCCCTAGACAGATTATTCACTCCTCTATTATGTCTGGATGCCAATTCTTCTACATCCTGAGTCACCAACTTTGTAAACATCTCCACTGCCAGACATAATCCCAATGAGGGTAAGTTCTTAGATTTAGCTACCAAGCTGTCCGGAATCATACTGACCTGATGTGATTTATTTTCCTGTAATAAAGATTCCAGAATTTGACACACTTCTCTCTGCTCCTCAGTTTCAAGACTATTCTCTTGTTCAGGATTAAAATGGAGTTTGCGAAGTATGATCTAGAATTCTTAGATATATGAATTGAAGCTTCACCAAATGGTACCATACATACTGACGTCTATAGAAAATCCATGGCTACAAATTCTTATCTTAGAGCAGATTCATCACATCCGAAAAGCACCATTTGGGGGATTATTATTATTATTATTATTTATTGTTATAGCGCCATTTATTCCATGGCGCTTTACATGTGAGGAGGGGTATACATAATAAAAACAAGTACAATAATCTTAAACAATACAAGTCATAACTGGTATAGGAGGAGTGAGGACCCTGCCCACGAAGGCTCACAATCTACAAGGGATGGGTGAGGATACAGTAGGCGAGGATAGAGCTGGTCATGCAGCGGTTTGGTCGATCGGTGGTTACTGCAGGTTGTAGGCTTCCAAGTTGTAGATTCCAATTGGACAATTCCTTCGGGTGAAGAAAATATATTATGATCATAAATTTTTTGAAAGACAATTTATAGATCTAACTGCAAGATTTGAGGAAAGAGGATACAGCAGGAAGATGATCCAGAGGGGATATAATAGAGCTAAACGTACATTAAGAAATGAGTTACTGTATAGTAGCAATAAGAAAACTGTGAATAAGGAAGACACCAAACAGGTACGATTTATATCTACATTCAATGGTCAGTGGCAACATCTGGTTGGTATTATTAGAAAATATTGATCTGCCCTTCACCTCGCCAAACAGACCTACTTCACCACCCTGATCTCCTCACTATCCAATAACCCCAAGAAACTTTTTGACACCTTTCACTCCCTCCTCAGGCCAAAACCACAAGCCCCTATCACAGACATTTGTGCTGATGACATTGCCTCCCACTTTATAGAGAAAATAGACAATATCCGTCAGGAAATCCGCTCCCAATCACCAAGTTCAGTGACTCCCATCCCTCCCCGCATTTCCCCTGGCTCACTCTCCACATTCGATCCCATTACAGAAGAAGAAGTCTCCAGGCTCCTCTTTTCTTCTCGTCCGACTACATGCACCACCGACCCCATTCCCTCACATCTCCTCCAGACTCTCTCTCCAGTCGTCACAATTCACCTAACTACAATCTTTAATCTCTCCCTCTCCTCTGGCATTTCCCCCTCCTCCTTCAAACACTCTATCATTACTCCATTACTAAAGAAACCCACCCTCGACCCTTCCTGCACAAACAACTACAGACCAGTCTCCAATCTCCCCTTCATCTCTAAACTCTTGGAGCGACTGATATAGTCCCGCCTTACCCATTACCTCTCCACTCACTCTCTCCTAGACCCTTCACAGTCCGGTTTCCGCCCCCTACATTCGACAGAAACTGCACTCATCAAAGTGACCAATGACCTTCTGACAGCAAAACGTAACGGAGACCACTCTCTGCTCATTCTTCTCGACCTTTCTGCAGCTTTCGACACTGTTGACCACCCTCTCCTACTCTCTAGGCTCCAGTCACTTGGCATTAAGGACACTGCTCTCTCCTGGTTCTCCTCTTATCTTTCTGACCGCTCCTTCAGTGTTCTGTTCTCTGGCTCTACTTCATCTCAACTTCCTCACTGTCGCGGTACCTCAAGGCTCAGTTCTTGGCCCCTTTCTCTTCTCTCTACACGGCCCCAATTGGACAGACCATCAGCAGATTTGGCTTTCAGTACCATCTTTATGCCGATGACACACAACTATACACATCCTCCCCTGACCTTACCCCCGCTGTACTACAGAACGCCACTGACTGTCTGTCTGCAGTCTCCAACATCATGTCTGCTCTCTATCTGAAACTCAACCTCTCCAAAACTGAACTTTTTCTGCTCCCGCCATCTACTAACCTCCCTAAATCTGACATTTCCCTCTCTGTGGGTGGCACCATAATAACACCCTGGCAGCAGGTGCGCTGTCTGGATGTTATGTTTGACTCCGATCTCTCCTTCACCTCCCATATACAATCTCTTGCATGCTCGTGCCACTTACACCTAAAGAACATCTCTAGAATCCACCCTTTTCTCACCATGGAAACAACAAAAACCCTCATTGTCACCCTGATCCACTCCCGCCTGGACTACTGTAATGCTCTACTAATTGGCCTCCCCCTAACTCGACTTTCCCTTCTCCAGTCTATCCTTAATGCAGCAGCCAGGTTCATCCATCTGGTTAGTCATTACTTAGATGCATCCGCTCTTCGCCAGTCGTTACCCTGGCTGCCCATTCATTACAGGATACAATTCAAAGTACTTGTTCTCACCCACAAAGCTCTCCACAGTGCGGCACCCCCATACTTCTCTGTTGTGAATTCCGCTCTTGGCTCCCTCCGGTGGTTGTAAGTGGCACTTTTGTGAGTTCTGCTCTTGGGCTCCCTCTTGTGGTTTCAAGTGGTATGGCTGCTCCTTGGATTTAGCTGTCAGCAGCTGCTTCCACTGATTGTCTTTTCTGCTCGGCTATTTATGTCTGGCTCTTTCCTTCAGCCAGTGCCACTTGTAAATGGTTCCTGGTTCGATTCACATCTCTTTGGATTTCCCTGTTATCCTGACCAGTTCAGCAAAGCTAAGTTCTTGCTTGCTCTTTTCTGTCCACAGATTGTGGACTTATCCGTTCTGTGCTTTCTATGTTTGTCCAGCTTATCAGTATGAATTAATTCTGTCTTGCTGGAAGCTCTGGGAAGCAGATTTACCCTCCACACCTTTAGTCAGGTGTGGAGTTTTTTGTAAACTCTGCGTGGATTTTTGTAGTGTTTTATACTGACCGCACAGTATTCCATCCTGTCCTATCTATCTAGCTAGACTGGCCTCCTGTGCTCATCCTGGTTTCATTCTGTGTATGTCTTTTCCCTCTCCACTCACAGCCATAATTTGTGGGGGGCTAATCTATCCTTTGGGGATTTTCTCTGAGGCAAGATAGTTTTCCTGCTTCTATCTTTAGGGGTAGTTAGCTCTTAGGCTGTGACGAGGTGCCTAGGGAGAGTTAGGAGCATCCCACAGCTACTTCTAGTGTTGTGTTGAGCTTAGGGACTGCGGTCAGTACAGATACCACTTCCTTCAGAGCTCGTTCCATGTTGCTCCTAAACCACCGCATCATAACACTTCTCCTCCTCCCTCATTTCGGTCTATCGGCCTAGCCGACCGCTGCACTCTGCAAATGACTTTCGACTAACCTCTGCACTAATCCGTACCTCCCACTCCCGACTCCAAGACTTCTGCGCCAATCCTCTGGAATGCTCTACCCCAAGATATTAGGACCATCCACAATTTGCATAGTTTTAGGCGCTCGCTCAAAACACATTTGTTCAGAGCGGCCTATCACATTCCGTAATCAAAGTCATGTTATGTTTGTGTGTATGTAGCCCATTCACTATTTCCATCTATCCCCCACCCCCTGAAGATGGCTGGACCATCATTGTAAACACACCATTGTAAATACACACCTGTACTTTGTATCTCCCCCACCTCATTGTAGATTGTAAGCTCTCACGAGCAGGGTCGTTTTATTTTGCTTTAATTATTGTATTGTTAACGTTGTTACTTATGACTGTTGTGTTTGAAACTGTTAAACTGTAAAGCGCTGTGGAATATGTTGGCGCTATATAAATAAAGATTACTATTATTATTATTATTCTTTCTGATCCTGTTTTAAAACAGGTCCTACCACCAACCCCACAGTGTGTAGCGAAATGCTCTGCTAACCTGAAAGATCTCTTGGTTCATAGTCATTATGAGCGTAAAAAAAGGCATGTTAATCTCCCCTCCTCCTCAAGGTTTCTATCCGTGTGGTTTGTGTAAGGCGTGTCTCAACTTAGTTAAAGGAAAGTTCTTCAAAAATTTTGACGGATCAAGGTTGTACGAGATCCGTAAACACCTCACATGTACATCCAAGGCAGTCATATACCATGTTGCGTGCCCGTGTGGTAAAGTTTATGTGGGTCTCACCACACTGGAGTTGAAAATTTGGGTGAGAGAACATGTTCTTGACATTGAAAAAGCTTGTACGGTTGAAGATGATGCTCAACTGAAAACATTACCACGTCATTTTAAGAAATATCATAGTTGCAACTCCCGTGGTTTAAAGATTAAAGCAATTGACCAGTTGGATTTGGGTTCATGTGGGGGGATATAGGCAAAGCCCTGGCATGATTGGAATGTTGTTGGATATACCGTCTGGGGACTACTAGTCCCTCAGGCCTTAACGAAACTTTGGGTTTCTCTGCATTTTTATAAAGTTGCACCTTCTTATGGGTTGGTGGTATCCGGTTTACCTTGAAATTATAGATTTTATCATGTTTGTTTTAACATTTTTTTTCTTTTATTTTCTTTCTAGTAATATTTCATTTGTATGCTCTATGGGAAGGATTGCCTCTAGACATCAGGATTTTCTGAATCATCGTGGAATTGGATTTTTCATATTTCTTTCTTTTTTGTGTCAGTATTCCGGGTTTTCCAAGTCACCTTGTGAATGATCTTGCCCTTTGTTAAGATGGAGTTTGCGGTTTTTGTCTGCCCTATTTCCTGTTCGTTTGTTTAAATCCCGACTCAGGTGTCAGCTTCCTTGCTAAAGTATTCTGCTTCCGTTCCACTTCAGCTCAGCTGCTTGTTCTACTGTGCTTCTACCCATGGCTCTGGACATTCTCTGCGTATGTAAGCTACACTTCCTAAGTTATCTTTAGTCTGTTGACTTTGGAACTTAACCCTTTGTTCCGTCCTCCTGGTAAGAACTCTGTTTCTGTTTGAACTAAGTTGCTGGACTGTGTTTTGCTACTTAATCCTTCATTTACTCCCCCCGGTGGGAGCTGTTGGAAACAACACCAGTATAATACTTTAATGTGAACTTGTTTCTGGACTTACCCGTGTTTATGCTACAACTGAGATCAACTTGTGAACTAGTTTCTGGACTTACCCGTGTTCATGCCACACCTGGGATTAACCTGTGGACTTGTTCTGGACTTCCCTGTGTTTACTGCATACCTGGATTTGACTCTTTCTGGTCTGACAGTGTTTTGGATCAGCACTAGGGTTGAGCGACTTTTTTTTTATAGGATCGGGTCGGGTTTCACGAAACCCGACTTTTTCAAAAGTCGGGTCGAGTGAAATCGGCCGATCCTATAGAAAAGTCGGGGTCGGGGTCGGCCGAAACACGAAACCCAATGCAGTGCATTGGGTTTCTAATGGTTCCCAGGGTCTGAAGGAGAGGAAACTCCCCTTCAGGCCCTGGGATCCATATTTAAGTGTAAAATAAAGAATCAAAATAAAAAATATTGATATACTTACCCTCGGACGCACCCTGGTTCTCACCGGCAACCTTCCTTCCTAAGAATGAGCGCCTGAAGGACTTTCGATGACATCGCGGCTTGTGATTGGTCGCGTGAGCGGTCACATGGGCGTCACGCGACCAATCACAAGCCTCGACGTCATCTAAGGTCCTTCAGGAGCTGATTCTTAGGAAGGAAGGCTGCGGGTTAGAACCAGGGTGCATCCGAGGGTGAGTATATACCTATTAGGAATATACTCACCCTCGGACGCGCCCTCGGACGCTTCCTTCCTAAGAATTAGCACCTGAAGGACCTTAGATGACGTCACGGCTTGTGATTGGTCGCGTGACCGCCCATGTGACCGCTCACATGACCAATCACAAGCCGCGACGTCACCGAAGGCCCTTCAGGCGCTCATTCTTAGGAAGGAAGGCTGCCGGTTAGTACCAGGGCGTGTCCGAGGGTGAGTATATCAATATTTTTTATTTTGATTCTTTATTTTACACTTAAATATGGATTCCGATACAGATTCCCGATATCGCAAACATATCGGAACTCTGTATCGGAATTCCGATACCAGATTCAGAAGATCGCCGACCTCATGGCCGACCCCACACAGGGGTCGGGTCGGGTTTCATGAAACCCGACTTTGCCAAAAGTCGGCGACTTCTGAATCTGGCTGACCCGTTTCGCTCAACCCTAATCGGCACCACTTCACTTGTCACACTCACCTTTTGATCACCTTGCCGAGGACTCTGCATTAAGAACTCTGCCGATTTGCTGTATATGTTTCAAGGACTTGTTTCATTGCGGGTAATCAATATATTGTTTTAGGTGTTATTGCTGTTGTACAAATACACTATTTGCACTAAAGAAACCCGTCTTTGTCTGCTCATTGCCCCACGCAACCAGAATCCTTGAGTTCCTACAATAGTATTACAGGATACTCCAGCCTACAGAGGATTCTGCTGGGGCAATGACTGAGACACAGGTAGACAAGCTGTTTGCTATGATTAAGTCCTTGCAGCAGGAGGTGGAGGCTGTGCAAAATAAGATTAGAGAAATTGACTCCCTGGCTGGCCACAATGCGCAGGTGTTTGGTCAGGCTCTCCAAGATTTGCGTACTTTGATAGAAGCTCAGGAGACCTCACCTGCTCGGCATACACCACCCACCAGTATACCTAAATTGCCTCCATTCCGGTTTAATGGTGACCGAAGTCAATTCCATGGGTTTGTTAATCAGTGCATATTATTCTTTGATGCACATGCCTCCTACTATCAGTCTGATAGATCTAAGGTACTATGTATTATTATGTTGTTGACATCAAGGGCACTGGCTTGGGCAAATCTTATGGTTGAAAGTTGCGATGTCCATTTAAATCATTTGGATGATTTTCTGGCAGCTATGGCGCAAATGTTTGATGATCTCAACCGCCGTGCCTCCGCTGAAACTGCCTTGCTTTCCTTACACCAGGAGAAATGTTCAGTCATAGAATATATTACGGAATTTAAGAGGTTAGTAGTGGATACCAACTGCGATAACAATGCCTTATTGCCAATTTTTAAGAAAGGGTTGTCCAGTACAATCAAGGATGAGCTAGCTCGCTCAGAGTCTCCACAGGAGTTTGAATTATTTTTACAACACTGTGTGCGTATTGATATCCGCCTAACTCAACGCAGACAAGACAAATGGGCAGCTTGAAATCGCATCACTAATTTTGCTCTTCCATCTAGGGAAACTACCAGCAAGAACCCGCAGGAGGCTGAGGAGGTGCCTATGCAAGTGGACTCACTACAAATATGTGAGAGTAATGAACACCGTGAATATCGTTTTCATGAGCGCTTATGTTTTTACTGTGGTCAACTGGATCATTTCCTCATTAATTGTCCTAAATGTCCAAGGCGACCGAATAAGGTGTTGGCAGCAGTAGGGGATTATGACAATACGGACACTGAGTCAGAGGTTTCGGAGACCAGTTTACATCTAGATGCTGTGGTTCCCCTAACAGTGATGTCAACTTCCCCTAAAGATCAAGGGGAGAAATATTCCAATGTGAGGGACAGTGGATATCAAATTCTGCTATGATAGACTCTGGAGCAGGTGGGAATTTCATGTATTCTTCTTTTGCCAGGGAACATGGTATTAAGACACAACAAAGAGCCTCACCAGTCACCATGGAAACGGTGGATGGTTCTCCGTTAGTTTCCGGACCAGTAGACCAGGATACGGTGCTTCTGAAGTGAAAAATGGAACCAGACCATCAGGAAACCCTTTCATTTATGTTAATATCTTCTCCTCATTTTCCTGTAATTTTAGGAATTCTCTGGTTACGGTCACAAAATCCAAACATCAATTGGGAAACCAAGGAGATATCCTTCCTCCCGAAGTGTAGTCCTACCATCAGTCCAAAGGTAATGGCTGCAGTTACCCAGAATTTGGAGGAAACAATACAGGTATCTACTCTCCCTCTGGTTTACCAGGAATTCTCAGTCGTTTGTGACAAGAGGAAGGCAGACCAACTTCCGCTAAATAGACCGTATGACTGCCCCAAAGAACTGCTTCCTGGGGCAGCGATTCCTTTCGGCCATGTTTACCCATTGGCAGCTCTAGAATTAAAGACATTACGAGAATTTATAGATGACAATTTAGCCAAGGGATTTATCCGACCATCTTCTTCACCAGCGGTAGCCCCCATATTCTTTGTAAAGAAGAAAGATGCGGGCGTGGAACGGTCTCTGGCTATGTGAGACGTGCGATCAGGGAGCTCCAGAGGTAAAAACCTCCAATCCAACTTTAATCCCTACTATTACAAACCATCCACACAATTTTATATGGGTGACTGATGCAGCCTTCCCCCAGGCTTATTTTAGACCAAAAAGAACAAAAATTGGCCCTTCACCCAGGAAGATTTATTTAACTCATGGCAATCTGAGGCCTACTAGGAGCGTGTGAGGACAGCCATTGCCGCCATCAACAACAGTGTCTTCAACCCCGGAGCACACTCCTGCCCGTAGCACAGACCCGGAAGCCTTCGCCACTGCAGAGAACACAAGGAGACGGCTGCAGCTCTTGACATCGACGCTGCGGTGAACAGGGACGCCATCGCTGCACCCGAATACAAGATCAGGATTCCCCTCCGGACCACCAGCAGGACCACCAGCAGAGAGGACACTCCGGACACCGAACATCAACGCTGCGGTGAGGCCTTGCAGTGATTTCCCACCCCCCCTGCTACCAGAGGAATATCGGTTTCCTTCACGTTTTCCCGCCTTCCTGCCTTCCAGTCAACTCACGTACGCTCGACCACACTGAGGTGCCATTAATACTCCAGCTGTACCCCGCTTAATATACCCGGACTCAGAGTCCACACTTGTGGCTCCATTAACTTATCATACCTCCCTGGGGCTGTGGGCTGTTAAATCTGCCAAAGGAGGCATGTTATTTGCATATTTTATGTCACATTAACAATACTTCTCAGGGTAAGCTGGGCCTTATGGTCCCCATCTCCCTTCAGCTTCAGCTTACTTATTTTTGCTAACTTCACCTTATCAGGGTACTAACCCAAGATAGTTGCTATACTATAGCATTGTTTCTCAGGGCTTGCTGTGCCCTGTGGTACTCCTTCTAACAAAGGATCTGCAGGTCATCTGCTGTACTAAATCACACTGGGGCTGTGGAATAACAAGTACCCTCTCACCCCTGATACAGGAGTACTATAAACAGCACTGGCAAGGCCTTTGGTAGCAGGCCATACGTTTAAACTACAGCAGCGTTTTTCAGGGCTTGCTGCGCCCTGTGGTACCCCCTTTTCTCACAGTCTTCCAACAAAGGAACTGGACATTTGCTATACTAAACCTCCCTGGGGCTTTGGGAAAACAAATACCCTCTCTCCCCTGATATAGGAGCACTATAAACAGTCCGTAGCAAGGCCTTTGGTATCAGGCCACACGTTTATACTACAGCGGTGTTTATCAGGGCTTGCTGCGCCTTGTGCTACCCCTCTTTCCACAGTCTGCATTCCAACAAATAAATTGCTAAATCCCCCCCATTGGGGCTGTGGGAAAACAAACACCCTCTTACCCCTGATACAGGAGCACTATAAACAGACATTGGCAAGGCCTTTGGCATCAGGCCACAAGTTTATACTACAGCAACGTTTTTCAGAGCTTGCTGCGCCTTTTATGTTCCCCTTCCTCCACAGTCTTCTCAGACTAGAGAATTCTTTTACATCTACTGTACTCTCTCTACAGGCTCCTGACCCTAACCTTTGGAGAGGTAGATTACTACTGAATACACTTGCTTAAATTCTTGTTTATATTTGCTGCAATATATTTTCTTTTCTTTTCTTCCCTCCTGACAGGATTTGATAAGATCTAATTGTCATAAATTACTATCAGTACTCTGCTTTTTCTCAACAGGTTTAAATATCTGTGTAAGTTCTGTAAGCATATTTGATAGTTATTGTTGATGAAGATACTCTGTATAGCATCATCACCATGGGGAAAAAAGAAGGAGCCATTCCTAAATCGAACATTCCGCAACTCTCTAAGCAAACCAAAATGCAAGGAGAGGAAAGAATACATTACCACTGCTACTCTCCAGGGGACAAGGTTAACACTTTGAGCCCTGAAAAATCCAGATCCCCCATAAGAGATGAGAGAAAAACCTATAATACCCCTCAAAAAATAAAAAAAATTGAATCCTCCAAAATTACCTCAAATAGAGGGTCAACCTGAAAGTATGGACTCATCTCAGTCCAACAAAAGAAAAGAACGAGAGGAGGAGAGACAACAAATCTCCACACCATCTCAAGGAACAGAACAAGGGGAAGAAGATTACTCCAGCTTTAGTGACTCTTCCCCTAACACAAGTCCACTAAAAAAAAAACTCAAGTTAGACAATGACCAAGATACAACCCCACCGAACTTATTGGCCACAAACCCTAATCAAATCTCCTCCCTCAGCAACAACACTAGTACTGAGGCATATATGCTTAATCTAGCTAACAAAATAAACAAAAATATGTTAAAAAGCTTCGACATCCAAGCCAAACGGTTTGAAACCACTCTTGAACAACTTAACATAAAAATCTCTGATCATGAAACAAGAATTGATGCAGTAGAAAAAACTACTACAAAATCCTCCAATATTATCCATGATCTATCTTCAGAGGTCAAAAGGCTAAAAATCAAATTGGCTGACACAGAAGACCGTAATCGCAGGAATAACGTAAAAATCCGAGGTATTCCGGAACATATCCACACAGACAACCTCTTAAACCATGTAAAATCCATCTTTAAAAAAGCTATTCCTACTCTATCAGACTCAGATCTAATCATAGATAGAATCCACAGACTCCCAAAACCCCCCAAAATTGCACCAGATATCCCCAGAGATGTAATTCTCAGAATTCATTTCTACAACACCAAGGAAAGAATATTGCAATACTTAAAAAATGAAAAAACCTTTCCAGAGCCTTATAACAACCTCAAAATATTTGCGGACCTGTCCAAGGAGACACTGGATTCCAGGAAAACGTTTAACGCTATTACCTACACACTCAGAGACCAAAATATCCCATATAGATGGGGATTCCCTCTCAAACTCATAGTTTTGTCAAATGGAAAAACCATTCCAATTTTCGCACCTGAAGAAGGCCAAAAATTTATTGTCTCATTAAAAGACAACCCCTCACATAGAGGTTACCATTGAAAATACATAGGACATGGTCTTGATCTTGTCTTTGAACTTTCGGTTTAGATAATTCATTCATCATAAGCTGTTATTACATATTATTTGCTTACCTATACAAGAGGTTAATTTTCTTCTTCCTCAGTTCCCGTTTAGTTCATGCCCACAGGAAGAAGATATATCCCACTGTCAGTGGGTTCTTTGTATTAAACAAACTTCTCAATTGTTGGTGTATTCTATACACCCCATTTTTGAATTATAAATATTTAATTCATTTATAGGTGTACCACATACACCTTAATTCTTGATCAATAGAGGTACGTTCTAGTATTGACCAGTGAGACTTTTATTTCTACTTTAACTTCCACTTTCCCCAACTCTTTCTACACAAGACACTATAAACATGAACCTTAAAATCATGACATACAATATTAAAGGACTCAACAGTCCTATGAAAAGATTTTCCCTATGGAGAGAACTTGAAAACTCTAAAACAGACATAATATGTGTCCAAGAGACCAAATTTAAAAATGAAGACCACCCAAAATTTGAACACAAAAATTTCCCACATATATACCAATCTAACAATTCAAAAAAGAAAGCGGGGGTAATGACAATAATAAAAAACTCGATCCCATTTGAATTTATTGAAGAAGTCAAGGACAATAACGGCAGATACCACATCTTAATTTGCCGTATTAACAACATAACCTGCCCAATCGCCAACATTTATGCTCCTAATAAAAAACAAAAAACATTTCTAAATAAATTCATTAAAAAATTCGACCAAAACAAAAAAGGTATACCCATTATACTGGGAGACTTTAACTCCACCCCAGACCATCTCCTTGACTCTTCTTCCAAAAAGAGACCACAAACAGGAGATCTCAACCCTTGGCTGTTCCAGAATTAGCTCTACGATACATTTCGATGTATCAACGCCTCTTCCATTGAATACTCCTTCTTTTCAGAGACTCATCAATCAGCGTCCAGAATAGACCTAATCATCGCCGACGTCTTTACTTTGGCGAGGTTTACAAAAATTTATATAAAAGACAGGACAATTTCAGATCATTCCCCGGTGGTTGGAGAGCTCGTTCTGGGACCCCCAATAAACAACAAAACTCTGTGGAAATGTAACTCTAATATAATCAACAACCCCATACATACATCCTCAATAGAATCCTCGATTAAATTGTACTTTAAAGAAAATTGTTCTGACTCCACTAACCCCATCATTAGATGGTGTGCCCGCAAGGCAGTGATTAGAGGTTTGCTGATCCAGATTTCTTCCAGAAAAAATTGCGGAAACAGAAAGAATCCAAACTCTTCTAAAAAATAAAATTAATGAACAAATTGCACTTCCCTCCCCTTCTTCTACGTTACAGTCTGAAATATCGAAACTGACACAAGACCTAAAATTACTATTATTCTCCCCTTATGAAGCAGCAGTCAAAAACTCTAAATATAAATTCTATACATCTTTAAACAAGCCCACTAAATTTATGTGCAATTGCATTAAAAAAAGAAGGCTCCATAACAGAATTGACAAAATAAAAAATTCAAATGGAACAACACTATCCCACCCCCAAGACATAGTAAATGAATTTGCAAAATTCTACGAGAAGCTATATAACATCGACCCCCCCAAAAAAAACCTCCCAACTCCACCAAGATGCCATAACCTCATTCCTTTCTTCAATCAACCTCCCAAAAATAACAACCGAAGACAAGTCAATCCTATCAGCTCCCTTTGATGTAGAGGAGATAGAGGATTGTATTAAGCAACTAAAGCCATCGAAATCCCCAGGTCCCGATGGCTTTGGCAACGATTATTATAGAACTTTCTACAAAACTCTCTCCCCCCATGTCTTGCAATCATTTAACATGGCCTCATCCTTGGGTACCTTCCCTACTGAAATGCTCGAAGCTTCTATTGTTTTAATTCCCAAGCTCAAAGATAACCCTGAAGAAATTGCCAATTTTAGACCCATTTCCTTAATCAATTGCGACATCAAAATATATGCCAAAATTCTAGCTAACCGGCTTAATCTGATACTTCCCACCTTAATAAATAATGACCAGATCGGGTTTGTCGTGGGTCGCCACGCTTCAGACAGTACCAGGAGAATCATCAACGCCATCAAAATAGCTAATCAAACAAAACAAAGCACCCTGATTGTCTCTCTAGACGCAGAAAAAGCTTTTGACCGTCTGGAATGGGGCTTCCTACGACAGACCCTGATCAAATTTGGCTTTGATAATTCCTTTATTACTACAATTATGGCACTCTACTCCAACCCTAGAGCAAAAATCGTTGCTAACAATCATGTATCTCCCTCCTTCGCTATAACAAATGGTACAAGGCAGGGATGTCCCTTATCCCCACTCCTTTTTATCTTAGCCATGGAGCCCCTTGCACAAATGGTCAGGGAAAATAATAACATCAAGGGATTGGAAACCCCCTCTCGCCAATACAAACTAAGTATGTTTGCTGATGACATCATTCTCACCCTAACAGACCCTATCAACTCCATGTCAGAACTTCACAAGATATTGGATTCTTTTTCAAATGTCTCCCATTTCAAAATTAACGCAACAAAATCAAAAATCCTATCCTTAAATGTAGATGAAGAGCAAATTAAAAAAATTAAAGCTTCTTCCCCCATTACCTGGGCTAATAAAGAACTTACCTATTTAGGGATTAAGATCACTAAAAATCTAAACAACATAGTAACAAATAATATTAATTACTTAATTAAAACTATCAATAATGACACTACCACCTTTGGGCATAAATTCCTCTCCTGGTGGGGCAAAGTCCTTACAATAAAAATCTTTACGCTACCTAAGATTCTATACATTCTGAGCGCCATTCCTCTTCCCATTTCGGTATCATACCTTACATTTCTCCAAACCATCATTAATAAATTTATTTGGAATAATAAAAAACCCAGGACACCGTCAAGTATCACTTACAAAAAAAGAGCATATGGGGGCTTAGGGATTCCCAATATAGTTGCCCATTATTATACATCCTTGATAAAACAAAGCAGATTCTGGCTAACAGTATCAAAACCCCCAGCGTGGTTAGATATGGAAACCCTTCTAAATAAAAACAACCACCCCAAAGATTTAATTATAAAAACACTAACTGGTCATCAACTCAACTCAGTGACTCACCCAATATTCCAGGCCACCATACATGCTTGGGAAAAATTGTCCAGATCAAGAAAGGGAACATCCAAAAAATCTATCTTGGTTAAAATTCCTCTCTCCACTATTTCTACATGTAACAATTTTACACTTCCACCTCTATGGGAAGAAAGGGGAATTACGAGATTGGGAGACGTCTATGACGGTAGCTCTTTCATAAAATTTAGCAACCTAAAAGAGAAGTTTAGACTCCCGTCATCGACGTTTTTACAATTTTGTAATGTTAAAAGAATAAGTCATGAAGTTTCTCCAGAAGGGTCCTAAATTCTCCGAAGCATCCTTAAACTTAGTAAGTAACACGGAACACGGAGTCTTTTGGAGTCACAAATTTATTTATGACTGGTTTAATGATGATTGGGAAATGCCTAAACACCCCTATATACGCAAGTGGGAAAGGGAACTGCAGTCTACCTTTACCAGACAAGATTGGGAGGACGCTCTGTCTTCCACATATGATTCCACGTTATCTATGTCTCTTCAAGAATGTCATTTCAAAGTAAATACACGCTGGTACTATACTCCAGCAAGATTAGCTCATATTAACCAAGATGGATCTGCCTCCTGTTGGAGAAAATGTGGCATTAAAGGAGACCTCCTTCACATGTTTTGGCATTGCCCAAAACTAAAACCTCTCTGGACACAAATATCTACCCTTATTGACAAAATTTATGGCAAACCACTAAATTTAACTCCCCATATAGCTTTGATTTCCCTGGGCCTCGAGGACCTTAGTCTAGATAAAAGGAATATGATTATACAAATACTACTGGTAGTAAAAAACAGCATAGCTTTTAACTGGAAACAACATCTCCCTCCTTCATTTTCAGACATAATAGAACAACTATCTCTCCATAGGACATATGAATTATCCTTCGCCCTAGCGAATAACCAACTGGTGAAATATACAAATAAGTGGTCTCACTGGGACAATATATATCCATAACATCTATTCTCATAGATATATATCTAATATACGTACCTTAAAAATTGTTGTATAAAGTTTACTTTATTTTTGTACATTTCAGTTTATTTTTACTGTATATCTATAAAGTGATATAAAGCATTTATAATACCCAAAATTGATATTGAAGCAAAATAAAGCTTTATAGAGAATGATTAAATATAAAAATATTATATGGTATGTTATGTTACATATCGGCAAAAATGCCTATAAAAATGAGTCATGTTTTGTTACGAAAACGAAAATATTGGAATGTACTTTTTCTGTACTTTTTCTATATCTTTAAAACCATATGAAGCGTTTGATACGCTTAAAATTGTTAATGAAACAATACAAAGTCTTATAGAAACCCATTATATGTCAAATGTCTATTATAATATGGAATATTATATGTTATATGTTACTAATGACAAACAATGCCTTCAAACTTAAATCTTGTTATGTTGCTAAAATGAAAATAAAAACATTGGAAAAGAGTAAAGAAGAAAGATGGGACTCTAAGACCTTGCATTGACTACCGGGAGCTAAATAAGGTAACCATTCGTAACAGGTACCCGTTGCCGCTAATTCCGGAATTGTTGGAGAGAGTTCGTCAAGCTAAAATATTTACCAAATTTAATCTTTGCGGGGCATATAATTTACTCCGTATACGTCCCGGAGACGAATGGAAGACATCTTTCAGATGCCGGTATGGACATTTTGAATATTTATTGATGCCATTCGGACTCTGTAATGCTCCTGCTGCTTTCCAACACTTAGCCAATGATATTTTCAGGGATACTGGATAATTATGTAGTAATTTACCTGGATGACATCTTAATTTTCTCTGATTCCCTACAGGAACATTAGGAAAATGTCAAGACCCTGCTCAGACATTTGAGAGATAAACATTTGTACATCAAACTCGAAAAGTATGAATTTCATTGCTCTAAGATTCAATTTTTAGGCTATGCTATTTCTCCCCAGGGATTGAATATGGAGTCCAGCAAGATCCAGGCGATCGTAGATTGGCTGGTACCAGGAAACATTAAAGAGGTACAACGATTTATTGGTTTTGCTAATTTTTATAGATGCTTTATTCAGAATTTTTCGGAAATTGTCTGTCCCATCACTCTCCTCACTAAGAAGGGGAAGAAGTTTGTATGGTATTTACAAGCCCAGGGAGCCTTTGACCACTTCAAGATTTGTTTAACCATGGCTCAACCATGACAAACCAGGAAACATTAAAGAGGTACAACGATTCATTGGTTTTGCAAACTTTTATAGATGCTTTATCCAGAATTTTTTGGAAATTGTCCATCCCATCACTCTCCTCACTAAGAAGGGGAAGAAGTTTGTATGGTATTCACAAGCCCAGGGAGCCTTTGACCACCTCAAGATTTGTTTAACCACGGCTCCGATATTGACACACCTGTATCCTGCACTGCCTTTTGTCGTGGAGGTGGACGCTTCTGACTGTGCAATGAGAGCAATCCTCTCACAACGAACCGGAGACAAAGGTTTGCTGTACCCGTGTGCCTTCTTTTCTCACAGGTTATCATCTGCTGAACTGAACTATGATATTGCAGATAAGGAACTTTTGGCAATTATTTCCACCTTTAAGCAATGGAGACACCATTTGCAGGGAGCAACTCAACAGGTAGTAGTGCTCACAGATCACCGTAATTTGGAATTCCTTAAGTCCGCCAGATGTCTCTCTCCTCGACAAGCTAGGTGGAGTTTGTTCTTGAACCAGTTTGGTTTTATTTTCTCGCACTGCCCAGGTTCACGTATCCACACAATGGACTCTGTGCCTGGGCCCCCACTCTAAGACCATCTTGTCTGATGCCAATTTCATAGGAGTGCTTCAGGACCGGGACTTGT